>NC_053127.1:25759744-26098494 GCF_010015445.1 Perca fluviatilis | reverse complement strand
TGACCAATGTTCCAATCATAAGTGTGAAACGTATTATTAAAACCTTTTGGTCACCAAAAGCGACCAAATAGTTGTTGTTTTTTTAAAAGCATCGGAAAAAGCGCAAAAAAATGGACGAGTTCATGGATGACGGGAAGACAACAAGGGTTAAAGCTCCACGATAATGATAATTTGTGGAGATAATACATAATTACAGCATATACAAGGGACTTTAAATACATGGTGCTATTAAAAAAGTTGTTTACTATTTACGAATTTTCTGAATTTTTTGAGAAATGTTTTTAACTATAATTTAACTAATATTTTAACTTTTACTTGTACTTTTTACTGTCACTTTTACAGCCACCTTGAAAGTTTGTTTCAGGGGCTTTCACCACTCCAGTCTTGCGGGGTCTGACCGGTGTTTTGGCCCAAAACAATCTTTGATTGCCATTGTCTCTATGTTTAGGATCAATGTCCTGCTGCATCGTTTTTACAATTGGGATGTTATGTATAAAAATGGGTTATGAGCAACGCCGTCCCTGAAGCTGAAAATCAGCACTCACAGCCAATATGAGTCAAATCCAAACCTGACACAGTCTCAATACTTTCACATCGCTCTGTACATATTTTCAAACAGCCATTCTGCCATCAAGTTCCCCCTCGCATTCTCATTTCAAACCAATTCAAATTTCACTGATGTCAAAAGAGAAGTTGCTTGGCTGTTTGCGGTGGTTTTATAAGCCACAGTCGAGAAAGGAAATATCAGTTTCTAGGAGGCAAAAATCTTGACTTATCTGAACAAATAGAGTAAGGTACTTTTCTAATTTACTGCAAGGCTTTATTGGATTTGATTTGATTTATTTAATTGTATCAAAAATGCCATAAACATGAAAAGACATCTAATACAATCGAGGATAAAAACACAATGAAGTCCAGGACTTATTTCCACTGTGGTCCTCAACACATCAGGACAAGACAAGACACGTACAGAGTGTGTGATGAAAATCGACATGACATAAAAACATTTTCCTTAAATAATTAAAAATATAAACGATAATTTGCCTTTTGTTCTATTCCGAAACCCTATCTAGTAACCAGGCCTTGACTGTCTTTTTGAAAGAGTTCAGTGTGGAAATTACTTTAATAAAAATAGTTAAGTTTCATAGAGCAGAGAAATTACCAAGTTATAGAATTCATATCAAACTATAGTAAAAATATAACCTATTTTGGACAAAGTGTTAAAGCTAATTACACATCTCCTACCAGTGGTCTGTTACGCAAGGAGGCAATTTTCAGTCAATTTTCAATGAATTAATCATCAACATTAATTTTAGGGGCAAATGACAGCCAAATATGATAGTGAGTACATTTATGTCTGCACTAATAGCCTTGTATACTAATTAAGACACTAATCTAGTTGTTGCAGTTGTCATATTAACACCTGCCTGTCTATGTCAACAGGAGTATTGTGAGAATAACCTGGTTAAAATGCTCTGATTTCAGCTCTTAATTTTCTTTTCTTAAATGTGTTCATGTGTCAAAATGGACACAGGGGGATTTGGAGTGTTTGTTTACGAGGGGGACAAAAAGGTGAGTGATAACAAAAGCCCACATTTTTAAAGTGAATGCTTTTAGACAACATTGTGAATCATGAGGCTTCTATCAACACCCAAAGAAGCAATAACAAAACACATTCTCAGTGATTCCTTGTGTTAACTGAGCCCAGTCTAATCAAACATACCCCTGCTGGGTGAAATCAATTTCATTGGAACTGCGTGTATGCTTAATTGAACTATTACCGCAATATTTGTTGTCACAGTAACAAGCATGCCCTTGCATTGTTCCTATCATGTAATCAAAACAAGTCCAGACAGTTATGTTCAGAAAATTACCTCCAAAATATGATTGTTTTAGGATCATGAGTATCCACTTACATTTAAATGTTGTCAAAACTTGTTGCAATTACATATTTCGTTACCTGTTATCCCCCCCCCCCCCAATTCCCAGTGGAAAGTGCAATTCGCTTCAAGGGCTGAGAGACACATGTCAGCCACACCTGCTTCATTCTTACATAAGATAATGTGAGTACAGAGAAATACGAGGCTGGAAAAAGCACACATGGTTGACACCGTACAGCACATTCACACGATAATACTCATTATTACAGGAGTGTGCAGTCAGTGGGGGGGAATAGGGAAGAGCAGCTGCATTGTGGATACAGTACTGCACCAGTGTGGGCAGATAATGGCTGTACTGGAGAAGTGGTGTGAGATTTAAGATGAAGTGGCAAATATTGCAACAGAAAGGTGGGAGACATAGACTTAGATTAGTGACACTGAGTGATATGTAGATGTAATGAGACAGAATCTTTGGATTTATCTGTTAAGGTTCATGGACAATGGCAGAGGGTATGAAGGGTAACCCATAGTTTAAGGGCAGATCCCTGGACGAGTAAGCCTGGAAGTTGTGCAGCATTAGTTGCATGGCGCAGGGTGTTAAACTTGCCTTGCCATTCGTTTAATAGTGACAAATGGGATTTGGTGCATGACTATTTTAGATCAAGGCATTGCTTTCTTACAGTATTGTAATTTGTATTATGTATATTCAATTTGTTGCTCAAATACTTTTACTTTACTTGGACTTTGCTGCAGAAATGGATACCACCAGTAGGGGAAAAACACATTCTGTATAAAATATAAATAGCATGGTGGCCCAATGGTTATAGCATGGTGGCCCAATGGTTAGCATTGTGGCCTCACAGCAAGAAGGTTCTGGGTTTGAATCCAGGTCATTACAGGCCTTTCTGTGAGGAGTTTGTATGTCCTCCCCATGTTTGCGTGGGTTTCCTCCGGGTACTCCCCCACCATCAAAAAACATGTACTAGGTTCTCCAGTCCCTTGATCAAGGCACTGGCTCAGATCTGGAGTTGGTCCCCGGGTGCTGTAAATGGCTGCCCAATGCTCCCTTGAGGGATGGGTTAAATGCAAAGAATGAATTTTGCTACGTGTATGTGACAATAAAGTACCTTTACCTTACCTTAAAATAGTACAAAAAAAGTGCACATCTAAACTGGCTAACCCTAACGTCAACAAGTCGGAATATTGTCATTGTCACAATCTGATTTGTTTTTCATATATTCAGATAGCGGTATTATCGTAAACTCTATGATATGGAACACCCCTACCTAATATACAATTTCACTAAAATGAAATCATAAACAATGATTTGTAGCCCACACAAACAACCTTTTTGCCATTTGAAAACCATCACCTTGGCAACAGCAATGCTTGTAGCAGCCATCACCTTGGCTCCTATAATCATTACCCTAATCAAACCATCATCCACAAAGTCATTTATAATGCAAGGTAGGTTTGTGCTATACAGTACTGCATATCAGACTATACTGAATAATGATAAGTCCTCAACATCAGAGATGAGGGTTAGGGTTAGTTTGTTATGTTGTGTAGAACAGTCCAAGTCCAGATGTTGAGAAGTTGAGGGAGGCAGCATGTTCTGTATAATTATATTGAATAAAAGCAGGGGTTTATATAAGCCTTTGTCTAAATATAATGTTATTACAGGAAGACACTTTGCAAAATGATGTATGAAATCGTCCATTCACATAATTACATCCATTCTGGGGTTGGTCTCATTGTAGATCTCAAAGGATTGTGCATGTTTTCCATTTTAGACAGATATGTTTTTTCAGAGCTTATTTTATGTTGAAAGTTCTAAAAAATAAATTTCCATTGTGTCTTTTTGCAGGGCCACCTGAGAGTCTAAAACACTTATGTAACTTTCCCAAGTATCATCATACTATTGATGTATTTGGTCAGAAATAGTGATATTTGTGTTTTCAGTATTGCCCAGCCCAAAACTCCACACCAGAAAAGTAAGTATATCACAAAATCCATCCATGTAAAGTCTGTGGGACTGCCGTGTTTTATTAAGTTAAATGTTTAATTGTCCAATATAAAAGATATCATGCATGAGAGAGTTAAGAGGTACAATGACTGAGCTCCACTGAGCTGAAAGAATTGTGAGGGGAAGTGGAAAGTTGAATGCCTTTGGACTGCAGATGCTCAAAGTTCTTTTTGATATGACTGCACCAACATCTCCCTTTCCCAGATTTAATGCTTGTTGTTCTTTGAGTAACTGGGGTCCATTTGGTTTTCATGCTTTTGTTTGTTTAGTTTGTGTCCTTCACTGCTGCTACACCCGGCTCCCTAACTGGTGTGGTAAAGCACTGTAGTCCAGCTGTGTTCTGAGTATCCAAACAAATTAATAATTAAAATGTTTTCAGAAAAGGCTGGGATAATAACCTGCATAGTGTTTCTCCTCTTTGGCAACACACCACCCTTTTTCTCTGAAAATAAACCAGAGAAGCTCTGTGCAAATGCACAACATCGACAGGGGATCCCAAGAATAACAAATTAACATTTTTGTTTCGTTGTTTCTCTTTGCTTAGCGAGTTTTAGTTTGCTACACCCCCCCGCCCCCCCCGTATCTTGAGTTAATAAAAAGGCAAAGATTTACATTAAATCAAACCCTATTGGCATGTTTCCACAATAGCCAGGCAATGTATACATTCAGTAAAAATTACCTCTCTACAGTATATAGTAGTATTTATTGGTAGTGGCGGAGTCCACCATTCCTGTGCTAGATTCAAATTGCCTACACAAGGAATTCACAGGGAACGATGCAGTATGTATCCAGTGCAATTTTATCACATTGATAACAGTGTCACTGTTTAGTATTTACTCTTTACAACATATCAGAGCTGTATGAAGTTACTGTTAATGCAAACTGGACATCCTACTGCTTCAATTTAAACAATTTAAACTGGTGAAACACAGAGTGGCTTTTATTGTGACAAAGCCACAGGAGACGCTATGTAATTGTCATCATGGTCATGTGCAGCCCAAAAAAAAAAAAAAAGCACCTATGGTCCAGTTGTTCCACACTCCGGTTTAGTTGGTGCACCGGTATGCACAAGAAGTTTTCAAAGAAGAAGAAGAAGAAGAAGAAGAAGAAGAAGAAGAAGAAGAAGGAAAAGAAGAAGATAACAAAATGGATGCTTCTTTTAATAAGAGGTTGTGCAAGGAAATGCGCCATTACCCACAGTTATATAATTTGTGTTTAAAGGAATACAAAGACCCCCAAATTCCACCAACTGGAATAGATCATGAAGTGTGGATCGGGAAATGCACGTGCGTGAAATGCCAGACCGGCGCGGACCCTCAATAAGGCATGACTGGAACCGCCCGTGCGTCTCAGTGACCGGTCAAGTCTGTGAACATGGAAAGTATGTCCGAAACTGAACTGTATTTTAACCATAGTTTTTTTGCCTTAACCACAGTCTTTTACTATTGTTAAAAATAGCATAGTTGCCATGTGCTGATATTGTAGAGAATCATTTCTTTTAAAAATGCTGACATTGGATGAAAAAAGAAAATCTCTGAATGTAATCAATTGTTTTGCAGAATCGTCCAATATTGACGTTCCTGACCAAGGTCCCGATTGCAATGTACTTTCCTCTACTTCTTTAGTTATGCCTTATCATGCAGCTTGTTATATATCTATAATTTCTGAAATATGTAATGATGGCAAAACAGGCAGGTGAATCTATAATACTATTTAAGATGCAACGCATACTGTAGATCATGGGTTATTACACTCTTGTCATAAATCAATGGATATACAGGGTAAATCAATATTATAATAGGTTGCCTACAGCCATATTAAAAGCCCTTCTAACCTCATGTAGGTGGGGACATTGTACAGATGGGATAAGGAAGGAGCTGTTGCTGTTAATTGGGAATCTAGATGCACACCAAAGGGGGACCTTGCAGATTTTTTAATAAAGGATCAATCACAAATGGAAACCTGAAGAACTTATATGCTATAATGTGTGGGAGATAGCAGGTGCACTATGTTTGACCACAGACAATCATAGCAATGGGTAATACAATCATCTACAAGTCATGCAGCTGGTCCTACAGCTACACATTGCTCATCTGTTCTGGGGGCGGGGGGGGGGTTTGGCAAAGCGTCCTGGAACATAAGCCTGCTTTATTGTCTCACACTTGGGGAATTTTGACTCAGGATCATCATTCATTTGAGTAAATACATACGGTCTACTTTGCCATGCTATTCAAGCTGAACACAACACAAAACGGCTGCTGAAATGTAAACGTTTCCTTAAGAGGACTGTCACGTTCAGTAAAAAGTGTACCTTGACAGATGGGGTCGCTGCATTGGTGATGCGTAAGTTAGCTTAAGTAGAACACTGAGACTCGCTGTATGTGATGTATTCTGCTGAAATGATTTGTATGCCCAAAAGTGTTGAGAGGTTTCCTGTACTGTAAGACACTGCTCTGAGGTCAGCTGAATAAAAGATGGGGGGGGGGAGGATTTGGGTTTCAGTGCAAGTACTGACTTTTAAAACAACGACAAGTCATTTCAAAACATACAAGACTTTGTAGCTTGCTGAATTTTAATTGCAGGTGTTTTTTCTTCTATACGGTTAATGATATTTGATCTTTTTTTTTCTGTTCTTTAATTTAATAATCCATAAAGTGACAGGACAAACACAACATGCTGAGCAAAATATTTCAATAAAAGTAGACAGCAACATGTCATCAGCACCAGTTGTCTATTTAAGGCAATGAAACCTCAAAGTAAAATAAGACACTATGCAGCCATATTAAGCCTGACAACTGAATATAAAAAGAGTCCAAAATACATACATTAAAGGAATGACTGTTAATAAATTGCCAGATTGTTATTTGCAACATATTTGTGTTCAGGGCTTTTCAAACATGGACTCATGTTCTTATGTAGTGGAATGAAGCATCATGTTGGCACTGGGTTCCTGCATGCCATCAGCTGATAAGTATCAGCTGACTCTTACAATCACCTTTCAGATAAAAAAAAGGTAATTAGGTGGTCTTGATAATCTGACAAGCTCACACTGTTACGCCTGTGATTATTCATGTCACTGCTTCTGTTATGGGTCTCATGCCATACGGACTCTCCCATGCTGCCTGGATTCATCTGTTGAGCGCCCTCAAATGCAGAGCATTTTGTATTGTGACGGACTAGCGCTAGCCCGGCTGCTTATTGTGTTAGCGGTTAACTTGCTAGCTACCATTGGTATGCCAAATAGGCTTGAGACTGCTAGTAGTCACTACTGTACATCACCAAGCCTCTAGAACTACACGTTTTTGCAAAGATACGCTGAAGAATTTTGCTGTGCCACCTCCTGGTGTGACCGGGCCTTTAGTATGCATGTAATATGGCACCATTGCTAAAGAAGGCAAGAGGTGCCCATATTTTAAGAAAATCTGTCCTGTCAGTGTATCCTTTTGTTCACTCCCACCCAGTTGACTGGCTGGCTACTTTAAAAAAAACATGTACTATATCAAAAAAGGCTCCGGGCCCCCACTGTTTACAAAAGTTATTAAGGAAACACTAACAATCTGCCAGTGTCATAATGAGGTCTGAAAATCTGATTTCCATAAAAAAATTGAAAATGAACTAGAGAAGTGAGAATTTACAAGAATTCACTTAATAAATTGATATAGTAACCTGCTTCATTCTGTCTTGTTTTACGATGTTGAAATTCATTTTTAATAATTAATAAATCAATAACACATTTTACATCTTCATCATTTTCTTTTGCAAAAGGAAATGGATTTTGTTAAATATGTCATAGAAAATACAGTAAATTTAGCAAATTTGAATGTGTAGAAGAAACATTTCTTTATATTTAAGAAGATATGAGACCGAGTGTTTCCCCTCATATTATTGTCCAGGTAAGTCAGCTTCACTCTAAATTGACGCTGCTGGTACTACATTTTATTTAGTGCACTTGCACCAGCACGCTGATTCTGCAACTGTCTGTGAAACTTGCAGACCAACCCTTTGCACTGCCTTCAAACTAGAGGTCTTGGCCTCTAAGAACATAGTTCACTGGTATTTCCACATTGTGGGAGTGGAAAGGAGAGGAGCCCAGTTTATTTGAACAGACACAAGGTCGGACAATGATTGTCTATATGGATGACTGCAGAGATCTTGAACAATCAGAACTTTTGACATCTCCAACACTAAGATTAAGGGAGATATGAACCACTGGCCTTCGGACTTGACAGTTCAGAAACCAATCCTTCATTCACTAAACAAAATGGGTAAATGTCCTGGCATATAAGGGCCAAATGAGCAGTTCAGAATTCACAGTGTGTGGAAATAACTATACCCAGATCAACAGAAATCACAGGATCAAACTAGCTGATGTTATGCAACACACAGTAGACACTACAGTACGTATAAAATGTCTGCTTACCATTTAGGTACCATTTTAGAGCCTTGTGGGATGCCTGTTTTTGGCACAGGGCTTCAACAGAGCAGCTACTTTGGTGTTCCAAATACTGTACTTGACCTTTCATTAACTAAACATCAAACATTTTAATTAAATCAAAACAACAACAAAATAGGTTGTAATTTTCCTATTTAACCTGTTTTGCTTGCTGAGATTTTTTCCTGCTAAATGTCTGATGATGTGCCTTTTTTACTGTCTGCTTACCGTATTTAAAGCATACAGACTTCAGAATAATCTACCGATGCACTGTTTCCACTGTTCTCTGGAGCTGACTGTGGTTGGAGGGGGATTTCTTTACTTTGGACAGCAGGGCGAATTTCGTTATAACATGCTGTGAGCCATTTTCAGTGAGTACGTTTACATGCACACCAATATTCCACTATTATTCTGACTATGACAATATTCCGAATTTAATACAGGTCATGTAAACGGCACATTCCGGTTGGATATTCTGAATAAGGCCCTTTTCTGAATATGGCATTTTTCGATTAAGACGTGGGATATTCCGGTATTATTCGGGTTTTAGAGGCATTCTTCAAATCAAATCAAGCTTTATTTGTCATTGCATGAATACAGTGTATTAAAACAACAAACTTCAAGGTGCCGCTCCAGATCAGTGCTTTTAAAAAAAGAATTAATAAAATATGTAAAATATGTAACAAACAAACACCCCCCATCCCCTACATACATTTCACTCTCTCTTTTCTCTCTCCCACACACACTCACCCACCCACATACAGCAAATGTATTTTGGGATACAGGCAATTGACTGACACCCTCCAATCCCTCCCAGAAAACACACACCCTCTTACACACATATGTATAAGATAGCAGCAGGTTTCAGCATAGGAAGAAAGTTCACAGATGAGATAACATCCAGAGGTAGTGTGGTTGGTCATGACAGGGGATGGGAGATGGGTTGGGGTGGGAAATGGCCATTATTGTACAGGGTTATTGTTTGTTCAGTGAACGTATGGCCCAGGGGAAAAAAATTGTTAGTGTGGCGGTTGGACATGTATACAACGCATTTTGGAATATGCGTCTCAATGGGGGTTTTTACCGCAGGCGTTTCTGTGGTTGCTGTACACAAACCAACCAGCCAACAGTTTGCAAGGCTGCAGGCCCGATAAGAAAGAGAAACACAGCTACTTTTAAACATTATCAAAGACTTGGATATCAACAGGTTTTTGGATATGCGCACACATCGCCATGCTGACCTTTTCAAGAAGCTGGTTGAAGGAACGAAAGAGGGACGCTGTTATCACACAGTCCAACAAGTCCTCCACTGCTGGAAAAGTTTGAAAAAAATCTTTTGCACGGCTACATGAAAACGGGAATATTAGTGGAATATTCACTTTCATTGGCCATGTAGCTCAGTGTAATGCTTATCAGTTCAATTTTCTAAGGAAAAACTGAATTTTTTTCTGCCTTGACAAATTAAAAAATTGGATCTTTAACCTGTTTTTCCAATTTTCTGTTTTCATTCAGAGGATCAGAAATTGAGAAAATTACAAAATTGCATCTGGGCTCCAATTATTCAATAGTGCAAAGGTATTCTTTCCCTACGCCCCGCCCCCCACTCGAAACCATCAGTTGCAAGCACCTCTGACCCCAAAGTCTATCAGTTTTTTTGTTTTTTGGTCCATATGCAGTTAATGACCTGCATATTCCGCAAAGTCAAGGAAGAGAATACCATTGCAGTATTGAATAATTGGAGCTCAGATGCAATTTTGTAATTTTCTCAATTTCTGATCCTCTGAATAAAAACAGAAAATTGGAAAAACAGGTTAAAGATCAAATTGTTTTTGTTTTTTTTGATTTATCAAGGTGGAAATAAAATGAAAAATTGGATATTTGAACCCATTTTTCAGTTTTTCCAAATGTCCGTTTGAGCTTAGAAAATTGAACTGATAAGCGTTACACTGACCCATGTAAACGGCTTAGTCAGAATATCATCTTTTTTGGAATAACGGCAAAAACTGGAATATTATGTGCATGTAAACATAGTCAATGTCAATGGTAGAATTTGAAAAAGCCTTCTCAGACCCTAGTATTATTCATTTTTGTGCTTGTCTAGCATAGCTATGTCTTAAAATGTCTGTTGATTACATTGTCTAACATCTTACTTCCAGCTGCGTTGCCGTTTGGCTTATGTTGATGATGATTGATAAAATTCACAGAGTCAGTGACCACACTACACAAAGTGTCTATTTTAGTTTTCAGTCATGTACATATCAATCTTCACTCATTTTTTGAGTGTCCTTACCTTTATATTACAGTAGCTATACTGGGTTTCCAAAAGGCATTCAGTGCAGACAGGAAGGACATAATGTGTGTGTTTTTTCCACTGGGCGACTTCACTTCTGCACTAGGTGTAGGGAGTAGGTGGGGGTATGGTTATTAACATTTCCTTTAGCACCATATCTCATCAGGCATTAAAGTTTCTTACCGTGTTCAAAGCCAATAAAACTATCGTTAGCTAACTTCATACTGCAACATTAACCGGCTATTATGTTCCCACCTGAAAATGTAGAAACTATGACATTTAATTAATAATAAATGGCTTGCCTCCCCAATACATCATATAGGGTACATTTCAAACTGCATATCGGTCCAATTCATGTCAACACTGCCCACACCTTTCTAAAGATCACCAGCAGCTTAAAGCGTGTGCTGTGTCATAAGCAAGGTGAATTATGATCAGTGTAGTTCAATGATAAAGTAACATTTTTCATTCTATTTTTTTTTGAGAATACATGACATATTTGAATGCCAGCTCGAGCTTCTGTATCGCTGCCCCAAACATAGAGAACTGAGTGTTACAGCTGCTTAATGGATCATGTCTGATGAATTGAAGGGTGGAATTTTGCAATTCAGGAAAGGTCACGTGTCCCGGTTTAATGGGCTCGTGCTAATAAAAGACACATTAAAGTACCAGATATTTTAATGGGGTTTTGGTGTGATATTCTTCCCAGACTTTGCAAGACAGGACAGCACTTATCCTGGCTTATCTCATGGATGACTGTTATGTGATATTGTTCAAAGGAGGTTACAAAAGATGGTTACCATGGCATTTGCACAGGCGTTTTCTCCAGCTTTACTTTGCTCACGGATAATGGGTCAGGTCAAGCTATTCTCTTGCTTTTCTCCTCCTTGGTCGTGATGTGACTGAGAGCTGGGTCATTTTAACCTCCCTTTTCTCTGACTTGACATCTTCACACAGAAATTAAAATCTCCAAGCCTCCATTACAGCAGCCATACCATTAACCCGGAATACACTAAATGTTTTATGTAAAGACACGGTAGCTTTGTGAGAAACTAGGCTGGTCATATGGCGAGAGGATGGAGTATGGATAGTAACAGCTGCCATACCGCCATGTTGGTCAAATATTGGGCAATATGGGCTGAATTTTCATGCTCCACCTGGCTTTAATCGCCTCATTTTCTTTTCTAGTCTCATATTTATGTGTCTGTCTTTGGGTTATAAATGTGCAGCTTTCTGGACAGCAAGTCAGTAGGACTTGTTGCGGGTGAAACAGTGAAAATTAAATATAACCACACTTAAATATCTATCTTTTACTCCAAAAAAATTATAAAATTTATTAATTTTTTTTTTTTTTTTTTCTCTTTTATTATTTTCCCACTAAAAAAAAAAAAAAACTTTTTTTTTTTTTTTTTTCCTTTTTTTTTTTCACCCCCAAACACTACCTTTTTTTTTTTTTAAAATTTTTTATTTTACATTTTTAATTATTAAATTGGACCCTCACTTCAACTGCCAATTAAATACCTGACACCTGGCCATGTGATGCCCATCCTTTATCCCTTAAATTTCCATTTCAATGTTTCAATGGTTTGATGTTTCTGCTATAGAGTGGACATTGCGATTGGATCACTATTACATCAAATGATCTGCGGGTTTAAAATAGCAGACTGACTTCACCAGTGATCCCTGCGAAGATGATGTTATGGTCGAGAACAGAAAGTCTCTCCAACCTCCTCTGAGTCACAGCCTGGATCTGCTGTTCATTAAAAGCATATGGCAAAGGCACTTTGTGCAACTGTATTATATGAGGATATATAATTAAATGAGAATACATCATATTTTTGCACTTTTCAAAGTGTGAATCCTTCATTGCTAGGAGGCATTGCTCGTTTCTTAACACTTTTTTCCAGTGGGGCCTCTTGATGTGATTGCAACACAATGGCACTGCACAGCTTGTGATGCTTTTGGTATGAAGAGTTTGTGAGAACATTTACTTGGACACAGATTTGTTTTTTTTTTACAGAGGAAGACAAGATACTCTGGTAGCATCATAATTTGGAAAAACTGAATGTGCTAAAAGCATTGAATTTAAAATGGACAGTGATAAAAAGCAGTGACCAAACCACAGACCGATACAAACAAGCTGAAGTAAAACATGTATGCACAAATGGAATACAAGAAAACTGTAGCTGCCTTTGATAAATCACAGCATATTCACGTGTTTTTTCATGCATCTTTTCTGTGCAGAATAACTTAAACTTAGTAAAAACACCTATTCATCATACTTTTGTTCCTACTCAGATGGCCACAGTGAAATGAAGAAGCAAGTGCCACTTTAGTTTACCATCACTTACCACTTAAATTGTACAAAGCACATCCTACAGCTGCAGTTGTTAAGTCCAAGAGGCCTATGCCCATACACCACCGGCGGCCTTCTAACATAAAGTAAGTCTTTATATTGGCTCATTCTATCTCAAAGCAAGGCTTATTGACTCAGTGGAACAGAACATTTGGTTTATAAAATGGGAAAAAAAACGTAGTTCATCCACACAGCAATGCAGCATCAGAGAGCTGACTAAAGGGCAAATAAAATATGACCCATGTATTGTTTTGAAGTTTACTGTGTGCACTTCAATCCACAACCATGCACTGAGCCATCAGTTCAGCCATCAGCTAACAGAAATGAGGCAGATGAAAATTGACATGTCCCATATCAAAGTCCTAATGAGGAATGCAAGTGTTTCATTTATTTTACTGCTGCCATAATAAGGTCATCAATATAAAATTAAGCTTTAAAAAATTGTCTGTAATCGATATGCAGGAAAAAAAAGTGTTCTGGGATTGCCTCCACACAGCTCTCACAGACCGTTCCCCAACTCGTCAAACACCAACACGGCCCTCTGCGTCTGATACTGACGCACAAGGCACTCACATGCACTAACATGCATGGGTGGCCGGACCGGCTATAGAAACAAAGAACAAAGAAGTTCAGATTACAACACACACACACACACACACACACACACACACACGGAGTGTGGCATCATTCTCTGCTCAGGGCGCCATTACTCAACTGCCTATAAATCTTTCCATAGCAAATATTTGTTTACTGCTATATCAATGTTCTATATATCGAGTACAGCCACTCCAACCAAAAATGTAATAAACTAGAACTACAATACCCTAAAGTTGGGACAGTGCAATACCAATGTAAAAATCTGAATGTCCCTTTTAAATGCTGGGCATGGTGATGGAAATAAGCACTGATATTTGCCAAGGCTTCTCTCTCTCAAAAACAGCTCTACAGCTTATGTATATAAACTATAAAACACCCCTGTCCTCCTTTCCAAAAGCTCCAGTTTTGATCCTGTTTATGGAAGATAGAATGTCACATTGAACACCTTCGGACACTCACCTTGCTCACCCAAATATACTTCATTAAACATTAATACCTAACACGTATTGTTCTAGACTGTAAGTCTTCACTTCATGCTGTCATCCAACCTATTAAGCCGACATTCTTTCTTTTTTATTCCATTGCTCACCACAATATTAGCTGTATTGGCCCTCTGCTGTAGTTTATTGGATACAGTGCTCGGGGAATGGTAGCAGTCGGTATCTCTTCTTGGAGATTAAAACAAAAATGCTGGCAGTTTTAAAAGTTAAAGTATGTTTATTAACTGCTGTTTGGTTTATTACAGTATGTGTGATGTCACTGCATTACATCCCTGTAAAGCAGAGGATCATCCTTCAATATAATGCCACCAAATCTTCCAGGCCCACTTTCTAGTGAATAACTAGACACAAAATGGATCCATTTCAGGAATAGATAATCAAATTATTATCTTGGAAGGAATACAGGTTTTAAATGTTCCCAAGAGACTTTCAATTTGGGGTTCTGGGAACATTTCTGCCCAATCTTTGCTCTATGTACTTTTCTTCTTTTATGTAATGACAACATTTGGATTAGGGAAAGGTATGGCATATATGCATGCCATGCCAAGTCTTCCAATTATTCAGCCATGTTCTGTTCTATCTGAGTAAGTGCCCAAATGCCAGTAACGAGATTGACATGACGCCAGCTTAAGAAAGCAATCAAAGCTATTCCAACAGTACATGAACAAGAGTAATACCAAATTCTGCAAAAGTCTCTTAAATCACTTTATAGGTGTTCTGGTGGATTTTAAATGTCACTCGTCCATAGCTACAGGCACCAAATCAGCGAAGAAAAAAACCCCACATTTATTCCCTCAGAATAAAAATATACCATTTCTCATCCATGACCTGTCAGAACAGAGGTCCTGTTGTCTGCCATTAACTGAGCACTGCCCAACCACCACTGAATATTAATGGAGCCTTTCCCTGGATCATCAGAGTGTGTGCATTTAATTCACAATCCTATCTGCATCTTCTAGGGCACCGGCTGTGTGTGTGTGTGTGTGTGTGTGTGTGTGTGTGTGTGTGTGTGTGTGTGTGTGTGTGTGTCAGAGTGCGTTGTGGGTTTCTTCATGAGACAGGACACATCTTCTGAGTTCAAGACCTGTCACTCTGGTTGAAATGAGTTCTATTGCAGCAGAGCAGCATGTGTGTCTAATCAAGCGGTAATACAGCCATCAATTACTAAAAGCGTTATCAAAATAAAACGTATACCAAGGGAAAGAGGACACTATTGAAGCCCAATAGAGAAGAGCATCCCGTCTAATTGACAGCCTGCATGATGATTTGATTCCAATGAAATCACCTGAATATCATCTCGTTAGCAGCATGGTTAAAACGACTGATGCTGAAGGCACAGAGTGATCATGTTCAGATGTGACAGCTTATCAACAGGCAAGGCCAATCGAAGGCTCCCACAGAAGGGAAGAAAATATGTGCTATAGCAACAAAGTGGCACGAGGATTTACACTGAAATCTCATTCCCCAATTGTGACAGTGCGTCAAGATGGATAACGTGCGCAATGTGCGAAGTCACCAAAGCGTACAGACTGCGCACACATAAAACCCATGGTAGACAGAAAATCTCCAGTCACGTTTAGGAGGTAGCGGTGGACATATGGCTTACCTAAAAAGACTCGATGCCAGCACAGGAATTATAATGATGACGATGGTGATGGCCCGTCCATCTAAACACGATTCTTCTTTTCTATCCTCTGCCGGCGTGTCTATGATGTTTTAACTAGGCCATTTCTTCCCTGATCGCGATTATTTCTCAGGAGGGGAACGCGTCGCAGGCTTTCGCACATCAGTACACCTTCTCGGTGTCCGTCTTTCTCCGGCTTTTCCAAAAAAAGCACACCTCATACTGCCCCCTCCTCCTCTCATCCCTCTCTGACAACACCCAGCTCTGTTCCTTATCCACAGATATTGGACTTTTACAATGTTTAGATGCAGCAGCGAGTGGGATTCAAACAGAAAAAAAGCGCTCACAGTAAAATAAATGCGTAACGCTATAGCGTCAAGACTCTGCGCGTTGCTTCAGAAGTCAACGCAGTGATCTGTCCTCTCTCCCCCATTTGTCCATGCTGATAATAATCCACGGTATGTGCCCCCACGGCACCGCGAGGGCCTTCAAAAACACGAATTGTTTGACTTAAAACGTGAAATAGCGCTCTAGAAAGACACCCCACAAAATCAGGTGTCCAATCTCTTCTTTGCGCGCTTGCGTGGTGCTCTCTCTCTCTCTCTCTCTCTCTCTCTCTCTCTCTCTCTCTCTCTCTCTCTCTCTTGGTAGGCTATCTGATGCACTTCACAGAAAATAGAGGCTCAGACTGGGAAACAGCGCGGGGAGCTTCCGTTTAGCCTTCATGGTGTTAGAATATCACCATAAGTGCTTGAAATATTAGGAAGCAGTGATTTTAAAGCCCGATGCCAGCACCGAAGAGGATCCCACGGCTTGTGCTTCAACAGTTCTCTCTTTTTTTTTTTTTTTTTTTCTCTTTTTCTCTCTCTCTCTCTCTCTCTCTCTCTCTCTCTGTGCGGTTTCATTGCCTCTCTCGCTCTTAGGACACCACTTGCAATATTTCAATCTCACTGCTCGTTGTCATGACGAGGGTTGCGACGCATAATTTAATGAACATGTGTCTTCTCTGCTGAAATCGTCATGTGAAAGAAGAAAAAGGGATTTGCTTTGACTGTTTTTAGATGAGGATCTGCACCAGGCTGACGTCAGATGCTTTTTTTGTGTGCTTTTTTTTGGCGCCATGCTTCTGTGGATTTCACAATGTTACAATATAACCCTACTTACACTTGCAGCACCCTAGTATACTTGTAATAATAAAATAATGATGAAAGATACAACTACTACTAATAATACAAGATTTATTCCTACTATATATTTCAATATCTCCATATAATTTATGAAACATACTGTACCTATTTATATTGGTATAGGTCCCATAGATTTATATTTTTTTCTGTAAAGGAGCCGATTTGTTATTTAACTGTATATTTCCTGTATAGGACTTTTAAGGAAAATTGGAGACAGTGTTCAATTAGTACACTGAAGCCTGCATTCATTTATTTGGTCACTTGGGGGCAGCATACACAAGCTAAACACAACACTAACATATTATCACCTTATGAGTTAATGTCGGAGCGGTTGGCAAACAGTTGTCTAGTGTTTACACATAGTAGACATGAAGCAAAATTAGCATAATTTGAAGTTGTGTCAAACGAATAGATTTGTTAGAATAGTTCATTTCTTTTAGCTCTGTTTTGCTCTCCACCAACTCCTGAGGGAAATATCTGTCTCTTTAGCTGCTAAATGCTCCACTGTGTTCACCAGCTAGACGCTAACTTTGTCTGCTGTTCACTTCAAGTCTTCGAGCTAGTGTCCAAGTCGAGTCTCGTGGTTGTAATGAGCGTTGCATTTTGTTTTTATGTGACTTTTTGTATGAAGATTTGAAGCCAAAGCTTATGAAGAATAGCAAAGCAGATGCTGTATCAGTTGTTGAGTGTAACCCAGATAATCTTTTTGTCGATGCACAGCGGGTCAGCTGAATATGCAAAAATGGGAAATTTGTCAATTACACTAGACTGCAATCTCTATATTTGTTGATATATATGTTTTTAAAAAACAAATGAGTGAACATTTTCTTAATTACGTAACTAAATATTATCCTACTACTGTGAGCTTCATCACACTGTGACCATGGCAGTGATGGAGTACTTGAGTCCTGGACTCGGACATGAGTCTGACTCGAGTCGAAATTCTCTGGACTTGTGCACTAATGACTTGGACTTGAGGCTTTATGAAATTGGACTCAACAATTCATTAAATAGGACTCGGAAGTTGGATTTTCGGACTACTTTTATGTATAATAGGCAGTGATGGAGTACTCGAGTCCTGGACTCTGACTCTAGTCTGACTCAAGTCGCTATTCTTTGGCCTTGTGACTTGACTCAAACTCAGATAATGGTGACTCGACATGGACTCAACGATGACTCTTCTTTGGTGACTTGGACTCAAACTCGATTACTGGGGACTTGAGACTTGATTTGGACTCGACAGTTGGTGACCCGACTACAACACTGGACCATGGTAACTCTGCTGGAAAATGGTGGATTGTCTCCTTTGGAATGAGAGTTCAAGTATCTTGGGTTCTTGTTCACTAGGGAGGGTAACATTGAGCATGAGATCCACAGGCAGATTACTGGGACGTCCACAGTGATGCGGGTGAAGGGGAAGCAGAGTCTGAAGGTGACACTCTCAATTTACCAGTCATCGATCCACGTTCCAACATTGCAACTCTCACCTGTGGTCATGAGTGAGATGCTGAAATCAAGGTTACGAGTGGCCAAAACAAGTCCCTTGTGCAGGGTGACTGACTCATAGGAACAAAGTGAAGAGCTCAGACATACAGAAAGAGCTCAAAGCCAAGGTGCCTTTGTGCCAAATGCAGCCAGTGGAGGCATTTAAACCATTTGATGAGGTCGCCCCCGGGACACCTCAATGGATATCTTATGGGCATGTCTATCTGAGAGGTGATACAGGGCAGACCCAGAGCAAACTAGAGGGATGAAATATCCCATTTAGCCTGGGAATGCCTCAGAATGTCTCTGGAAGTAAAGATGTGGCTCGGCAGGAGGACATCTGGGCTACTTAGCCTGCCTCCCACACAACCCAAACCACATTATGCAGCAGAAAATGGATGGATGGATGGATGGATAGATACATACATAAATGGATACCGGTCTACTTAGCCATTAGTTTGATTGGATCCACAGTACAAAGCATTGGTTTTTCTGCACTTCTCACTCAATGTCAAATTTCACAACAGATTTCATACATGCAATTACGTGCAAAATCTCAAATTCTCAATTAATGTCACAATGTTTTTATTACATAAACACCATTTTACTTTTAAGTGTACAGTGGTGCTACTGTACGTGTTAATTACAGTAAGTGTGCATAAATACTGTGCAGTTGTGGAATGAACCAAGGCCCTATATTTACTGGAATTATCCATTAAAATATAAAAAAGCACAAAAACAATTGTATTTCATTGTGAAAATGTAATTAATAAATATCCACCTGATTTAGCTTGCACTTGTATTTGACAATAATTTGCTCTGTTTCTTACAACTATTTTTCAAATTTCAAAAACCTTAAATTACTATCACAAGTAGCCAATAAATAACTGTAACATAACCTAAATCTGCCCCTAGATGGAATGGTTTGTCAGTTTTTAGTGTTTGCTTTAGTTTCCAAGCTATGTTCAGAAAGATGTATTATTGTGACCTGTTGTCACTGTTGAGTAGCTCAACTGTAGATGCATCGAAAAGATAGTTAATTGAATTACTGTTTTTTTTCTTTCTTTTTGTTTAGCAATTTTTATTGATTTTCCATTAAATCAAGTAGCATTTTCTACAGCACATATTGGACCAAATGTATACAAACATAGTATGGCTGTGCTAAACAGATATTAAACAATGTGAAAGATACCCCCACCCCTCCCAACCATCCCAGTTTGCCGCTTCACTATGATATTAACACCTTAGTCATCCATATCTAATGGTGTTTGCAAGCTCTCATAGTACTCTAAAAAGGGGGCCCAGACCTTCCTGAATGTTTGCCAGGAGCCTTTAAGGGTGTATCTGATCTTCTCAAGTTTCAGGAATGCATAACATCTCTAATCCATCTTGTGAAGCTGGGAGGTGCTTGTTCCTTCCAGGAGAGCAGGATGAGAAACCTGGCAATCAGGGAAGTGAATGTTATAAGGCGACTGTTTTTTTCTGATTATAGTTTAACAAGGAACACATCATTTCAGAAAAATGTTTCTTTAACAAATTTGAAATCAAATATTGTGTCAGAAACTTTCTTTAAAAGGAATAAGCCACCATTTGTTGAAAAAGGACTTATCACGGTCTACCCTGGCTGTAGATAGGTGGGCCAACACATTTATTGTCTCAGTGCAAGTAATTAGGTTGTTTTTTTGTCTTTTGTTGGCTCACTTTTACTCACAACATGCTAACCGGCAACATAGGATTCCATTCACTACGCTAACCTAACTAGCGGCGACGCTGCCGGTGTTGCACCGGACTAAAACGATGCATGTACAAAAAATGCGTTGGCCCACCTATCTACAGCTAGGGGAGACCGTGATAAGCCCTATTTCAACAAACGGTGGCATATCCCTTTAAGAAAAGTAACATGTCAAACCAAGCTGGAAATTGATATCTAATAAAAAATACATTGTGTCGATAAATAACTGACAGTAATGATATAAGGCTAGAAAAGCCTTGAGAGCAGAATCTCACTCAAAAGCCACAGGCGATTAACAACAACCTCTTCCTATGTCAGTATGGAGGAAAACCATTTCTCTATAGTCCTCTTGCAATGGGCAAATCCCAGGTGCCGTGTTAGAATGAGAGGGGAGATACTGTAGGTGCCAAGGTCCCTGGGGCTCGGACCACTTATCATAGGTTAGGGAGGAGATTAAAGAGCCAACAGCTGCACGAGTATCATCTGCTTACTGAATATGATTAACCACAAAGCAGTATCTGTCCAGACTGGCCCTGGAGTTTTTCTGTCACAAACTGTGAGTGCTTTGTGTTGTTTTTCAGGATTGCATCACAAGATCAAGCTTTTCCTCATCATCCGACTTGGTGGGAGAATAATACAAACGTAGCACTGCTGAAATACATTGTAGGCTTGTTTGGCTTGCATTCAGCGGGGTGATATAAGCTCATTGTTTCCTAAATCAAGGTTGTGCATTCTGCTCCTGTGGCCTTGGGTCGTAAGACTTGAAACGCTGGGGGATGTGGTATGTAATTGGAAGAATTGATGAGGCAGAAGGACAGTTTGAATGCCTTTGATGTGCATTTAATGGAGCATGGTGTGCTGAAGTTTGCACTTTGTATACCTCAATGTTGTCCCAAAAAAGCTAATATCAAACGTCCAGTATTAGATAGAGACTTTACTAGACAATCAGGAGACAAGGTTGCTGCTTTAACTGAGGGTAACAAATCTGTGCGTCAAAGCAACACCAAAGAGACTGAGTGAAGCCACAGAATCCAGTTCAGAGATGCATTCATGAAGAGATGACGCATTTCCACTCGTCAGTTGTTGGAGAACAGCTCACTCTGCTGGATTTAAGTCAATATTGCATCTCTAGGCATTCAGAGCAGCACTGATGTTTCAGATTATTATTTTTTTCTTTTTAAAAGGACACAATTCAAGCCGACATTTACTGGTTTTTTTTAATACAACGGACTATAACCTTTAGAGCTCCTAAGTATGAATTGAATACATAGTGTCATTGTAATGCTTCCTAAGGTTGAGAGTGAAATTCTGAGCACAACACAGAGGGATGTTTTTCTCCGTTTTGTTTTTTATATTTGCAAAGTCTGCAGGCCTCTAAATTGTGTATTATTGCCCACTGCCTCTTAAAAAACGTATATAGTGATGTAGTGTGTAGTAGGGCAGTCTATACTTGACCACCAGGGTTCAAGCTATCAAACTCAGACATGTACATTTTAAGCTACAGCTAAAGCAAACCGTGGCTGCTAATGAGAGATTAACATCTGTGGCAAGCTAAAGAATTTCAGATATTTTGACTGGGATCGACTAAATATGGGACACAAATCCATCATTAACAGAAACATCTCTATGTATACTTCAATTTTTTTTTTTTTTTGATTTTTCTATTCTAATTTAGATTTTCTCATTTTTATATGTCTGCAGATGATTCATCCGTGAAGGGAAGCTAGCAGTGTGAAGCTGACAAGACATAAAACTACAACTGAAATCAGATTGTAAAGTCAGAAATCAACAAGCCAAGACCAGTTAATAGATTTATAAAACTGCAGTTAAAATACAAAATACAGATTTAATGAGTCCTTTCATTTGTGGAGCCCCTACCCATTAACTTAACAGCCAAACTGCTTCAGGAAAGATATCTTGATGGCCCTCATAAGGACAGACAGAGAGACATATGAATTGAGTCAGAGAAGTCAGTGAACAAGTTCAGAGCTTTATGTTGTATTATATAGAATATAGTAGTGACAGTGGGGAGGTTGAAACAAATGATTTTTTCTGCCTCACTTCATACTATGTCTGTGTCCTGTTCTGAGTAGATGTGTAATCCTTGCATTATGGAAAGTATCTTGTGTTGAGACCATAGACTGTTAATATTTACAGTCTATCGTTGAGACTCAACATCTATTTTGTTGCCAATCCATCATTCAGACTCTCATTAGCTGTCCTCATTGCCTCTTTTTCCATATTTGATTTTCTATAACCAACAACGAATGACTGATGTATCCAGTTGCTCTGACCTGGTTTTCAGTTGACACTGTCATAGGGTAAATGAATAATGGTCAATATAGTCAATAACATGTGGCTAATGCAAAGATAATTTGTTGGTTAGGCAGGCAATAGTGCATGATGAGGTGTTGCAAGATAGGAACTAACAGATAAAGCAGAGGAAAACAACTCCATAACACACATAGTATTCTCTTAGCCAAGCCCTCTAAGCCCTCTAAAGTTTCTAATATATCATGCCGCAAAAAAAGCTGTTATTATCAACTTCCCAGTCCCCTACATTGGTGTTCAATTAGTGGCTGTTTTTCTAAGCTGTAATAGTTAGTATGTCCGGCTTAAAAACTATCCAGTGTGAGGCCAAGGAGCATATCATTCACTAACTACAGTTTGTGGGGTTACAGGTGACGTAACCTGTCACTGATGCAATGTCCTGGAACTAAGCACATTTGCTCAAGCACTGTACTTAAGTGCCAATTTGAGGTACTTGTACTTTATTGAGCATTTCCATTTTTTGCAACTTTATACTGTACTTCTACTTGACTCATCTCAGAGGGAAATATTGTACATGTTACTCCACTACATTTGTCTGACAGCTTTAGTTACTTATTTTTTTGTTTATAATTTTTCATACCGTTCCTGTCCAATGAAAACTACCATTTTGAATTTTAATGTTTCTGATAAACTGAAAGATGAAGTGTATTTCACAGCAGTAGGAGTTCCAATTAGCATAACCTTTAACATCTTCACCATAATGCAGTAGTAATATTAACGACACTGGCAGGGAACACTTTACTGCAGAGTTTTACTTTTTATACTTTAAGTACATTGCGCTGATAATACTTAGATACATACATACAGGACTTTTACTGTAGTGGAGTTTTTTCACAGTGTGTTATAAGTACTTTTACTTATGTAAAGGATCTGAATGGTTCTTCCACCATGAGCCCTGTTCACATCCACTTACTGTATTTCCACACTGTGTGGAACCTGGTCCAGGGTTATGTCAGAGTATAACATTAGCTGCTCTGTCCTGCTCTCCAGCAACCCCAGTATCAAAATATGCTGTCATGTGCTTTTTCATTTTGGTAATTAAACAAGCAATTTGTCTGGCCACTTGAGGGCAGTGGAAACAAATGAGAATACAAAATAACATTTCATATTTTAGCTTTTATTGGCTCTATTTTTTGGTTCCAGCTCCTGAGGGAAATATCTGGCCCTTTAGTTGCTAAATGCTCCACTTTGTTCACCAGCTAGTCGCTAACTCTGTCTGTCTGCCCTTTGGTGCTGAGCAGGCAGTGAACAGTGGATTCTTAGAGCTTTTTGGCTGAAAACAGCTGCGTGAGAGTGAACCAAAATGGTAAAGTTGTGGGCCGGAAAGCTAAACGATGAGCTGAGACTCACGATAAAGCTCCATAAAGCCGATGGGAGCTGAAGATTCGGGTTCATCACTACCAGAGATCACACATTGTCACCTTGTCATTTAATACATTGTTATTCTAACAATATTGATTACAGCTGCTTTTAACTCGTGGAAAGCAAATATTTTTTTCACAACAAAAATGACTTTGATAGATATGCTAGTTCAAATACAATATGTCCATATGTTGTCCTCCACATACACCTGCTAATATAGATCCACTGCAGAAGTGTCCTTGCACCCAAAAAGATTGACCTTGCTCTAGTCTATATACACAACGTTACACTTCAGGGATTGCTCCAATGTCCCTCATTTAGGCCGGGTATCCGTTACCTTGAGCTTTCTTTGTGTTGGCATTTTAAACTCCGGTAGATGTATGAGGACTATGGTTAACTGCTCCTTAGATCTCTGCAGGGTCTCTCTGTCCAATCTGAGTTTTCTGTTGCATGACTAAAACAACCTTAGAACGTACACGTTCCACCAAAACAAGTTCCTTCCCGGGGCTATTTTGCAGAGATACCATTGCTTCGTATGGTGCTTAGCGCTGCCCAAGACGATTGTGATTGGTTTAAAGACATGCCAATAAACCAGAGCATGTTTTTCTCCCATCCCGGAATGCTGTGTGGACTAGCCAGACCCTCCTCCGCAGCGCTGTGGAGGAAGGTCTAGCAAAGCGAGACTAACCTTGCTCTAGCCAGTATTACTGTTACAGTTTTTTTTTTGGTGGTTTGCAGTGAAGAAATCCTACACTGGCGCCTTTTCAAAAGATACATTTTGACTAAACTCTAGCCAAATTGAGATGTCCATGTGAAGAATAAGGAATGATATTCGAGGAAAGCAAATAATGAAAGGTCATCCAGCCCAATCTACAAGAGATGTTAGAGAGAACATTCAGAAGCCTGATTGCAGATTGAAATGGGACTGGAATGTTCCCTATATTTAACACCCATTTAATCTCTCCCTCCCTCTCGCCTTCCCTTTCTCTCCTTCTCACTCAGTCCCCCTCCCTCCTGTACACAACACTTTACAGTCTCCCTATCCATAGCTGTGTCTTTAATAGGATGAGGGAAATCATGTTAAAGGATTTAAAACCTCTGCAGTAAACGCTGTAGCTTTGCCAAGCTCACTCTCTGTCGTTCAGCTTCTCATTCTCTGTCTCCCCGGCTCCAACACTCTCCTTTCTCTAAATTACTTAGCACTTGCTCATACTGTTCACTCCCATAGACTCACGACTAATAAGGCCCAACAAGGATGCTGCAATAAAAACCATTTGTGTCAGGACGTTTTAACACTTGATGTACAGCACGTGCCAACAAGAAAAGTTCTATAGTCAAGAGAGCTTTGGTGGCTTTATCATTGGTCAGATCTCAGAGAGCATTAAATATCAAAGAGAAGACTCTGCTGTCTCGATCTTTGCATGGAAAAAAAACCTCTCACCATCTAGCTGTCTAGTTTCGAGGAGTTCGGCTTGAGGCTGCTGTTGGAATCAGAATTGTGAAACAAAGAGGGTACTGCATGCACCGCCGTGTCCCAGTTTTCTTCATTGTGTCCAAATGATATCCAAAGACCTTTTAAATGAGTCAAAATCCATTCTGACTGGATTAAATATGGATACTGAGATTACTTTACAATATGATGATTTGAGAAGAGCAATGTGTTATATTTAATAGCTGTATTAGTGTAACACAGATGGGACACAGGGCATGTGGGTCATCCATTGATTTAGTAAAGTACAGTACATTTGAATTAAATATATTTGCTTTCCTCCCCTCGGTTAATTCTGTAATTCCACATTGAAGGGAATAAGGGCTGTTATGTTACGGCCACTATTTGTACTTTATTTGTCTTTGAGAACAAAAAAAGGGCTGCAAATAAGGATTGTTTTCATTATAGATTAGTTATTTTGTCTTTAAAATGTCAGAAAACTGTAAAATAAAAAGCCCATCGCAAGTTCACAGAGTTTAAGGTGATATATTCATTACATAAATATCACCTTACATATCTTATTTTGTCCGATCAACAGTCCAAAACCTTAAGAGATTCAATCAACAATAATATGGAACCGAAAAAGAAGCAATTTCCTCAGATTTAAGAAGCTAGTGGCAGCAAATGTTTGCCATTTTTGCTTGAAAAGTGACCCAAACAGTACATCTATTACGAATATAGTTACCAATTAATTTTCTGTCAATCAACTTATTGTTTCATCGACTAATCGTTTCAGCTCTACGTCTTATTACTCATTTTGAGTCAACAGCTTTGAGATGTGAAATTCTTCAGAAATAATGTTGCCTGTATTGACAATACCACAAATAATTTCATCAGTAGATAACACTTTAAAGCGCGAGCCATCTTGTGTCACCTTCAGGGCTCACCAATCAGATGTGAGCATTTCCTGATACAGAATAATATTGTGAGGTTTATCATAATGCAGATGAGAAGTAGGAATGCAGTTTGTTATGCACGGTGAATAACTTTCTTCTTTTTTATCATCTTATTCACATTCCGTCTGAAGCCGACATGTACTGAATTTATTTTCCCATATTGTTAAAACCAAAAGGTGGATGAAAGAATATTGTGGTGTGTGAATTGAGAAATGCCCTTGCTGTGTTTTTCAAGGATGCAGCAGACCTGCGAGTCAGTTGCAATCTGTGTACAGCAGGAGGTGCTGGCTGACTGCGCTCTGCTTTCCACAGCTTCCTCTAATCCTGTAGTGGCTCTGTCAGCGGGAGATAGTCACGGTCTGTGAGTAAGACTGTCAAGGAGGAGAGGGAAACCAGGATCCAATAGGAAGATGGGAGGATACACAGGGACCGGCCAAGCAAATGGTGCTTTAGTAAGGTGTTAAGATGAAAAGTGGGGGTATAGGTGGGTAAAAGTGTTGCGTGGATGTGTGTGTGTGTGTGTGTGTGTGTGTGCTAGCGTGCGTGCGTGCGTGCATGTGTGCTAAAGCTGGATGGGTGATCCTTAAGGACATGGTTTGGTTTAGCAGAACCACTTTTCTTCTCAGTGGCTGCCTCTCTTCTTTCTGTCCTCTTTCTGAGTCTTCCCTGACTGGCTTCAGACCAAACCTCGTTCTAGTGTTACATCCTCTCCCATGCCCCCTATGTCCATCTTCTCTCCCTCTTTCATCCCTCCCTCCCTCCCTCCCTCCCTCTCTCTCACTCTCTCTCTCTGTTTTCTTCTTATCACTCTGTGAAATGCTTCCTTATCCTATTCTCTCCCTGAGGCCTTTGTCTCTTGGAGTTGCAGGTGAAATTAGAGGATATAATTTCCTACAATCAGCAGAATCTGGTCCAAAGCACAACCCCCCCCCCCACCCCGTGCTTCTCACACAAATCCTTACCGTGGCCAGGGGGCAGAGAAACACCAGCAATCTCAGAGAGAAACCTCCCTTCGTTCTGCCTTCCACGTTGGGTCACTTTCATCTTCTGATCGCGGGGAAAGAACAAACCGACACAGAGGAAAAAGAGGCACTAATGAGGGCGAAAAAGCAGATGAGCGGATCTTGATCCGGTGTGTGTGATGAAATGGAGAAAGTGTGCGGCGAAGGGCGGAGAAGGTTAGGGTCAAACAAGACAAGAAAAGAAAGCGTCTGAAGGACGAAGAAGAGGAGGCGATGTGAAGGAGGACAAACACACCTCTCATGCACACATATAGCATACATTTAACCACACACGCACATGCACACACACACACACACACACACACACACACACACACACGATGCACATCACACTTTGAACCAATCTGCCACGGATAAGAAGATTATGCTTCTGAGTTTCCTGGGATGTTCTCTGCTGTACCCCCTCAACTGCCACCACCCATCCCCCACCCTCACAATACACTGTCTGTCTCTCCTCTCCAGGCTGTGGTGTGGACTCAGGCTTGGATGCCCTGATCTTCCACAGCTCGAGTTATATAAGGACAGCCCCATCCTCTCCTGTGTCCCCGAAGATGCCCAGTGAGCACACCATCCTGGGCCCCGTCACTCAATCACAGCTTCCACTGGTCTGACGTTACCCAGCCTGCAGGAGAGCCTGTTTGCACTCAATTAGCCTCATATCGTCCTATCTTTGCCATTGACTTTGTCTTAGATGCTTCAACTGCCTCAAAAAAACCCATCTTTTGTTAACTGTGAACAATGCAATTCCAAGAAATGCTTTAGCTTTTGGCTACTTCTGTTCTTTTTCTCTCATTTTATGTAAAACAAAGAGACTTTTTGTTATCCTCTTGTATACTGCACTACACTCCACCACGTGACGATCACCCTCTAACACTGGGAAGGGACAATAAACTGTAATTATTTGGAGAACATCTTGCTCTGAGGGGGGGAAGGTGTTTTTCACCTCAGAACTTAGTGTTTCCTTTTCCCCGCCTAATGAAATCTATCCATCTTTCAGTACGTCCTTGTTTCCTCCCACTCACAGGGTGCCGCACCCCCCTCCGCCAACACTCATGATGGTTTTTCTTTTGCTCAACCAGGTCTGTTTGTCGCCCGTACCCATTAATCTCCATTAACACAGTGAGAGTATTAATAGTTTCTGGGGAGAAAATGAAAAGAGGGCTTTGCTGGGGTTTTAGGGGCAGATTACAGTGGTCAATGAATGGTTGATTCACATTTTGTCTTCTTAGTTTGTATGTGCGATTGTCCTTTTCATTCCTGCCTTGTTTTTTTTCCTTTCGTGTATATTGGTAGAAATGTTTGCTTACGGCTGCTACACAAGCTGTAAAGGCAAATGTTCTGCACCATAGATTTATTCATTTATTAAAATTAAAACATTGCTTCTGTTGAGGCAGTGTTTAATTATAAACACTAGTATTACCAAACACCTAGTAAACACATACATGGGTATTTTTGAAAACCGGGTTTTTCCCTCCTACATTCTAAAACAAATCATCCCGTCCACACAAGCACTATTTAACAAAATCCCCATCCAAATGAAAATGCTAAAATATACTGTAGATTGAAGCGCTGTTAAGAGTATGTCAAACCAACAGGCAGCGATATAACCCTAACTCTAAAGCCATGTTGCCCAATCACGCCAAGAAGAAGAAGAAGAAGAAGATGTTGGCCAATCAGAAGCCTGAAAAAAAGCTATTACCGGAAGGCTGCCTAGCTGCAATGGTGCATTGATCGCTCTGTAGCACATTCGGATGCCTCTGTACCTTAATATAGTGGAAGAGTAACTCTACATTTAAGTGTAAACATGTGAAGAGTTCTGTTAGCAAGGGCAGAACCAGCACTCTTTTGGCCATGTCCGCCATTGCATGAAATTTTCTCCTCAGTTGTGGTGCCTCACAAAGATGATAACATTGCACACTCTGACATTACAAGCCAAAAACCCATAAACACTGAAAACAACATTTCTAAAAATCTTCCCCCTGGCAGGAGTTGTCCAAAAGTTCTCCTAAAATGCAGTTTGTGCGTGATGTAACATGTATAAAAATAGCTGAATTGTGGGCAATGCAAATAATTCTTTGATGATCTTTTCACGTCTAAATAATAAGTTACCTTTGATTACAAGAACTACATAGAAAATACTACATTTTTAATACGTGAAAGACCGATAAATGAATTACATTACATGTCATTTAGCTGATGCTTTCAGCCAAAGCGACTTACAATTGCTATATATGTCAGAGGTCTCTGAAGCAACTAGGGGTTAAGTGTCTTGCTCAGGGACACATTGGTTGACGTATCGCAGGTCTCCCACCCCAAAGGTATGTGTCATATCCACTGCGCCATCACCCGTTTTAATGCAACATCTTATTCAAGACTTTGTGGAATCACACACTGTAGCTCCAGATAAGTAAAACAGCATCCTCCGTCGCCCAAAAAATATTATAAATAATATATATAGATAAAGAGTCAAGGGGGTAATGAGTAATTGGTTTTTCATTCTCTGTCAACTTCCACTCCCTTGCTCTTCTCATGCTTCCACTCTCCTCTCTGCTTGCCTTATTTCGCTCCCCCTGCTCCTTCATCAATCCTTCCTACTTTCTGCTCCCTTTTCTGTATTATTCCCATCTCGATCAGCTCTAGCAGGAGACTTTCACCGCCTGTGGTGCAACATTTTTTCCCCACTACATTGTTAACTTAAATGCACAACCAGAAATAGACCCATTTAGATCTCCCTTGTGAGCACTGCTGCAGTAGTATTGTATTTTACTTAACTGACACATTCGGTGGTCAGGTTATAGTTTAACGCATTTCACTGCCAAATGTTTGGAATCAAAGTAAAGATAAATTAATTGGTGAATTTGAAATGTTCATTAGCTCTAGATTAGTGGCATATTTGACCTGAATGTCAACACAAAGAGGTAAGATAATGAGGCACACAGAGGATGACGCATAGACAGAGAGAACAAGAAATAGACTGAAAGCTTGGGGGAGAGGAAAACAAACTCCTAGTGGGGTGTGACAAATTATTCCTTAAGCTATGACGCACTAGATGAGCTGCAGTCCGAAAACAAGGACAGCAATTAGACGAGGAAGCCCTCTCAGACCAGAATGTTCCCACATGATCCAATAAAAGCATTGTAGTATTAAATGTGAATAATAAAATGGTAGTCAACGGTAGTTGAAAAAGAAACAACCGAGGCACTGCTTATGACACTTGATGTTTATAACACAAACCAGGTTTTAATTCACAGTCAATTTTAATGGAGCCTGGACTTCCTCTCTTTAGGTACATAAAGTCTACTGTACAGTCTTGAGTGTAATGCATTTAATGGCTCCTCTTTTCAGAAATTTGCGACTTGAGATTCATCTCAATTTATATTATTGCCAAAAGCTTATGAGGTCTACTTTAGAGGCAGATTCAGTGGGCTATTAAACCCCCATATTAACAGGATGTACATTTTTAGTGCTCAATTTTAAAGCAAGAGCTACAATATACGCTGTTTCTCACCTAAAAGCTTCTATTCCAAAGATAGCAGTGACGAACAGAGACTGTCCTCCCAAGAACAAAGCAGCATACATTGTTTGGGAAAATGCCCCAAAACTACATGTTTACGCTCAAGTGTTATTAGGTTGTTATTAGGGCTGGGTATCGGTACTCGATACCTTTAAGGTAATGACCGAAAAAACCCATTACCAAGTAGTATCAAAGCTTTTTCAGTCAAACTATACCTGCATATGATTCTTTTTGTACCCCAATTTGAAAAAAAATAATACTATTTGTATGGTTTAGCTCAGACCCAATCACTGCAAGCATTCTTCGATGTAATGCGACGTGTGATTGGCCCACAGCCGCAGAAGCTACAACCCATACCGTCTGTGCTGTGGTTTAGTCAAGCCCAAATAATACTTCATTGTACAGTTTTGTACAGTTATTTAATGAATATTTTAATAATTTGAATACTTTCAAAATGTATTTGTGTGAAAATCATTTGGATGGGGAGGAGTGGTGGTGGAATTTTACATAACTGAATGCTTCCATTCACAGTGCATGTGTGATTTATTTATTTTTTTTAACAAACAAAGGAAAAACCCTGTTTTTAAAAATATAATGGTTTGTTCTGCTGATTGTGGGATATGTAAAAAAAATGCTCACATTAAAATGTTAAGAAACAAATAGAACATACAAGAAACTACAGAGGACTGACACATCAGCTTTACACAAAGAGAATTCAAGTGTAAATGAGAGACAATCAGGGGACTCACACCCACGCATTAGTCTCATCTGATAAGCTGACATAAATATCCACTTGGTCTGCATGTGTATGTGTGTATGCATGTGTGCATGTGTGTGTGAACAAGAGCACATCTGCACTCTGCACTCACCACACACTTGTGTGTGTTGTGAGAGAGAAGCATCTGTGGGGATATTTCTGCGTATCTAATGGTGAGAGTAAAAGGTATTATATTAATATTTTAATTGCAGGCAGTGTTTGGGGCTTCTGTTGAGAGACGGGCTTAATGTGGTGACAGATGAGGGTTAGGGGTAAACAAGGATTTGGCTGTCCTCCACGGCAATTGAGAGGACAGAGTTTGTGGATTAAACGGCAGTTTTGGCTGGAAGGCACCTAGCCTGTGGTGGCATGGATACAAATCCAAAGGGGTGATTACCGGAGGCATGAGTGTTAGACACCATACACTGGTACACTGCATGATCTCAAATGTCCAATGTCATATTTCAGCCTCACAAATACATAATGTGTTATTATATCAGGATGATTTGGGGGGGGAGGGGAAATCCTAATAAAAGTAAGAGTAGTAGGCAAAGCATGCTGCCTATGTCTGCCATTAGTAGGCTACACAGAACAGGTGTTAATTAAGCTGCATTTTAAACACTTTGGAACATCGCGGTGGGTCAGTGACTTGCTCTGCTGCCTCACAGCATGAAGGTGCCGTTTCCTCAGAGGTGAGAATGTGACTGCGACCGTGTAAATCTGTGTTAGCCTTGCGACGGACTGCCAACCTGCCTAATGCACGCTGGGATGAGCTCTTGCCCGCTGTGAGGTAAAGGTAGAGCATGTTGTCTCGTTTTAAACTCATTTTCTTACGTCACATGAAACAGCACACGAAGATGAGAACAATAATCAATCACTTATTGTAGCCTCTCTTCCTCAGCATCCTCAGTGTTTTTTTTTGGCTTTACCTTGGCTCCTCTGCAGACTCAGGACTGATTCATGCATAATGCATTCCCTCAGTTCAACTTAGATTACATGACAGGGATTGGCACATGCTATCAAATACACACACACACACAAACACATACACACACACACACACACACACACACACACACACACACACACACACACACACACACACACACACACACACACACAGTCAAGTTCAATTTGTGCCCTGGCGTGTACCTCAATGCACCTAAAGCCGGATTTGAAGTTGGCTCACGTGAGATAAACAACCTGCTCTGACCACTAAATTAAACTTACCCCACACTACTCCTGTGCAGTGCAAATCTCTGAACACAGTGCTCACAGTGGAGCATGGATGGTGAGCGCTGACAGAAATTTCAAACTAAATAAAAAGAAGCCCTTAGCGACACAACCAAACATAAAAATAATGTTCTCACTGAGATTTGCCACTTCACATTTCAGGGAAAATTTACTTTCCTGATTTGTAGCGGCAATTATTAGGTTTCATCGTGCATGTCATTTAATTGGGCTTCACAGGTGGGACAGTGCTTGCTCAGTGGATCTGACAGAGCAAGCAGGAAACTATTTTTATCACTGTCTGGATCTGTGTGCGTGTGTGACAGTGCGCGTGTGCATGTCTTCATATCACAGCAGGTAATGAATTATCGTATGCCAGCCAACTTGTGTTTGAAAACATTCAAGCATCTTTTGTGTCTGTGTGTTTTTCATGCAAATTGAGTGTTAGATGTGTCCAAAGCACAACTGCAAAATCAATGGACCCAACCTGGAAGACAGTAAGGAGTAGACAGATTGTGTCTAGAACGGCTATGATCTGATCCTGCCAAGCGAAGGACATAATCTAGTAACAAACTGCTGTTTACATAGAACAAGTGCAGTGCCTGTTCAAAACGTGCCTGTTCGGATGGGGCTGATTGCCTGGCCTCGCAGCGTTCTTGAGTACCGCTCATCCAAACAACTTCACACTGCGCTTCCTTGGATTCTGAGGAGTACACCTGCCATGACATAGTTGCATCCCCTTGCAATGCTAGAGTATTATCAGTATCAGTATATTTTGCATAATTTGCTAGCAGCTAGCTATTTGGGAACAGAGTACCCAGCATGTTGTTCAGCGGTCTGACAGTTAATAGGGGTCTCCTCTCAACACAGTTAGTACATAATACACTACTAATAAATATGTCCCCTACATCTCAAGAGCTTGCACTCAACACTACATTTCCTTGGGTCCTCAGCAATACACCCCAATGTATGCCAAGTGTGAAATCAATCGGATGAATAGTCAAAAAAAGGACAGACATAGTTAGATTTACGATTGCTGTTACAGGCCTTGTTACAATTCCAGTGCCCACATGGACTCTGGCAATACACACTGTCATGGAGTCTGAAACAAGGATAACAATGTCTTCCTCTTTGCAGTTGCCCGGAGCATGGCCTTGTCATAACAACCCTTCTTTTACATCTGAAAAACAAACATAGGGAGCTCATTACTTTGCCTCCCACTGGGCCATACGCAGGGCATGACTTGTGGTAAGTTGATAATAACAAAGATCTGTATGGTCTGCTCACAATTGCACAAGCAAGCCCCCAGCAAGAGACTTGACTGCAATATCCATTAATCCACTGCAGTTTCCCACTGGTTCAAAGGCTGTCTTGCAGCGGAGCTCTACAACATCAAAGGGTACTCTCTTATGAAGGGTAGCAGTGAAATGTGGAACTCTCAGCTCAGCTATCTACCATGCTGCAGAAGAGTCTTTGGAATTCACCAAGAGATGCAATTAAGACTGGTTTGATTGGAATGACCTCTGCATTGACGACCTGCTGAAAGTCAAGTGAAACTGACTAGCGCTCTCATCATATCACCAGTCTTTTAAAGGCATTACTGTTTGGCATTAAATATGATGTATGGTTGGCAGTCAATCCATCTATGTTATTCCACAACTTAGTTTTTAAATTATTCACAACCAAGACAAAGGACTGAAAATGTATTTAAAAACCCATATGTGAATTTGAAGTGCATTAATAATGTTTTTTTTTTCTTTTCTTTTAATAATATCCGCCATATCACTTAAAGGTCCATTGTGTAGGATTTAGTGGCATCTAGCGGTGAGTTGCAGATTGCAACCAACTGAAACTTGTCCCTTGTAACAAGCGTGTTCGACACCCTACAGTGGCAAACGCAAAAATGCCAATGGTCCTATCTAAAGCCTGTGTTTGGTTTGTCCGGGGAAGAGATGTAGATATAAAAGGCTCATTCTAAGGTAACGGAAAACTCAAAAATTCTTATTTTCAGGCGATTATACACTAAAGAAAACATACTTATTAATATAATATTCCATTTCCATCAATATATCCCACTAAATCCTACACACTGGACCTGTAACAGAAGTATGGGCATCTCCTGCATAATGTAATGACCCGATTTCTGTTTTGCCCATTAGTTTGAATTATTTCAAGTAGTTTCAGAGAAATCATGTTTTGTCCAACAGCTTTGCATTGCGGCTATAAGTATCCTCAGAAGACGTTGCTAGGTAGAAGTCAGTCAAAGGTATGAATCAGAGCTTTAGCTCATTCAAAATGCTCCTTCGTTGCAGACGGGAACAAAACATTGCATTATTGAATTAGTCCAAAATGGGCCCAGAATCCAAGGATAAATTATTTTAAACTTGCAATAAGTTGTGAACACAACACAGATATATTATTGCCTTTTAAGTTGATATGGGAAACTTGTTAGCAAAAAAGTTTATTTACACATCCAACAGTTACGGGGCTCCACCTGTGAGTCATGGAACATTGTGATATATTTCCTATTACATTTACATGTAAAATAATTCAATATCTACATACAATAATAACCACCAAAAACATTGTTGTGCATTTTTTTGTCTGATTGGAATATCTCTCCACATCAATGCTGACTTCAGATATTTCACAATATATATTATGTATAGCATATATGCTGCTGTCTGAGTCCGATGCTTGGACCCGCTAATAGCCAACAAGTCTCTGGACATTCCTCTCCGACTGTCTATGGTGGATGTTGTGCAGACATTTGAAATGATAAACCCACATAAAACACTGCAACACAAATAATGAAACATGTTTATTGAGACACCTAAGAACGGTGGTGCTGTCAACCTAATTTGATAAACTGTGGCCATCCATTCTCCAGATGATTATCTTGTCTTTAAAAAAGGTCAACCACATCAGTTTTCCTCTTTTTTATCTCTTCCTTCCATTACCTAACCCTTATTGCTCTCCACATCTGTAAAGGTCATGCTTGTTTCATGGAAGTTTTCAGCTTTTAATCTGTTAACAGCTCTCTGTCGTACCATAATCATGCATGTGCCGTCTCACTGTAAATACATTATGTCGCCAACTGTAATCTGACTAAAAATGCCCATTGCGCTAAGCCTCACAAACCACCACTAATGCTTTATATAAAGCTGTTCTAAATATATATTAAATTACCGTGGTTACTGTGTTGCCAAAATACAGTAAACAAACTGACTGGTGCTACTTTTAAAGACACAGCACTCTTGTTAAAGGAACAAATACTACTAATTTATTTAGCCTGAGAATGTAGGTTAATAAGTGTCACTGAAAAAGACTAAACAGTGCTTGTCTCATCCTGCATTACAATCACTGAGGTGGCCTTGTGCATAGCCCTTAACCCCCAGCTGCTCCAATAAGGCTGCTCACTGGCCAGCAGATTAACACTGGTTGTACTGGGCAGCCTCTAGGCGTTAATGTGTTGAACTGTACGAGTGTGAGCAGGATGATCCTGAAAAGGAGTGAAACTACCCGGGCACATAAAGGTTCAAAACTAAATAATACCTCACAGAAAGATAATTTTATTTTGTGGAATAATAATGTGTTTGAGCAGTCACTAAGGTATGGCAAATGAAGCTACACTAAAGTAATTCTTGGCCGAGAAATCACATTTGGCTGTATCACCTGCAAAAGCATTGTTTCCAGTGGCACTGTCCGTCTAGCTTGCACATCTTTTTTGCATTTCTGTGGTATTATTTTGGCTGCAGAGAAGTTAATACTTCCAATTATTTTTCAAATGGCATCGCATTTTGCAGCACTTTTGCATTTTTGGGCCAATGCTTCTATAAAAGAGGCTAAGAAAAATTCAGAAAACAAGACGAGGCTAAACAGAAATTAGACAAATTCAAGAAAGAGTAAGCAGAAAAGAACAGATACAACTAGGCGTCTACTCAACATCAACACGCTAACATGCAGTGCTAACATGCTGATGTTAAACAGGTATAATATCAACAATGTTATCCATTTCAGTTTAGCGTTTTAGCATGCTAACATTGGCTACTTAGTACTAAACCGAAAGTACAAACAATGTACCCATTCTGATGGTAATATCATTAGTTTTGGTATTTTGTCATAAACCATAGTTTGGGACAAATTAAAATGAACCTGATGATGGCTTTACATGAAAAGTTAGAACATTAGAACAATGTATCCAGTCAGACATGAATGTCTGTACCAAATTAGGTGGAAATCTATCCAATACTCGTTGAGACCTTTCGCTTAAAACCCCAAATATTGACCTCATGGTTGGTGTTGGATGAAAGGTCAAGGGATCACCAAACTCATTAGGATACATTGTATGGGCATAACTGCACCAAATATGTTGGCAATGCTTCCATATTTTCACTAAAAGATATATATATATATATATATAGTCTGGACAAAAGTGGTGGACTGACCAACAATTCCTACATTACTGGCAATAGCACCATACTGCTAGCATGGCTAAAAAAAAAAGTGTTATGTACAAAGATTTGATGAATCCTTATTTGTTTAATATTTTTACATACAAGCTATGAAGAGAAAAACATCTTTGAAATAGCTTTTCCTGGCTGATTTTAGATGTGAGGAGGTGGAGTTTGTTTGTGCTCCTCAGTCCACCCGCTTCTGTTTCACTGACTCACTAAGCCACAGAATCTTGTCATGGATTTGTCATGTACGCATGAAAACCTTTGTTTAAAAATGGTTAATGCTAGGCTTAGGCTAATGAGTACAAATAACTAGAGGTGTCTGTCCCCACATTTAAGAGGAACTGAGCATGAATTGAGCTAAGCTACCCTCACTTTGTAACATAACCTACTCTAAACATTTGTAAAATAACAGTCACAATCCACAGAAAGAGCTGTGTAGAGAGCAGGTGGGGTGGTTTCGGTGCCAGAAGTTAGTTTTGAGCCTTCTAGAGGTGTTATGATCCTAATTCAGCAGAACATCTGTGATGGGAGGTACCCATTTGATAACCCCAAGGACATGCCAGCTTTTACCCACCACTTCTCTCCTCCACCATCAAAGCTGCATTTCTACATCAGACTGGAACCCCAAAATGGAGTAATGTTACATTACTCTGCGTGTAAATAACTTTGTAAAATATTTTTTTTACATGGTCATTAATTTTTGCATGCTTAGCTGTCATCAGTAGAATGTGAAAAATCACGTCTGAAACCATCAAGACATTATGCAATAATGTGTTCTGAATCCTAAACGAGTTATTCTGAATGAGTTATTCTTAAAATCTGCAACGCGCGTCGAGTAGTGAAATGCCAAAAAGACTGACGGAACACTTGAGAGACTTACAGAAACACAAAATCAATATTTATATTGAATAGACAGCCAATCTCAAAACCCACTTATGTGACCTCATTTTGCTGGCATAAAACTATCTCGGTTCTGCATTCCTGCTTAGCTTTGACTCTCTGCGGAACCTCTTCATATATGCATGAATACATCATAATAAAAAAAGAAATTGCAGTATTACCATACATTTGTGCGCACTGAACACACACATGTAAACACAGTTTGATTCCCACATTTCTGCATTGTTTGTGTTTACTGAGAACAGTTTTGGAGGGACGATGAGATTCGGTTCCAGCTAGATTAGTCCATAAACCGGGAGTCATTATTTCAACCCAAACATTTCATTTTCTTTCCTAATCCATAAAATGAAAGGTCATCCTAATCTGACATAGGCCTATTTCTGTTTTCATTCAATTCATAGAAATGAGGGAAGAAGATTGCGTAACAAGGGGAAAAGAGATTGAGGATTGAACAGGAAAGATCATCCCTGGCTTGCATTAATCACGCCAAACAGTACTGTTGCGTCTGACTGTGTAGTCTTCTACATGCATCCTGTGGCTTTATACAAAACAGATGAAACGTTTGGAAGTTCAGAGGCAGTTTTCTTTTGTGACACAGTTGAATGCTTTGAAAATGGCTATCATTAGACTGGATTAAACAACCCTTGATGCTGAGTGACAGACAATTATTTTTAAAGGATAAAGAATGCAACAATTTACACCATCCAGACATCTTAGAGAACCTTCATCAAGTTGTTCTGTCTTTAATAAAACAATCATTTTATTTAAAGTGATTCTAGTTTTCCTAGTTTTTTTAAACAAGAAGCTAGCTGTGTAATAAATGTAATAATATGTACTGTATACCATTAATTGTGATTCTCCAGATTATGACAGTCATAGTCTATATCCTTTGCGTTCCACTACCGGGATTGCTCCGGTGCTGCAAGAAATTCCGCCGGATGCATGTATTTCCCGTTTCCTTCCACTTTCTTTGTGTTGGAATTTTAAATTCGGTGGATTTATGAGGACTATTGTTGACTGCTCCTCAGATCTCTGCAGGGTAAATTGAAACAGCTAGCTAGACTATCTGTCCAATCTGAGTTTAGCGCCACCCATGACGATTCTGATTGGTTTTAAGAAATGCCATTAAACCAGAGCACGTTTTCCTCCCTTCCTCGAATGCTATGTGGAGTAGCCAGACCTTCCTTCAGCGCGCTTTGGAGGAGGGTCTGGCAAAGCGAGACTATGACAGTCAAGAAAGAGAGAGAGAGAAAAATTGTACACAAAATTTAGTTTTTTGTTTGCAAAGGTAAGAAAAAGTTTAAGGGTTTTTAGGATGCTTGTGAAGACCCAGGCCAAACATAATTTATTTAAAAGTACCCTTTGTCTTCCTCCACATGAGCAGGTATATCACTCATCCCAGCAGTAGCTGCCAGCGGTGAAGGGGTTCACACAGGAGAAAGTGAAGGGGGTTAGGGTGCTGATGGTTGAACCAGCTGGGGTGACAGTGGGCTTTAAACAGCACTAACACAGAGGCCTTCCAAAATCTGCTTTCATCAAGCAATCTTTACTTACTCTGAGAGAGGCAAGTTTAATCCTGCAGATTTACCTGCTGAGATTTTACCTCAGGCAACAGTGGAGATGAAGGCAATGAGAAATGATAGCCTCCCGCTTACAAATAGTGTGAAAAAGTTGAGCTCATTTTCCTGTTTGTTCATTCTTATGGTTTACGGATACAGAATAACTTCAGAAAATTTTAACCTTTGATATAATTTTCAGGTCAAATGTTTTTTATTCAAGACTACAATGCAAAAACGAAGTGATTGCTGTAAATAAACAATAGATGAATAAAGGTTGCTCTGACTTTTAGCAGCACATTTTGTATATGTTGGGCTTCCTGATTTCTTAAAGCGGCTATAGTATATTTATTCAGAATAACAATGTGAAAACAATGGGACAAAGGGGAAACTCGTAGTGATGCGTAATGTTTTGGTTCACTCTCTTAGAGTCATTTTCGGCTGCAGAACAGTAATGGTTCTGGGGGGTGGGGACCAAGGATGGCCAGTGCCCCCGTAATATTAAGCCTCGACCCCACTCTGGGCCCCCTAACTGTGGCAAATATTTTCATAAAAGCCCCACCTTTATCCCCAAAGAGGGAATATTATTCATGGATATTGTTAAATGTGTATCGTTAGTCTTTTGTAGAACCAAACCTATGAAGGGTTTGTGGTATGTAACACTTGTGCTTAATATATTTGGTACCCCTAAAATCCCATGTGGCCCCAGCCTGGCCCCTCCATTTGAAATGGTCTACAACCGCCACTGCTGCAGAAGGCAGCTGTTTTCAGTGAAAAAGCTCTAAAAACCCACTTTACATTATCTGCTCAACGCCAAACAGTAGACAGACACAGCTAGCAACTAGCTGGTTAACATAGGGGATGATGTAGCAGCTAAAGAGTCATATATTTCTCACAGTAGTTTCTTCAGACCAAAAACAGAGGTGAAAGTGAGTGAATGTTGGTCTGAAACACGACCAAAAATCAATGATAATGTTGTACTCTTTCACTGCTATACTACTATATCAGACACTAAAGAGTTTACTCAATAGTAGGGCTGTTAGAAAGTATTGATCACGATATTATGTTTTATTATAGTGTATTGATTCTCAAAAACACTATTGATTGTTTTTTTTTTACAGTAATAATAGTTTAATAGTTCACATGCAAAGATTGCGGACAGTGATTGGGTTTGTGTTGTTTGCAGTGTTGTAATGTTTAAGCCATTTGACTTTTCCAGTCCAATGTAACGTTTTCCTAAGATTGCATTTTTTAGCTTGCAATATATCTCATTAAAGTGAATCATAACCTCTGTATCATGACACGTATTGTATCACCAGATTCTTGCCACTACACAGCCCTACTCAATTATGAGCGGTGGTTTTCGAATCTATGAAATGCAGAGCATTGCATTGTTAGCAGAAAGTAGTGTACACGCCATGGATACTACTTTGTTCATTCCACTATGGAGATTGTAAGGGCAGTATATATAGTGGATACATTTACACAGTCTAATTCACATTCAAAATGGCAGACATTTTTGTTCAAAACAAAAAATGATGATTGCATTGCCAGACCTTCCTCCACAGCGCTGCAGACGAGGGTCTGGCGAGTCCACAATAAAAAAGTATTTCCAAAAGAGGAGACTTGTTTTGGTGGAACGTGTACGTTCAAAAGTTGTTTTAGTCATGCAACAGAAAACTCAAATTGGACAGATAGTCTAGCTAGCTGTCTGGATTTACCCTGCAGAGATCTGAGGAGCAGTTAACCATAGTCCTCATAAATCCACCGCAGTTTAAAATTACAACACAAAGAAAGCGGAAGGTTAACGGACATCCGAAAACGGACATCCGAAAAGAGTGACATCCGACGGAATTTCCGGCAGTACGAGCGCAATCCCGGAAGTGGAACGTCATGGATATAGACTATGATGATGGTAACTGCAAGGAAATTCTAAACATAAACAAAATCTGGCATTCTGGTTGACAAAAAAAAACACATTACGTTTAGGCTATGTGATGTGTGTAGGTTGGAAATAGGGACGAAAATACATAATACAAAATGAACAATATACTGATAATAGATTACGGTTTCTGGTTTGTTTTGCCAATACAGCTGCACAACACAATACGTAAAACAATGGCAAATATACTGAGCACTGCATTCATTTAGAAAATCCAACATAATTGGCATTACAAAAACAAGCCTGACTCGCAAAAAGTAAAAAATCCGGAGCAGTTGTGTACAGACAAAAAAAGAATGCATCTGTCTCAAACACCAAGTCATTCTCACGATTAAAACCTAATTACCAGAGACTGATCTGAACAGGGCTAAATAAAGAATGGAACTGAGAATGATATGTGCTGCTCAAAGTTAATGAGCAACTCACCCATGGGTCATGGACATTGGAAATATTATTTCTGTATGCAAGAAGCGGGCCTCAGATTCCACATGGTCGCATAATGGAGGGGGATTAACAAAGAATACCTCCTGTCATCTGTGGACAGTGTGATGAGCTGAGAGGGGACTGAAGGAGAGAGAGAGAGTGATAAAGAGAGGAGGGAGAAAGAGACAGAACTAGGCCAATTGTTTTGATGTGCTTAACTCTTTCTGGCTTTGTGTGTGTGTTTACATAAACATGACTGCCTAAACTCGGCAACCATACTGCCTACAGTGTCATATAGTGACCTGGTGAAATTGAATAAATAAAACAATTTTGGGACATTTTTATAGGGCTGAAACTAATGATTATTTTCATTATTGATTTATGTCCATTTTGTTGATCAGTCAAGTAATTATGTTCTTGATTTATCGTGTTAATCCATTGTTTACGTGAGCGTTTATTCAACAGAAAACAGACAATAGTGAGAAATGGCGACTCTTAGGTCAAAATGAAAATGTAATTTATAACCATTTGAAAATGAAAGCTCTATTTGGCATTTCATTTTCAAAGACTTCAGCTCGACAGTGGACAATATTAAAATGCAAAAGGTGAAACAGCGCCGCCCCCCCCACTCATTGCATTAACATTTACATGTCACCACACTATTTTGGTGTCAACATGCAAATGAAAATACAATCTGTCAGTCCTCTCATCAAAGCGGGGCGTCACTTCCTCCTCAGTGATTTGGTAACAGCCGGCAATTCACTTCGACGCGCCTCGACAAAGCCCCGTGCCCTCACTGTTGTTCTTGACTGGCAAGCTCAGATAACGTCCATATTTTCAACCTAAACCTCAGAAATAAGTATACAGTAGGGTTGTTGTTGACATTTTGTTTAACTACATCCTCATGCTTAGGCATATAGGTACAGCTAATGCAAGCAGGGGCGCAGCACAAAATTCTGGGCCCTGTAGAAAGGCATTTTCTATGGGCCCCTCCCCGCATCCACAGCTATTAATTATAGCATCTTTTTGGGCCCTCCTCACATGAGGGCCCTGGGTACTCAGTCCCCTTTCCCCCCCCAGTCCGACACCCCTGAATGCAAGCTATGCCTGGGCACAGTTAGTAGCTTGCTAACAACTAGCTAAAGTTAGCTAAGGTAATATTGCTTGCAGGAATAGAAAATTAGGCTAAATTGTTTATATTGCATTTTTTAAATCAACATGTGAATACTGTCCACTGGGTACAAATTTGAAAATGAAATTTCCATTTTTCCATTTTTATTTGTATATGGTCATAGAACGCCCATACGAGTATGTGAAAATGAAAATGCAAGTTGGATTACTGCATTTTCATTTCAATTATTACTCAAAAACACAAACAAATGTGGAAAAATGTAATGCTATTGTGGAATTGCATTTTCAAGTGTACATTATCATTTTAATTAAGTCCCCTATGGGCTTCCATAAAATGTTGCTAAATCCTGATTGGTGCACAGAAGTAAGTGGCATCGCCTTTGTCTCACCTAACTTAAACCAGTGAGAAAAGCACAGATAAATACACAAATATCTTCTGAGAAATAATGAAAGAGAGTAGAGTACCTCAAAACTGTAGTACAGTACTTGAGTAAATACCTTCAACCAATGGGATGGATACAGAAACACGCAAAAAACAAGAACTTTCAAATTCTAACACATGGTATATATTCATCCCATCTAGTAAAGATTATTAAAGTATTTGTTAGGTAACACAGAATGCACCAACACGTGGAAACCGTTATACTGGGAAAAACATTTCACAACATAAAGCACTTTTAAAGAGGATATGCTGTTAATACCCTCGGCTTGCATGTGAATTGATATACATGCAGGGATTGTAGCATGGATTGTTTTTAGCAAAAACATCTACATTTAATCCCCCTTTGTGCATTATTCAGATGATGAGAATCTATACAGGGACACATGACAGAATGCATATCTGCTATTTTTTAATTTTCTTACTTTTATTTGGATTTATGCTGATTGTTTTTCCTCCACTTTACCAAAGAGGGTTCAACAATGACACTAGGGCTGAGGTATATTTTATTTGAGCAAGACAAAAGACTAACATTTATATGGTAATACATTGGAAATAACTAATGGCAGTAACAGAGAGTCGTGACATAATGGCTGTTTAGTTGTTAGTTGGGGTGAGTTCATACAGGTGATAGCTCTTAGGAAGACAAGAAAAGAGGTTTGACTCTTAATGAGTCTACTTAGAATTTGGCATGAAATTTCATTAGAATGACGGAAACACTTGTTAACCTTGAGTCTGTCTAATATCCCAAGAATCCCCACTTAGCTTTCTTTTGGTGTAACTTGGCATGTACTTGTGATTGGAGAAAGTGAAAAAAGGAGAGCAACCTTTGACAATGTTTGGAATGTGATGTCCATTAGGAGATTGATTCTCAAAGCAGAGAAAGAAAACGAGTGCGTGGCTGAGGATGGTTGGGGAAACGAACCATTAGAAAAGGAGAAAAATATCTTTTTTGTTTCCTTGTCAATACAAACTGCATTATCTCATCTGTGGTTCCCTCTCCTCAGCCTCCACCATGCCCTCGCCCCTCCGTGGAGACCAAACATCCGCTGTCACCTGTCAATCAAGCCCTGACAGACGGTGACCTTGCTCGGCATTGTTAGAAACGATTTGAATCAACCTTGCATTTTCAAGTTGCTTCCGTTGCTGATTTCCCTTGCAATTGCTTTTTAAAAAGAGGTGCCATGCCAAATAAAATTGGATTAATTAACTCTCAAAGGAGTTGATTTATTGGGATCAAGTCTGAGGGGACGTCCGGAGATGTTCATAGTGTTTTTTTTATATTCAGTTGTACTACAGATTCATGTAGTCAAAATCCTAATATTTTTGACAGTGAATAAACTTTTCATATTATGGCCCGGATTTATCAAGTTATGTATGCATTGCTGTACTTTGACATTGAAGGTGAACAAATTTCCTGCAGAACAATTTATACATGATCATTACGCTAACATCTACATTACATAAAGCCAAAAGAACGCAGTGCCTGACACTGAATATAGTTCCAGAATTTCATTTCCGAAATCTATGTAAATGTTAAAATAGATTTGCTCAGTATTCCATTACTCCAAACATATGGTTTGTCTTAAAATCAGGTTGCATGAACCTTGTTTTTGTTGCAACTAAACAAGATGAGAAATGCTTGACTGCAAGGCATTGGTCATTCACCAGAACCCACTATTTCAAGCAAAAGTATGTCAGCATGATGTGTGCTCTCTACTGATGAGTTTGTTTTGTCTTAAATTATTAGAATGTTTTATGTCACCCCTTGCATCTAAATGCAAGAAGAACAAATGAGGGAGATATGCGTGTTTGTTGTTTTAGTAGGGGTATTTTGTAGGTGGGGGGAGCAGAGCAAGCATGATATGAGAGTGAGTGTGTGTGTGTGTGTGTGTGTGTGTGTGTGTGTGTGTGTGTGTGTTGGCAGGGTTAGCTGTCTTACTCAATCTGTCCAAGTTCATGTTTCTGTCAGGGTTAGCGTAAGCCAGCAGTCAGATATGTCAGACACTAAATGCCAGTTTCAGGGAACATAGTCCCTTTATATTTTGCCTCCTTTTTCTACAAAGAGCTCAAGGAAACAAATCACAGACTGTGGAGGCTACTACCGTATGAGCGCGGGTGTCAGAGAGGAAGATGAAGAATACTGACTAGCGAAAGACAATTATACAGCAGGAAAGACTCTACTACAAAATATGCTGATGTGCTGTGTGTGTGTGTGTGTGTGTGTGTGTGTGTGTGTGTGTGTGTGTGTGTGTGTGTGTGTGTGTGTGTGTGTGTGTGTGTGTGTGTGAGACAGGAAGGTAACACATGGTGATACTGTTCCTCTTGAGGAGACAGAAAACTGTCACAATGTGCTCCTTAAGCACTCTCTCTTTCTCCCTCCTCCTTTTTTTAGGGGGACGTTGCTGTAAAATAACAAAATTGTAGCCTCTGCGAGCAGTGATTTTGTGAAGTGGCTGTTGCCCATCTAGCGCCCATTCCCTCTCCCAGTCATTCTCACACATCACAGCCTCTACCTCCCTCCCTCCCTCCTGTCTCCCTCGCTCTTCTTTTGCTCACTCTCTCCCTCTCTCTCTCTCTCTCTCTCTCATGAATGTCACCTCTACTGATGGTGGCTGCTGGAATTCACGCACACATACTCTCACAACCACTCGCTGACTTTGGATGGGAGGAGGAGGAGGGGAGGAGGAGGGAGGGGGGGTTTCGGTGAGGACTGTGGGAAAGGAGCGTGCCATCGGAGGCAGAAGAGGAATGTCTGTCTGTCTGTGTCCATGTCTCTGCTCTGTTCCTGGCTTCATTCCTACAAAGAGCGTCAATGTCCCGCCTGCTGTTCTACCTCTGGATTTAAGTCGGCTGGATTACCGCTTGGACTCTCAGCTCATTATTCCATGCTGCCTCATTTAAATGGGAGGCAAAGTTGGACTTGCGTGGACTGCACATATGGTGACAAACAGTTTGATTTTTTTCGCGCTTTTAAGAGATTCCTAGCATACAAAATGATTTCACTTTTCTTCAGTAAAAGTGTTTTTATATGTAAAATAATTTGAGCTTCTTCTCTTTGGTGTTGTCTAGTCAAAGTAGGTTAGTTATTTTGCAACATAATATTTTGAACTTGGCTGTTGAGGCGCATTTTACTGTGAAAGATGAGTGGGGAAGAGGGGTAGAAATATGTCTCCATCTTCACCTTTTTAAAAGTCATTCACTCTAACCTTGGTCTTTCTGTTATTGCTTAAACCGAAAATGTGACTGTGGCACTTTTTCATGTGCTCTGTTAGTGTCAGATTTGAATTTTTTGTCAGTGGAGGCTTTACATTGGACTGCAGGTGAACTTGCATCTCTTCCAGTTCTTTCCTCTCCAAGGGAACCCTCAAACTAAACTCTTCCCTGTTAACCCACTTAGACGCCTGATCTCCCCTGTGGGGGCTTCTCTTAACCATCTGTCCTACTCTAGTTTTTTTGAGGAAAGCAAAAGACAAACCAGAAAAGGGGGTACTGGGAAGGAAGACACCCCCCTCCCAAAGGTGAGAGGGGGGGAAGATGGCAGCTCTCGCCAGCTCTCTCATTAGACAGAAACGGGCGGTCAAGGAGGAACAAGGCAACCGACCGATAGCCAACAAGCGCAAGCCCTGTCCTAAGAGCAACAAGTCCTTGTGCCAGAAACAGATCCTGGTCCTGATCTCCAAAGTACGACTATGCGGGGGTCGAAAAAGTCGAAACGAGAAAAGACCGGGTGAGTCTTTTTCTGCTTGTTTCTTTTTTTGCTCAAATGTTGGCCTATTTGGCTACAAATGAAAGCTTACATTTCTTATGAAACAACTGAAAATGGAGCAAATGAGATTTAGATTTTTACAAGTAATTAAATATGAAATTACTCTATATCATAAAATTCAACAATACAATTTGTTGCCAAGTTTTTAAGTTAATGTATTTTACTTCAGCATAGAGTCAAATTAAAAAAAATATGAGTTTAATTTAGTCGATCAAAAACCTGCCAGAGAGCTTTTTATCATATTGTTCAGTTCTCAAGCACAGATCAACATTATATAAAAATACCTTTCCGTTAGGAACAAGGTCATCACCCAGCATGAGAGCTATATTTTATGCACAATCTACCATAAGTTTATAGTTAAACATAATCAACTAGTGTAAATATCTGTTGCTATCATAGCTCATGAATCCTATTAGGTTCACAGTAGCAGTTGTTTTCAGGGCAGCCACCTCATGCAGCTTCTCCTGTTTGATACACTGACCAATGGTAGCTGCTGCACAAAAATAAAACAAGTTGTTCAATAAATGCAAAACTCAGCTGAAATTACTTTCCGCACACCTATTTTTTTTTGCATTTTCAAAACCTATAATTATGCGCAAACCTGCAGGAACAATAAATTGTGAAATTAGCTGAAAACCATCATTACAACTGTATGCGATCTAAGTACTCTGTTGAGTTTTATAAACATCTGCATATCGTGGAATTCAAGAAATTCTTCTGCACACATTTCAGTATACTAATAACCATGTGCACATGATTACAATTGCAAAACAATCTCATGCAATGGGAGAAATAATTGGAAATATAAAAATGAATGACAGATGTACATGCACACACCTGAACAGTTTGAGTTGGTCTCGCATTGCCAGACCTGTCTCCAAACAGCTGTGTCTGTGCTGGAGTATGATCTGGTTACACCGCTTATCTATTCTAGGGTAGGAAAAAAAAATGCTCGGGATTGTCTGTATTTCTTTGAACCAATCATAACCGTCTTGGGTGGCGCTAACCCCGGATGCAGTGACGGTGCCCCTTGCAAAACAGATAGCTGAGAAAGCGGAAGGGGAGGGACATGCACTGAATTTCAGGCTTTGTCCAAGCACTGTTGAGCCAGACTAAGTTTGAGTAGAAGTTCAGCAACTTCGGTTTTAAATGTATTAATTGATTTTATGCAGCATCCAGTAAGTGACACACATCCGCACCAACACAAGCACAACATGTGGTTGGAAGAGGAAAATCCATTGAGATTTTGATTTGTAAATTGATTAGGGAAAATTGGTACATACTGTAACACATATAATGCAATGGATGTTGTTTGGATTAATCAAATACTTGTTTATGTATTGTTTGGTCATTTAGTGTTTACACGTATCATTTGTGCTTAAAACAATCAAAATGTCTGTAATTCTCATCACACGTGACAAAAAATGTAAAAGCTAATTCTGGTGGACTGGGCTATTGTACAGTGTCATGTCAACTTCATGTGTGTAAACCTTTCAAATTTAAATCTTACAGTAGTCTGTCTTAACATCCACACCACAGAACCAAATGTGGGTAAAAATGTTCCAGTGCTGGTTATCTCGATCAGGTTCTCTGATGTACTTTCTTTTTGAAAGCAGAACTTCAACACTGAAGCTCTGAAAGGAGAATTATGTGATGTGTTGCCAACATCACCTTCTCTCTTGTCAATCAATAAGAAAAATGTGCCACAACACAAATGAGCACAATTAAAGGTATAAAATCTCCTTGATGTTGTGCTTGTGGGTACAGTGTGTGTTGTTATGTTCTTGTTACATATTACTATTCATAACTGATAAAATATCTTGCTAAGTTAAAAGTTAACCTTGTTTGTTTATTTTTTTTCATATGTAAACCCTATATTCCTTTCCATAAAACCTTTTTTTTTCTTTTTCTAAATGCACTATTGCATTAATTCAGGAGAGAGAAATGACATTTAATCATTTATTTGTGCAGTATTCTTTACTCCTTTGGTGTGAATAGTATACTGCTGAATTATTTAATTCATGACTGAGAAAATGTTTTGCCTTATTCATGCACAATTAGAAAGTGTAGTATGCTTAAGTTAAATTATGCATATTACAGAAATGGCGCTAAGTAAACATCCTTCATAAAGAGGCCACATACTTTCAAGGCTGATTGGGGAAGACACAGTGAATTTGGAGTGTTCTCTTCCCCCACCCCCCCATCCCCACCCCCACCCCCTTCCCCTCCGGAGCTAAAGACTGCATCTAAGCAGATTGAACGTGAGAATGATGCGCAATGAGCACAGCTTTATGCTTGATGAGGACTTTCATTTCATTCTGCACCACTGTGTTCACATATGTCTACTGAGCTTCAAACAGGATTGTGCTTGAAAAACTTTAATATCCACTGCATGTCGAAAAGACTGATGGATAAGATACCGTACAGTATTTTTTTTTGGTGAGAATTGCAGAAAGCTTAACATGACATCTGTCTGGGGATGAAATAAGTCTTTTTATCCAGTGGCATTTGTAGTATTGTTATGTAATAGACATATAAAGATGTGTTGGTACTGGCTCAATAAGCCCTGATTTTCAGACTTTGCAAACATGACAAAACAATGATAACATACTTTACTTAACTCTACAGCTTTATTTCTTAGAAAAAGAATATCGGAAATATTATTTAGCATCTGTTGCATCTGTGTAGCCTAGACAATCCCTTTTTTTATTTAAACTGGCTGTAATCGGTTTACCTGTGTGTTGTGGTGCATGTGGTGCACAAATTTTTTTTTGACATGTTGTGGTGCTAGTGGTAGTCAGTGTATCACAGAAAACATTAGGATACATCTCTGGGGACCATGAATGTCTATACAAAACTTATTTTATCCAATAATATCCAACCCAATAGACATAGTAGACCCAGTAGATGTAGACGTATTAACGTTGCCACCAACAGGCAAGGTAAGTAATGCCTGGTACCGTTTATACAAAGTAACAAGTGTTATCCTTCTTGTTTTAAATTGAGAGGGAAGATAAAATGAGCTTCATTTAGGCTATATATATAACCCATATATGGGTTTTAAAAAGGCTTAGAGATTATGTTTCCGCATTTATGCAACACAATTGCATATCTTTTGCACATTATAGTTTGCATAAGTTAATACCGTGTTACCAGGAAATGCATTAATTTATTTTCTCCACACAGCACAGTCGTCACAGGATTCTGTAGAATCTCTAACAGCTGTTTTTTTTTTTTTTTTCAAGTAGAGTTTTTCTCAGCTGTCATATTAGCATTACACCAGCACACATAAGCTATATTCACTACCGCCATAAAGCATCGGGCTAGGGAAATAGGGAAATGATAGGGACGCGCATAAACGCTGCTGCTTATACATGTGTTTGACAGCTCACGCTGGATGAGATCCATGACAAACCAAAGAGTCTGCCTGAGTTTACCTGCCTCTCCCCTCTTCATTACCCTCATATGGGTGTCCTGCACTGTCCCTTACTATACGAAGGGACCCCTTCAAGGGCTGGCCTGACCAATGTAAAAACTTTCCGACTGTCAGTGATCTGCACTGCTGCCCTCCTTTCGGATCAATGCAGCTCATTAATGTATAGTGATTAATCAATTATCACCCTCTTAGTTTGTTCAAGGTGGAATCTGACTTGAAAAGGGAGGGATATCGAGCTGCTTGCCCCCCGTTTATCACCTTTAGTGCCTTTCTCTACGTTAGCTCAAATGAGCACAAAATCTTAGCACAAACATGTGTGCATGGAAATGATAAGGAGACATTTAATTCACAAAATTAGCCGGAAATGTGATACATAGAAATAATTTCTGGTAGAAGAGAAATGTCACTAGATGTTTCAGAAGTATTACCGTACAATTACAAATATGCATTAAAAACAGCAACACTAGCTGAGTCATTAGAAACTAATACATGCAAATATAGTGCAGGCCTAGACATCTTGTAGCATTGTGTGGGCTGTTTGGCATGGAGGTGCACTGTAGTATGTTGTAGGAGTAAGCATCCAAGGGGCCAGTCGACAGTTGGAGCACAAATGTAGGCCCCGGCTGGCGAGCGGCAGACCAGGTTACAAGGAGACATCCAGCAGAGGATAGCATTAAGCTGACCCCGAAAGATCCGGGCCGGAAACTCGCTTACTCAACAACACCTGATCAGACAATGCAGTGTTAGGTAGCTTCTCATCAGAACTTTACTGACTGTGACAGGGGTCAGAGAGAGATAGACAGACAGAGAGAGAGACAGACAGAGAATGCCAGTCTGTGGATGTAAACACAGGTTTAAAGAGAAAAGTAAAAGATTTTACTGATGTCAGAGAAACATTTCATCAAAAGGTGGAGGTGGGTGGCAATGACGGGGGTGGACACAGATAAAAAGGTAATCAAATATACAGGAAAAGAAGTAGGGAGAGATAGCAGTGGAGATTAAAGTGAAGGTGGGTGGGACTGAAAAGAGCTGTGAATCAGACTGTCATAGAGGCAGCATGTGGAGAACATGAGATGGGAAGCCATGGGGCTGGTTATGAACAGTCACTGCAAAACCGCTTCCTTCAGTTCTTCTCTTGTTTAATAATATGTCTATGAAGTAGGTTGAAGGATGAGCATTTTCCTTCTACTTAATGAATGTTTTAGGTGTTTTTGTTAGTTCAAGTTGGGTGGGTGGGTCGGGTCAATGACTGTTGTGTCGCTAGCAGATGTAAAGATGTATGTAACGTAAATACATGACATTTATATGCTACTTGTTTATTATGCCAGCTATGTTTTGAGTGTATTTTCTGAGCATAGGAAGTGCTACAGAGGTGGTCTGGGGAAGCAAAGGCCTTAAAACATAGTTTCTCAATCACCGTCTTATTCTAAGCAATATGCTCCTTTATGAACGCACAATTTTCTGTCAAAGTTGGAACAGTTTGAGTTATTTCACATAAAAGATTTCTATATTCTCTATTATTTATTCTGAGCACTACAGACCGGTTTAAATGAGCAGGGCTTAGTTATAAGAAGGTTATGTCCCATACTTATAAGGACCAATTATGATTTGCTAAAAATGTTTTTATCAAAATGTGACGACAAGGCTGCTCCTAATGTTGGAAGGCCACTGTCAATCAAAGCTCTGAGTTTGTTTTTGTTGAGCCAAGTCTAAGACAATTTTGTCATGACAGACAATAAAGCCTGATCAAACTGATCAAAAAAATCAGATATGGTAAACTGCGTTTTTAATAAATAATGCAAAAACTTGGGGTGATCTACCAGAGGGAATAACAGGACATGACAAATACCCTCTGAAAATAATGATTACAGCTGCAAAGAAAGCAATCACTCGTAAATGGTTACAGAGGGATCCACCCACAGTAGATAACTGGACTGAAATGATTAAAGAGATTCATGAGATGGAAAGACTGACTCTACTAATACGCTTGCAAAAGGACTTATACACCGCAAAGTGGACAACATGGATAATATATTTGTTGGAATAAGACGCGCGGTTGGTGGTCTTTCCTCCACATCCACATTTATCGCTACTTGCTCATTATAGCAAACCACAAACGAATACACTGTATGACCCCTCTATTATAAGCCATAAAACCATGAGATGTTGAACTGACATATTACCTGACAGAAAAGTTGTACTGTGACAATACTGATTTGTTTTGCTTTGCATATGTTGAAACAATTAATAAAATGTAAGTAAAAAATAAAATAAAATACAAAAACTATTATTAAGTATTATTTTTAAATTTCAATATTTCAAATTTGAAACCAAGTTTGTAGGGGCTTTAAGGCAACAAAAGCACTTTGATTAAAGGAAAGATTCTAGTTTTGGTTACATTTAAACAAAAACTAATGTTTTATCTCATGCTTCATATCACTGTGGACTTTTAGATATTCAACCAAATCCCCAATCTTTCCTTAACCATAACCAAGTGCTGAAAATGCCAAGACATAACTATAAAGTACAGTACAGGCCAAAAGTTTGGACACACCTTCTCATTCAATGCATTTCCTTTATTTTCATGACTATTTACATTGTAGATTCTCACTGAAGGCATCAAAACTATGAATGAACACATTTATGTACTTAACAAAAAAGTGTGAAATAACTGAAAACATGTCTTATATTTTAGATTACTCAAAGTAGCCACCCTTTGCTTTTTTGATAGCGCTGCAAACCCTTGGTGTTCTCTCAATGAGCTTCATGAGGTAGTCACCTGAAATGGTTTCACTTCACAGGTGTGCTTTGTCAGGGTTAATTAGTGGAATTTTTTCCCTTATTAATAAAAAAGCAAATGGTGGCTACTTTGAAGAATCTAAAATATAAGGCATGTTTTCAGCTATTTCACACTTTTTAGTTAGTGATTTGACTGGTTCTTTGTACTTTGACCGTATCGGCCAAACACTTCCCTCAGAAGCTTTTTCACCTGGGTCGAACATTGGGGGCCGTGTGCAGCGGTAGCGTTATCAGCTGATAGCTTAGTTTAATGGATCCGAAGTGTCTCTTTACATTACCCCACTAATAATGCCCGAAATGATATTACCAAACGCCTACGTAGTACAAATAGGTTATGCACTCATAACGCGATATGTAAATCTCTACACCAGAAGTTTATGTAAATAACACTTGCCTGCTGGCTTCTGCTCTCTGCTGCTCTCTGCTGCTGCTGCTGCTGTTACTACCGGGCAGTAAGAGTGCTTAGGGACATCTACAAATTACAACACCGAAAAGAGATGCAACAAAAATATTTATTAATTTAATGATTAAATAAGGTAATGTCTCCAAACTTACCTCAATTATTACTTGTCTCCTGCTAGTTATACTACAGCACTTACTTTAAAAAATAAGTTAAATTAAAAAATATTTTTGTTGCATCTCTTTTCGGTGTTGTAATTTGTAGATGCCCCTAAGCACTCGTCTTACAGCAGCAACAACAACAGCAGAGAGCAGAAGCCAGCAGGCAAGTGTTATTTACATAACCTTCTGGTGTACTTACAAACTTTACAATCCATCGTTTTATGAGTGCATAACCTATATGTACTAGTGTAGACCTTTGGTATCATTTCGGGCATTATTAATGGGGTAATGTTAAGAGACACTTCGGATCCATTAGCCTCTGCGCTAAGCTATTCAGCGGCTAACGCTACTCTACGCTAACTCTCCCAATGTTAGACCCAGGTGAAAAAAGCTTCTGGGGGGGTGTTTGGCTCGAGGTCATGGTGCAAAGGACCCTAGGGTGAAATTACTCCGAACCATCACTTTAAGTACATAATTCCATATGTGTTCATTCATAGTTTTGATGCCTTCAGTGAGAATCTACAATGTAAATAGTCATGAAACTAAAAAAGGAAATGCATTGAATGAGAAGGTGTGTCCAAACTTTTGGCCTGTACTGTACGTATGCTAAATGCTCACACCGTCTGTGTCTCTTAGATTATATGCACTTATCCATATTTTCATACATTCTTTCATACGTTCTGATGTCTTTTGGGTGTTAATAGTTGTGAAAGAAAGAAAAACTCAATAAAAAAAAATGTCAGTTGCTCTCACTTTATTTACGTTTCGGTCCTCAGATTTTTGTACGGTAAAATTCATGAAAAACATTTTAGTGAGTGGCAGTTTTTGGTTCTATATAGAAAAACCTGTAAACCGGCACATCTCAGTTCTAAACTTACCAACCAAAATGAGTAAAAGTGCCATGACACCGCTTAGGGCTGACGATAGCCAGCCCTAATCAAAATTTAAGAGATTCCCAAGGAACAACAGCTTTCGGTTTGTCTGCATCTAGACAAGACAAACAAAAGATTAGTGACTGATTGCTGTTGAGGTCATCCAATGTCTGGGGATTTTCTTCTTTGAACAAACCCTTGTTTCATCAGAGGGAACTTAAATACAGTATCTGGTACCCAATGGTATCCAATGATGAGGGTGATCTAGTTAATCCCAAGATGTACACATCACATTAAACCACGATGAAACAACACAGTTTGGAGCTCTAATCTTTAAGCTTGCTTTAATTAAGTACAAATCCATTAGAGATTTAGGGATTTATTGTATATTCATGTATTTCTTAATTTTGAAGGTTTATCTAACTTTCCGTCTCTTGGTTGCAGACGCTCTTTAGACAATAAAGTCAATGGACATGAGGGATCAGGGGGATTAGTGACTTTTTCTATGAGTACTATTGCAGTAAGAGTTTAGAGTTGGCTTGTGAAAAGATACTGAGCTGTAGAGAGGCAATGGCCTTATTCAAACTGTGGAGGTGGAGGGATGTGTGTACAAGAACACCGTTTTTGTTTCCTGTCGTCCTGAAGATTCCGCCTTAACCTCCCACACATACCTGCAAAATTGAATCTGTGGGGGCTTTGATTAAAGCTGACGAGGACAGATTGAATTTACCTCTAACAAGAGAAAGACAGTCAAGATGGAGGACACCTATAGAGGTAATGATGAGAAGACAAGGAGAAGGAGAGGCAGAGAGGGTGTGAGAGGAGGAGGACATGAATGACAGATGTACTTCAAAGGAACCAGGAAGTACTCTGATAAAATATCAAAAAGATGTGTCCATTTGTACCATACAGTGTAAAAATAGTGGACATAAAAATCCGTGACATCACCCATTGGTTTGTGGTAGGGTTGCACGATATGAGGAAAATATCAAATTGCGATTGTTTTGACTGCGATTGCGATATGATTCACGATATTGGAGGGAATGATCATTTTGGTATCCTTATTCTAATTTGCATTGAAAATGATTAACATTGAAAGACATTAAAATGATTATAGTGTGATTTTTGCAAGGATCTGTACCAAACAAAGATTTTTTTCTTTAGTCTGTAGGATACGATTGGTAGGCCAGGACATCTCTGCAGCACCACAATACTTCATTCAGAATGGTTTGACACATATTTTGCCATTAACAAATATTGCGTGCCCCTGTGATTTCGACATTGCACTAGTCCATATTGCGATTTTGATACAATTAAGATTAATTATGCAGCCCTAGTTTGTGGACTGCTCTTTTGAAGCCTTGAGTTTGGTAACAGGGGCCTCAAAATCTTGTTTTTTGCAAACGGATGTGACGATTGGCCATGCCAGTGTTGTTTATGGTTGGAATGGTGCTGTGCTAAGCTAAACACTAGAGGGAAACGATTAGCCAACTGCATAACGCTGTGATCTACACTTGTGTCTCTCACTTTTACTAAAGTGCTAATAGTAAAAAAAGTTAGTCTGGAGCCCTACATTATTTTCCTTGCCCCACACTGATGCAAAAATACATTTGCCATTGATTATCTTGACTGCACATTACTCCAGTGATGAAATAAATCCATGTCATAGCCATTTTAAGTTTAATGTCAAGTACTTAAGTAAAAGTACTGATTCTCCAAAGTTCAGTTAAAAAATCTTTAGAATAATATGCAAATCAATCGTTAGAATAATATGCAAATCAATCGTTAGATTAATCGACCAATCGAAAAAATAATCATTACATAAATCTATGACAAAAATAATCGTTAGGGGCAGCCCTAGTTGGCATCATGCTGAACAAGACATTTTTAGGCAACCAAATGCTCCAATTAACTTTGATGAAGTGAAAACACACAGTGAGAGGGTCAAAGTTTAAGACACGGTCAACACCCAAAAACATGTTCACGACTATTTTAATGTACACAATGCCATGGTTAGCATTGTTAAGCATCTGTCCTGATTGTAGCCACGCCTCTAAAGCATCCCCTGCTTTATCATACATTTTACAAAATTAATATCCTGCTGTATTGAAGAAGACTTAAAAGTAGCAATTTAACTGGTCGTCATAGCAATGCCGCAGGAAACTGCCGTGACCTAACGCGACACGCACACACACACACACACAGAACGTTGAAGGTGTGTTGTTTTTGACTCTCGGCATGTGGCTGTTGCCACAGCCAGAAGACAGATTTTGTTTCAAAAGTAGCTGGAGGCAGCAAAAAAAAAAAAACACCGCTGGCTAAACTATTTAAAAAATGGCGGGTTTGTTCAGGACACCCCCGTCTGTCGCTAGCAATGATGACGCAGTGATTAGTGACGATTCTCTCCGACCAAGGTCTGCAGGTTTTCGTGTCACCTTTTGGTATCGCCTCAGCTCGATTGGAACCTGGACGGAGGTGGTACTAAAAAAAGTACCTGTTAGCAGGTACCAGGGACTTTTTTTCATAATGGAAAACCAAAAAAATCAGGTAGAGTCGAGCAAGTACCATGTAATGAAAAACGCCATAATATGGAGGGGACGTTTTTTTTTTTAATCTATACTGCAGCAAGCCACCAGGAGGCGATCGAGATGTTTTGGCTTCACTTTTGGGGAGCTGTCAAGCCATCCATCTTTATATACAGTCTATGTATATAACCTTAGTTAAGCAGGTCATCTCCTTGAGATCAAGATCTCTTTTGCAAGAGAGAGCTGAGTACATAATACCACATTTGAAATTCCCCTGTTCCCGAATAATAAGCACTATTTTATAATAATAGCAGTATTTTTGTACTTTGTGCTGTAGGTGAGTGTGGCAAGTGCAGCTAAGATGTGGGACATGCATCACTGAGAAAAATAGATTTTCTTTTTCATTTACATGTGATGACCTTTAGAGGTCTGAATCGTTAAATCAATAGTAGAGCCCCGTGTGCAGTAAGAGGTCGATAGAATGGAGCAAAGGGAGTACTCGAGACTGGCACCAGACCAGCTTCCACACTGCTGACCAACTCTCCAGTACTGGGTGCATTCCTCGGCTGTTCCCCCAAAGGATGCACCTGCAGCTGCCGGTCCTGCTCTCCCTCTACTGCAAAAAAACATCCAGCTGCTCAATTCAAACCTGAAAACGGGAAGTGACAGTGACTAATCTGGTGGAGAACAGACTGTGGGATGCAGCACATTCATGTCTGAGCTCCTTAAAAAGAAACGCACACACACACACACACACACACACACACACACACACACACACACATATATATTTGGTTGCGCTGCCCCATTACTAAATGGGAAAAAATAGCTCACTACTGGATATATTACATACCAATGCTACCCAAATCTCATCTTAAAATGTACACTTTTCAGAAAACCTATTGTGTTTGATGGATAATCTCTTTTTGCTCACTGGCATGCATGTTTGCATATGTGTACTATATCTTCATTGGTTCCAATCTACTTATGTGCCTGTATCTGTATGTTTCTATGCAGCTGTGTGAGTATCGAAACTGTGTCAGCTAAACTTAATCTCAGACAGTGTTTCGCTGGAATCTACAATGGATTTCCTCCTCTCATGCAGAGCTGCTCCACGGCATCTCTACTTGGTTTTCTTCTTCTTCTGCGTGGGAAAAGCCCACCGTCTAAGGGCTGGATCAAAGTGTTTTTCAGCAAGCAAATCAATGCAAGTTCAAATTCTGAATGCTTTGTTGTCCATCACTGTGCTGTTTAGCTCAGTTCTTTGTTTACTTGTGTGATTATCACACGATCTGACAGAGGTCTGGACCCCTGTGGGAGTGCAGAGGAATGTTTGTGTTTGTTTGTTCTGTATATATTAAAGTGCCTATTTGTGTCCCTGCTGGAGGGTCCATGGGGAAAAAGAATAGATGAGGTGTGTTAGGGAGCTGTTAGGCTCAGTGGTCTTGCTCTCGTGTGAAAGCACAGGCGAGTAAGTGTGACATTTTAAACTTAAGAAATAAAATGCGGTGCTGTAATGTTATTGAATGTATTAAGATGTGGGGCTGATGTATGCAGTAGCACCACATCACACTGAATGGCCCTGTGCTGAGCATGTTGTTAACTGTCACTGATATGTATGTGTCAGAATGCTAATGAAGCTCATATGTGAATATTAAATGTATGTTAGGGGAGCCGCGTGAGTTCCATTTGCCTCAGCTCGTGTTTGACATGCTCTTGTCAGCACCATTTAATAAGCAGCAATAACTCTGTCTCACTTAAGTGAACTGCTGCCATTGTCACATGAAATGATTTATGGAGCCTTGAATTCAAATGTAGAGACCATTGTTGGAGCTGCAGGTGATGGGATACAACTCATTCATTCCTTTTTCTTCTTTAACCTCGCCCTCGTCTTGCTATCCCTCTACTCCCTCCTCTACTACAACATGGTTCCTTTACCTGTCTTGCCCTATCTCCTCTCCCTACCTCTCACAACTGCTTGTCACACTCTGTATCTTTGTATCACTCTATCGTTTCCCTTTTCTTTTGCTCTTGCTATCCTTCCCTCTTTTATGCCTGGTCAAACGTTGTCAGAGTTGCCTCCATGTTGTTAACTAACTGTCACGACTTCAATCCTCCCTTGCTCCTCTCCTTTTCTCCCTCTCTATCTTCCCACAAGGTTGATAATTACTGTACTAGCAGCAAAAAAAAAAAAAAAGGAGGAACCATGTTCACCTTTTTATTAGAAGCATAATCAAACACTACACAAGAGACACTCTTTCTTGCATATATGCATTACACATGCACATGTATGCATGCAGTCACACATGTACTGTATGCATGCATGCATGCATGCATGTATAGTCAAATAGCTAGAGAGAGAGCAGCTGAAAGTGAAAGGGAGCACGATGAGAAGGTATAGGTGAGAGTTAGGGAGTCCTGAAAATATAAGCCAAGGAAAACCCCTGCTGTTTGGTTCGGTCATAGCAGAAGAAGAAATGCCCTTGGCTGTTCAGTCATGCAGGCCCCCAGTAATTACCTCCAACCTTATCAAGAGGAGCTCGGTGAGAGGGAGCTCACCAAGCGACATACTCCACTCAAACCAAGCCAGATAAATACATTAGTGTAATGATAACCAACACTGAGCCATAAACTACGCTGATTAGCGATAAACCTCGACCACTGCTTATTTTTCAGAGCAATTACATTGTGGCAAAGGGTTTAAGTGTCCTTGATGGCAGCCGTGATGCATGAAGTGATTACCTTGGGTTCTTATGTGCATTGACCTCATTTATACAGACACACACACATAATTGCTATCTGAATGGCTGTACAGTAACACCAGGCTCCAGTCTCCCCCAGGTGATTTTCAAAATGATTATCAGTGCTGAATGTAAATTGATGAGGGGCACCCCTGTGTAGACCGGTTACTGCTGGGATTAGAGGCAAACCCAATTTAATAAACAAAATGCTCTTATGACTATAATCGCTACTGCTTTCACAAAACTTGGAACACTTACGCAATATTCTGTTAACCTCTGCCTGAAAGCTGCAAATTAAATATTTCTCTCCAACATAACATAACAAAAAAATGTCTGTCAGCTGAGGAATCCTTCATACTTGTACATTAACAATGTAAAGTTCACTTTAAGATTTATTTCTTTTTCTTGAAACAGTTACACAGAATTAGAATACCAGTTACACATACATTGCCTGAAATAGAATGTGATATTGCAAGCATTTTTTAACACTGGCAGAGTCAAATTTGACTTTGACTTACAGTGCATACATAGTATACTTTGAAGCCACATCCCTTAAGGCATTCTCTCTACACATTTGCTTTTCCGCTTGTCAACTGTGAGTCATATTTTCACTCATGTGCGGAGAGGTCACTTGGAAATGGGCCTGCTGATGAGTCAACATGTTGTCGGGTATGCTGACAACACCTGTGCGCTGATGTACATAAACAGACAGCGAGCTCTCTTTGACCCACACTCCACTGAGCTGGATCAGCAAATGTTTTCTGTCACTCAAGCCCACACGTGTCCCAGGAGGAGTGATGAATGTAGTCACACACCTCCTCTCGGCGGGAAATACCCAGGACAGTCGAGGCTCCTGGTCCTGTTTCTGGCATAGCTAGTGAAAGTTCTGCAAGGCAGATGTAAGTGTGCTCACCCTGAAAGATAATGTGCAACCCCTGCTGTTCTTTTAATTACAAAACAGGGATGCACATCACAGTAGATGACTCACACCAGATAGGATACATTAGGATTAATCATGATTGATTCATCATTATGAGCAGTCTGGATTGGATCTAAATGTAATACTTTGTTACGGGAGAAAACTTAGCATGAATTGGGAATCTAAGCCTGCTCATCTGAGCGGAAGGTAAACATCCTATCCTTCACGCTGAAAACAAGTTTCCTTTTCCACCAGACTTTAATCTGTTGTTTCTCCATTAATCGATTAGTTGTTTGGTCTATAAAATGTCAGAAAATGGTCTCCCCCAGGAACAAGATGACATTCTCAAATGTCTTGTTTTGTCCACAACTCAAAGATACAAAGTTTACTGTCAAAGAGGAGTGAAGAAACTAGAAAATATTCACATTTAAGAAGTTGAGAACTTGATGGAAATGATTATCAAAATAGTTAGCGATTAATTTAATAGTTGACAGCTAATTGATTAATCTTTACAGTTCTAATTCGGTCATGTCCTTGAAGCATTTTCTCTTTTTTTACTTTTATGCAAAAAAAAAGGCTGTCTTGAACCATGGCTTTATTTTCAACCCCTCAGGACGACTTCATTCTCACAGAGTTGTGTTACATGGATGTCAGATCACCAGGGCTCTTGTGAACTGTTAAGCAATTAATATACAGCATACACTACAGTTGATCCGATTAGTGGATCGACAGAAAATCTGCAACTATTCATTCAGTATCAATGAGAAATCGTGTCACCGTTAGCCACATAAAACAAACAATTTTATGGACAAAACGATTTATCGATAAAATCTAATAGTTCTCGATAATGACAATCGTTGCAGCCCTACAAAGCATGGGACTACTTCCTAGCATATTTTAACAGTGGTGGAAGTATTCAGATCCTTTACTTAAGTAAAAGTACCAATACATACATAAAATACTCTATAAGCAAAAGTCTTGCATTCAAAATATTACTTAAGTAGAAGTTTTAGTACTTGTTGTATGATGTATCAGCTAAATGTACATAAAGTATCTAAATTAAAAATACTTTTTGACTGAAATATTTTTATATATGGTATAATTTGATTGTTAATACTGATGCAACAATGTATAGGTACCATTTTACCGTTGCAACTGGTTGAGGTGGAGCTAGTTTTACAGTTCAGTAGGTTAGGCCACTGGTTCCCAATGTAGTGGTTGGGCCTCTCCAAAGATCACAAGATAAATCTGAGGGGTCATGAGATGATTCGTTGGCTTACAAAAGATGATAAGTTCTGCTACATACATTTGTATTTGTCTTTTGGACTTTTTTGTAAAACATTGGAGTTTTTCTTTGTGCCTTTAACAGATAGGCCTTTTTAAATGGAACCGCTAACAACTCAAAGACATGTCCCTGCTTCTTTGTAAGTGGTCAAAAGCCCCTGATAGAAGCCACTCATTTAATTATTAACAAGATTATTTTCATGTAAAATGTTAATCTAAAAACTGCTGACAGATATATGTAGGGCAGTAAAAAGTACAATATTGTGCTCTGAATGTAGTGGATTAAAATTAGGGAAAAGCAAAAAAAAAATTAATATTAAGTACAAGTGCCTCAAAATTGTACTTAAGTACAGTACTTGAGTAAATGTACTTAGGTACTTTCCACCACAGCATTACTTCAAACATTAGATATGTTTGTCCCATAAAACCGTGACTGCTTTTGGCCCCCTGTCACATAATATATGCTGTGACTGTTTGAATACAAGTATGCCCTAACATACCCAAATCACTAAACATGACCTTTGAGTCAGTAGCTTTCCGAGTTCTCATCTTCTCTGTTTACCCCTGTGGAGCAGTAGGGACTACATGAGCACACTACGTATCCTCGTGATACAAACAGGCTTCTTGCTCATGTAAACAACTCTGTGTGCTTTGCTAATCTCACCAGATGTAGACACTGCTGTCATAGTGTCAGTGTATTTCTCCAAGGCTTATGAAGGGGGAAAAAAGTTGGCTTACCTAGTAATGATTGCTCACTCTTATGTGGCTTGGACACAAACCATTAATATTATAAGGGGCACTCCAGTGATTTTAGACATGAAGTGGAGTTTGGTCGTCACGAGGAGGACTACATAGCCCGTGAACATACTTGTATAATGTCTTCTGTGGCTCTGGAGGGAGCTTTCTGAAATTTAGGGTTAGAATGACCCTGATGATGTCAGCTTGGGCTTCATACTGCAAAGAGAAGTTGTGGGGTTCGAAAGAAGGGTGCATCTAGGAAGCACGTAAGGGCTTATGAACCCTAACCCTATCCGGTTGCATTGTAAGAAATGTAGGATCCAGTGTTTTGGAGCTTGAGCTATACTTATGACTAAAAGTCAGGAATTTCTCGGCTTCTGCTGTTTCGATTTTGTCTTATTTTTAAATCTGTTTGAGTTCCCCAACTTCTATTTTAAGTGCAACACAAAATATCTCAAGTATCCCTTTATTTTATCCCCTGTGGCAGGGGTAAAAAGGTTTGAAAGGTAATATTTATAATATATAATATTTATAATAAAGGTAATGTTTATAGAATAGATATTTATTTTCCAAACTTCAACTCCTTCAAGAGACAAATCTGACGTTGGCAGGTGCGTGTTTGTAGTCTGTGTGATGTACTCTATTTTAGAGCTGCAGCGATTAATCGATTAGTTGTCAACTTTAAATTAATCGCCAACTATTTTGATAATTGATTAGTCGGTTTGAGTAATTTTTTTAAGACAAATTTTAAGACAAAAGTAAAAAATCTTTGATTCCAGCTTCTTAAATGTGAACAATTTCTAGTTTCTTCTCTCCTCCGTGACAGTAAACTGAATATCTTTGAGTTGTGGACAAAACGAGACATTTGAGGATGTCATCTTGGGCTTTTGGGAAACACTGATCCACATTTTTCACCATTTTCTGACATTTTATAGACCAAACAACTAATGGAATAATCGAGAAAATAATCAACAGATTAATCGACAATGAAAATAATCGTTAGTTGCAGCCCTACTCTATTTTACTTTTTGAAGAAAGGTATGTGTTACTTAGGTGACAATGTTTGTGCGTGTTTGTTGAGGCATGCTGTATTCACTTCTTATGCCAACATACTGCAACTTTAACAACAATGGCAGAGTGAGTGTGTGTGTGTGTGTGTGTGTGTGTGTGTGTGTGTGTGTGTGTGTGTGTGTGTGTGTGTACACATTATGCAGACACAGATGTGCTGTCAGGACGATGAGAGGGGAGCAGTTGGCAGAATACGCATGGGGATGTAGTGCATCTCTGCTATTAGATGACACTGAGTCAAGTCAGTGTTATGATTATGCACAGTTTTGTTCATTTGCATGTTGCTAAAAGCCTTGTTGCCGCACTCAACTATTAGAACCAAATAACAGCTTTAGAATTTCACATTAGATGCAAGCATACATGGAAAGAAAAATCATTTTAAAGAGCAACTTAGTGCTAAATCCAGACACAGTTTTGATACTCACACAGCTGCATAAAAACATACAGATACGCAAAGAAGCAGGCACATGAATAGACTTTACCAAAGTAGATTACCTGTATAGTCACTGTGTCACACTATCTTTTGATCCCTGAACAATTTTATAGTGTTCATTACAACAAAGGTAATTTTCCTTTTTCCTGCCATGGGACCTTCTGCCCCCAAATTATTGGGCGACAGAAGTCATAATCACAGTGAGTCGTGTACTGTAACTCACTTCTTTATGTCTATACAAGCCATAAGGGCTCGTGTTTCACTCTAACAACCCGAGGCACCTTTCTTACTGACTGAAATTGAAAGTAGTAACAGTGACTTCCGTCCCCCTCGAGTCTCTATCTTCACGTATTGGCCAAGAGTGTTGTTCAGAGCTGTTCAAACGGCTTGCTTTTTTTAAGATTATTTTTGGGGCATTTTTAGGCCTTTATTCGACAGGACAGCTGAAGACATGAAAGGGGAGAGAGCGGGGGGGAAGGACATGCAGCAAAGGGCCGCAGGTCGGAGTTGAACCTGGGCCCGCTGCGTCGAGGAGTAAACTTCTATATATGGGCGCCAGCTCTACCAACTGAGCTTAAGCAAAATGATATGCTGGTGTAGCCAGACCATAATCCAGCGCTGTGGAGATACAATAGTTCTGGCTATGCAATATTTTTATTTAATAAATCACACAGTAGAAGGTTTGAGATGTCATCATTAATCATAAGAAATTAAGAGTAAAGAAAGTTAAGATTACATGTACTATTGGTTGTACGGGCAAATAAAGGTGTGTGTGTGTTGATTGTAGTAAGACACGTAGTAAATCTGTGCCTCCTTCCAACTTCTCTCAGTTCACAGTACTGCATAACAATGAAGGTTATAAAACCTTATTGTGACCACTCATTGAAATGTACCTCCCAGTTCTAAATGTCCACAACTTCAACAATTTCTCAGTAGCAAACCATGACTGCAGAGTTCAAATTCCAAAGCATTTCATCCAGATAACCACAATAATATAATGAAGGCACACTGACTTCTAGAGCACAATCGCTTAGAAAATATGACTTTGGGGCATAGTCCAAAGTTGCAATATTTGTATGGTAATAAGGTGGCATAAGTCCACCGGAGCGGTTTTTTGTTTTATATTCTATGAATCTCTAATGCAGCTGCAGTAAAAGACAACTGTTATAGTTTTTGCTGGGAGCTTTCATTACACTGGATCAGAATTTATTGTGCGTTGGGATGAGGATTTTGAGGTTAGAGCCAGCTCTGCTAAGTGAAACATTAGTTTTAGTGCCCCTGACACCAAGGATGGGGGTTTTGATTGCAGCCATATTGAACAAGCTGTCTATTGAAGTTGTGCCTAAATGTGTTTTTTTCTCGAGCACATACAGCCGTCACTCTCATCCTCCCTTCTCCCTTTATTTCTCTCTCTCTCTCATTTCTCTGTTTTGCATCTGTGGGGACAAGTAATGAATGGCGTCCCTGCCCTGATTGGATGATGTATGATGTTATTAAGTCGGATGAAAACGTACATAACTCAAAGAACAGGAAATAGAAAAGGGGAGAAAGAGGAAGAAAGTGCAGGAGTAGAGAGAGATACTGAAATGTTTTGACAAGCCGCTTTGAAAGAGAGAAAGGATAGGGGAGTGCTGCAGATGCTTGCATGTAACAATGGGAGTAGGTCACAGTTTCACTGATGCCTCAACCGTGGCACACTTCCTCTGGGAAATAGTCCTACAGATCTCCTCCCTGCACCCTTTGCCAGTCTGAAGAAGACATGCAGATTGCGCAGTGCCCTCGGCCCCTCCTTGAGGAATGTGAGTAAGGGCATGGGCGAAGTTTAGCAGAGGGGGGGGGGGGAACTCCCAGATGGCCTTCAGTCCTCCAGAGGCTCTGCCATAAACTGCTCTTTCATCTCCCTTATTAAAGCTGCATTGAAGACACTCTTTAGTTCACTGACCAGACTATGTGACTGAGCTTTTAGCTAAGTCAAGGGACCTACAGGCTTCTCCTTGCTGTTGGAGGAGCCTGGCCGAGCCAGCGATGTGCTGATCTCAGGGGACAACTTAGATTTCCTCAACACGGAGAGTGCTTCGTGGAATTGAGGGAGGGGGTGCTCTAGTGATGTCTGAGAGCTGTTGCAAAGATTCTGTCTGTCTGTCTGTTTCTTTAATGAACGCAAAGTAGGCTGCAGGGACTCCACTCATAAAACATTCAATCGCTCTATTCACACTGCATCCTCTCCTCTTCACCCAGCCCCCTCGATTATATATTTTTTATTTAGCTGGAGACAGACGAACACTCTCACTTGACTTCATCCTCTGATGGCCCCAGCTCTTGCTAAAAATACCACTGGTAGCAAGCCAGTGGACCGACGGCTTAGCTTAAGTTATACATGCATTTTATTCATCGGGTGAATTAGTAGCTACTACAGATTTTCAGATTAATTTATATAATGCATTCCCAGTGTTAGGTGAATTAGTCCAAAAGGGTACCTTTGGGCAATTCACTAATTAACTAAGAAATTGTTATTGAATACTGATAGCTTAAACTATTTTTGTTGTGCTGAATATTTAAACATTTTCTCTCCTCTTTTAACAAGAAATACACAACATAAATGGCTGTATTATTTGCTTTTGTAGTACTGTGAGGTGTTTAAAGGTTAGATTAGTCTTCCTCTATTATGGAAATGATGTCAGACATCAATCATCATCTGTTCTGTCAGGAATCTTCCCCTCTGGTAAAACTCCCTAAAGCCGTTACACTGGTGCCCATTCGGCCTTTCATGTGACTTTGATTTTTTATTTATTTTTTGCTTTTGATATTCATGTTCTGGAAATGAAGGAGCTGAACGGTATTATATATAACCATACCTGACACTGTATCCATTGGCAAGGCTTGTAATGGTTCTAGACAAGTTTGCAACTGCATGATGGTTAGGAACATTTCAGTTACAATACCAATTTAGGTTGGGTATGAAAGATATCCTACACTTGTACAAGGTTTCCTCTAACCTGCTGCATTATTAAAAGTATCAATGTTTATTGAAGCAGTTACATTAATGTACTTTTTATTTAACACGAAACCCCAAAGCTAGCATGACGTAGTTGGATTTCTCAGGTCTTCTAGTTTCATATGATACAGACAACGATCGATTCTTGGATTTTATGAATCGATTTTGGATCAATCAAATCAACTTTTAAATCGGAAAATCTATTTTTTTAACTCAGCCCTAATAGTAATGCCATTAGTTTTGTTAGACTTGACTTGTATCAGCAAATTGATATCTCTGGAAACCATGAAGGTCTGCACAAACTTCCGATGCAATCCCTCCAATTAGATCTTACACACAAAGCATGGTCTAACTTCAGATATTGCACACTGTGGTTAGTGTCTTCAAACTCTGACATATTTGACTAACCATTTCATTTTCTAGGTTCTGAAAATCACTGAATGTCATTTCTGCTCTCGACCTCTGGCGGTGGCACCTGTCTAATACGATGTGGTTTTCCTGTGCTCCCTTGCAGAGCCACAGCTGAAAGGCATTGTTACTCGGCTATACAGCCAACATGGATACTACCTGCAGATGCAGCCTGACGGCACCATGGACAGCACAAGGGATGAAAGCAGCTCATTTTGTGAGTGTGTGTTTCTGTATATAGCCTACATGTCTTGCTGCATGCTTGTGGCTGTGTTATATAATATCAAAAATGATTCACAGTCCAGTCTCGAGCACCAGTTAGGCTAGTGGAACTGGGTAGAAGCCATTTGCATGTGACACGTGTTGTTTTCACCATCATACACAGCTCAAATATGGAACAGCTCAAACCCTCATTGGGACCAAAATCCCAAACTTTGGCAAAATGAATGCTGTACTTTACACACTGAGCTAAACCGAACCACAGCAGGTGTCACACTGTGCTATAGGGGCCCGCTGGCTGAAGAGTCAAAGTAAAAGTTAGGATTTTGACAGCTTATGTCAAATTTGTTCCAATTTGTACTGTTATTTTTGTCTTTTAATAGGAAGGAACATCACATCAAACTGACAAACTTTGGTAATTTAATGTGCTCGTCTTTACAAGCCATCCATACTGGGTTTTAAGTCACAGATACTAATTCGGATTGGATCTGAAACTCAGTATTTAAAGTTTATAAATCATAAAAAGCTGCTAGCTGAGTTTAAAGTGCTTCTAAGTGGCATACTGCCATCGTTGAGATGATGTGAATGTTCATCCTGACCTTTAGCAATCTGAGTTTGGTTTTAGACCAGAAACTATGCAGTGTTCTCATGGTATATATATATATATATATATATATATATATATATATATATATATATATATATATATATATACACACACAACACACACCACATACACATATACACACACACACACACACACACACACACACACACACACACACACACACACACACACACACACACACACATATATATATAGTATAACTGTTTAATTTGATTTATTTAACAACCTATATTATTTCTTGATAGGTTTAGTTCTTTTAGTGTTAACAGGTTTTACCCAGGTACTGTATCTACCTACCTAAGCTCCATTTGGTGTGGCAGTGTAAAATATAGTGAAGGTGACAGTGTTCATGTTTGAATAAACAGACTCAGCATTTGGGTTTAAGAGAGATATAGCATACAGCCGTGACAGTGCAGCCATTCAGCCTAATACAATGAAGACAGAAAAAAGCAGACTCTGTATTGTAGTTTGATTTCACAATCTTCTCTGACTTTCTCTTTTTTTTTCCCTCACTCTTTATCATACCCTATCTCTCCTACTGTATTCCCCAATTCAGCACAGTTCAATTTAATACCGGTGGGACTGCGGATTGTGGCAATCCAGGGGGCAAAGACAGGATTATACCTTGCCATGAATAGTGAAGGATACCTCTATACCTCGGTAAGTATACCCTGCAGATCAGTCATGCGTACATCTAAGAAACTAAATTTCCATTTAATCATAATAAAATATATAAAATATGTAGCTGTGACACTAAATCTCAGGGAAAAAACCCAATTGTGATTGCTCTGGTTTTGGCTTGGAATGTCAGTGTTCAGGTTGGGATATAAGCTCCATGTGTTGCTGTGCATGGTCCTGACATCTGCACAATACAGAAGTTATTACCTGACCGCATCACTGACATGGAAGTCAGAAGAGGGGAAATACTAATTATTGCTGCATCATCTACTCGTTTTGGATTTGAGGGTGACAACCTGTTAGACTACTTGCATGAGTATTCAAATTAGGTTTGGAAAGACAGGGAGGGAGGAATGGAGAGTGGGCGTGAAAACTACTGTTGGAGAATTGGGGGTTTCTTGAGTGCAAGAACTGTTGGACAGATTTTACGTGGCAAGTATGCATGTTATGCTGTTTCTGTTTTGTTGTTTAGATCAGCATTTGTTTCCTGTTTCACTTACTTTTAATAATAATAATACTACATGTGCCAGGTGCTTTTAAATCAACGAAGAATGAATGCTTGCAAGCATGCTGACATAACAACTGTGATGAAGTTCTGCTGTTAGTGATCAACTAATGCATGAAATGCATGTGGTTGTGAATCTGGAGAGAACACTTGTGCACTCACAGGACAGTGCTAGTCCCAGTGTGCTGTCTAATCAGAAAAGTTGGGCCGTACAAGATGTTGTTGTCCAAGCTTAAACTGGCGGGATTTTATGCAAACTGGCTGAACCGGCATTTGTCATTATGACACATTCTGGCAAATTAAAAAGTAGCCTACATCAGCAACCTGTGCCAACGACGTCACCGCACTAAATCCGACTTGTATTGCAAATAGCTTTTCAGTAGATTAGCTCTTTTATATTGATCAGGAAGTGCGGTTGCGTCCACACAAGCTACATTTCCTCAAGCATTTCTGAGGCTCAAGCACAGCGGAGCTTTCTGCTGCGGTCTGAAATAAAACTGCCAAGGATCAGGGCTGTACATGGATGTATAAAAAAATTGCTTTGATTTAATGTTAGTAAACTACTTTTGCCATGTTCCTGTAGCTTAGGTTGCTACATTTCTCTGAGTGGGGTAACGTTAGCTTCAGTGTTGTGAAGCTGAAGCTTCATTTAATGTAGAGTAACTGGTAGCTTAGTATACTACACTTTCCAAGTAACTTGCTTACTGGTAATAAGCCATAAGACAACGTAATTAACATAAATAATATGGTTGTTTATAAACGGAGCCGCTAGTGTCTGACAGGCACGTCATTTACTGCCGAGCTGAGACCGGCGCGATGAAGGGGGGGGGCACACGTTGTGTTCGTTTGCTAGAATGTTCATGTGTTTTTTGGGGTGACGAAACAAGACATGGCAGAGTTAGTCTGAAAGAAAACTAAAACTGCACCTTAGCTGACAAAAGCGTTAAGCCCCAAAAAAAAAAAAAAAAATGGAAACCTATAAACACTGCGGTAAAAAAAGTCATGGCTTAGAGGTGCATTACCGCCAACATGTGGACTGGTATCGCCACACTCTCATTCATGGGCTCTTTCAGTCTCATCATGTTCCACTCGGGAATGGCTGCTGACTCAAGTTCGACACCTAGTGGTAGAATTCGGTATACCAGTCTGGTGTTTGGCTTAATATCAAACCGGTTTGAAATTTTTAACCCTGGCCCACACTCATAATTAGTAACTTTCGACAGCGCAAGAGACAGTTTTAGGGTATCGTAGTACCATAATACCATACTGTATATAAAGATGGACGAAATGGCAGCTCCAAAAAAGTTACGGAAAAACATCTTGATTGCCTCCTGGTGACTGGCTGCAGTGTAGAAGAGGATGAGACGATTAGGTACCCTATTACTAGGGTTGGGTACCGAAACTCGGTGCCAATAGGGAACCGGTGCCGACGTAAACGGTAGTAACGAGACCGAATAAGAACGAAAGTTTCGGTGCCTCATTTCGGTGCTTGACTCTACACTACACCTGACAGCATGTAACGTTAGCCTACCTTTAGCTAGCAGCTGGATTAAACACCGGTAAAATGCTGACAGCTAACGTTAAACAGTGTAAAGTGTGACTGTATTTCACTGTGGAGGACTTCAACAGCGGGATGTAACAGTCTGCAATGCAGCGCAGCAGCTGCCGTTGTCGCAATTCATAGATATACAGTATGTTTATATGGTCGGAATTAAACAACACAGACGGTGCTTTCACTTGCAGCTGCCGTCGTCGGAATTAAACAACACAGACGGTGCGTTCACTCGCAGCTGCCGTTGTCGGAATTAAACAACACAGACGGTGCATTCACTTAAAACAGGTAGCCTCGTGATGCAATAACAGTATTTGTAAAATACCCTTTTCCCATCTGGGGTTCAACAGCAATTTACTGGTGAAATAAGTTATTGTTATTGTTATAGTTATTACATTATTATTAAATCTTTAATTTTGACCATGGCCTTAGCAATAAACAAGTCACTGACTGTTGTTTACTACCCTTATTTCTTTTCTTCTTCTTTTTTTTACTTTATTGAAAAGTACCGGTTCAGGCACCGTTTAGGCACCGGCACCGTTTTAAAAGTATCGATTTAGCACCGGAATCGAAAAAAAACCAAACGATACCCAACCCTACCTATTACTCCAAAGCGTTTTAATATTTTCACTTTCCAGACTCTCAAACCTTGAGGTCTGAATCAAGAGTATGAGATAAAACATTTTCTCTAGATAGAAATGGTGGTTATATTATGATGGCTCTACCTATATTGGTACATATGTGTGTGTATAGATGTAGACCTTGACATATATTCTGGAAAAAGTTGAAAACATTTATGAATATAACTAGTGTCTTTCTTCCTTTTTTCTTTTTCCTTCTTAAATGTGATTTGACCATGCTGATTTACTCAGAAGTGTGGAAGACCCAATTTAATTACAAGGATTCAAGATTTCCCACATTTTCTAACCTAATACAATTTAATGTTGAATGTAGGTGATGTAGATGTATGGGATGATGATTTTGATGATGAATTAAAAAAAACAAAAAAAATCATTTGTAATATTATGTATTACTGTTTTCCATTTTATGTACTTTGTCTATGTACTTTATTGATTTGCTAATTGTCAATGGTTTCTGGATGTTTTATTACCCTTTCTGGATAAACCACACCTGCAATCATAGAGCTTGTCAGCCTAATGGTGTGCAACATGTACAGTATGAATATGGGTGTGGTTTCCATTTTCCAAACGTTTTGACCTGATGAAGATCCAAGTAGGATTGAAACTTTGTGATTAAACTTTTTTGGCTTGGAGTAAGTTTGCAGGCATTTTCTTTATTGACATTGATAGCCTTGCACCTACGTGATGTGCATATAAATCTCCTTTAACTGGCTGCAGTATGGGTCATAAATCCATCCCCTACATTTTAGCAGATGGGCTTAAAAATAAACAAACAAAAAATCTAAGAAGATTGGTTTCTGTCAGTGTAGGTAGTTCACATTGGTGCATGTTTAAGTGTTTATTCTTCTGATAAATTTGGTTTTAATGAGTTATTTGATGCTATAAAAAGGAGGGTGTATGATTGACAGCTATATTTGACCCGCGATTGAGTGATACCGCGGCTCCAACCACGATCGCTATTGTGCAGACTCTGGCTCCAAATGACGTCACCAGTGCAAGGTGGCAGCGCCCGTATCCGGGATATTTTGCCTTCATTTTTGTAAAGTGGGAAAAAGTGGAGATGTGTCATCCATCTTTATGTACAGTCTAAGTAGGGTACACAGTCTGATCAGCACCTTGGACAGTGCTTGTAACTTTGCTTTAGCATGATAATATGGCCAAAACATTTAAGATCATTTAAAACTATTAAAATTTTTTAGCAAGGAAGCATTTGAAGCCCATGTCGGCAGCTAGTGGAGCTTTTAGGGTGGGCAGTTTGATCAGCACCCCGGACAGCGTTACTGTCAGTTTAAGAGTGTGTACTCTGATCAGTACCCTGGACAGCATTACTGTTAGTTTAAGAGTGTGTACTCTGATCAGTACCTTGGACAGGATTAGTGTCAGTTTAAGGCTATGTTTAGACGGAAATGATCTGAAGAGAAAACACAAAAGTGACGTTGTGTTCTCACTTTTTATTCTGCGTTTAGACAAGCGTTACGGGGGGGAAATCTGCGTGCATATGGTGACGCAAAAGTGTGTGAAATGCAATCCACCAAGTCCACGCGCCTTCTACTGTTCTCCCTCTCCTCCTCCTCTCTCCCTCTCCTTTCCCTAGTAGCGCGAAGCGAACAACAAAAGCTGACAATTTTGTCTGGACAGACGAGGAGGTGGAGTTATTGCTCCAAACAATGCACACACACACACAGTGCGTTTTTACCCTTTAGACTGGAACGCGACAGTGGAGCGTTTAAGATTTCCACTCTGGAGGGTGGTTTCACTTTTTTGCGTTTTTAAGCCCCAAAAATGCCGTCGCCATCTAAATGAAAGGCACATCTGATAAAATATTTTGTCGTTTTCACCTGCGAGCGTATGCGTGTAAACAGGACCTAAGAGTGTGTACTCGGATCAGCACCCCGGACAGCGTTAGTGTCAGTTTAAGAGTTTGTACTCTGATCAGCACCCTGGACAGTTCTCATAACACCGCTTATCAGTGTCAAATCACTTAACCATAATTAAATAGTTATAATAAAAATGCATAGCTATTAGAGGAAGTTGTGACAATTCACTGGCTGCCATTTTTATCTGTCCAGTTCTGTATGAGACGACAATAGCAGTAAAGTTATACACGCATTGCTATAAATACCTGACCAGACTCGGTCTATTTTATACCTCAAAACAGACTGTCACCAGACATATACTGTATACAGTATAATGACTTGGATTGTGTATATTTTTAAGATTTTACACAATTCTTCACCATTGTTGTCATTATGTCCTCATAAACGTTTATGACTTGTTTATAACGTTTATGACACGTTCATGACAGTGTCATGTCATAGTTATGACAGTGTCATGTCACTGTCATGAACTATGAGTGTTATGTCAATACCTTCAAGTAAAGTGTTATCGATTGTTCTTGCTCGGGCTTTAACTTCTGGATATTCGGCAGCGTTGCCACAACGGAACGAATGGCTTCGCTCGCATCTTTCTCCGCCGCCATTACGGAACTACAACTCAAACCAGCGCACGACCTCAACGTCATTGTTCTCAGCCACTCCCTCTGTTCGCTGATTGGAAAGCGAAAGATTTGGCCGAAGGAAACCCAAGAATATACCACAAACCCAGACGGTATACTGAAGGAAAATGAAAATTGAGCAGAAGTACGTAGGAGGGCGGAGCCAGGCTACGTTGTTTCCAACAGAGCCCATGTTTAGCATGCATTAGACTTTGGTGGAGGGATTTCCTCAGCACCAGTCAATAGCTGTACTGCATCCCACACTGGCCTTTTACACACACACACACACACACACACACACGAGTTGGTATAGGTGCTGCTGTCTTCTTGTGTGATATCGTGCATGTTTGATTTTATGACTGCATATTTTTCCTCTATCTGATGTGCTAATTTGCTGGTGTAGGAGGGAGTGCAGGTGGCATGATATGGTCCTTTATACATGTCTGTGTGCTCTAACAGCATGTTCATATTTGCGTTTACATTCAAAGCGTGCCAAGTGAGTGCGTGAAACAGACGTGGAATGTTTTCATTTACTTCTTGCATTAACTGCCACATCTGCTGCTTAATGGTGGTAATTACGTTGTTTTCTCCTGAATTACTCAGTTTTTCCTTGAATCCCTCTCTCATTCTACCAGCACACACATATCGTGGTCAGGTTGTAGGCCCAGGCTATATAACAAGCAGAAAAAGTCCACTGCTGCCTTGTTTTACACATAAATTTCAGGCTCATTGCCTGTAGGTGACAACAGGAAATGGCTGATCCTGATATAAAAATAGAGCTTGGCTCATTCGTGCCCCATTTTATAATCTATGTGCTCTGAAAAACTCCTCAAAGACACAGAGAGAGAGAGAGATAGATAGATAGATAGATAGATAGATAGATAGATAGATAGATAGATAGAGAGAGAGAGAGAGAAGTGCTTGTGTTGAAGGAGGCTGTCTGACAGAAGCAGTTTTTGTGCCAATCAAAAATTAAACATGGGCTTTGCCTGTTATTGTAAATATTTGCCTTCATGCAGGTGTTTGGGCACATTTTACATTTTAAAGGCTCCGCAGGGAGTGCAGATGGAAATTAGCTAGTTGCTATATCTGGTACAATACCTTTCTATTTTCCTTGTTCGAGATTAATGTTTTTTAGCACATGGTCCCTGACAAATGTAATAAACTAATCTAAATTAAACACATCTTTGTTGCAATCCCTGTCACACTGTACAATATAAAATTTGAGGCATGACAGATTGGACAATAATTGCCTAGAATTAGAGATGTCCCTGATCTGGATAAATATAAAATAGAGCATCAGCCTGGAGCAGTGAACAAAACATTCAGGTAGCAGCTTCTATTTTGTAGCCTAGTCTATTTTACTGGTTAAAATGACAAGCCGGCAGCGGGTCATATGACTAATGTTACTCTGTGAGTAACTTGATGGCAGGGCAAAATTAAACGTGTCTGTGTTCAACCCAAGATTGTTTGTGAGTCATTTCAGCGATACATATTTAATCAGCATGTCAGTGGTGTTGATAGGTTATCAATGTAGTGAGTCCTCGGGAGCCAAAGGTGGTCATTTGAGTGGGTCCCCAATATAATTTGTGTTTTTTGACAAATTGTAATGTTACACTTGTGTTTGATGTTGTATAGTTATAATTATGGTTATATTCATGTAAGTTAAAAATGTATCTGAAAATGAAACAAATAAAGTCCCAAATCTGAAAATGTTTGAGTTGAGTATAGAGAGCAACCAAAATCATCTCCCTAGTATCAAGTCAATAATATGAATGAAATCTGTGCGGCGAGGATTGGTCTTGTTGCAGCAAGGGCATTTAGTCTCTCTTGCGTCGATTGGGACTATAAACACAGGATCTCATCTGTGCAAGATAGATGTGCAGACGGTAAGAAAATGGTGACCAGTTGGTGGATTTCTATTGTTTGACAGCAAGGTTTCTTTTGTTTATTTCTAGGAATTGAACACACATTTGTTGCACACATTTTGGGCATAGGGATGCAACGATTATTTTCATTATCAAATCATCTGTTGATTATTTTCTTATTCTTATTATTATTATTATTATTATTATTATTATATCTGAAAAATGTCAGAAAATAGTGAAAAATGTCCATCCCAGTGTTTCAAAGTCCAATGTCAAATGTCTTGTTTTGTCAGCCCAAAACCCTAACATATTTAGTTTAATATGATATATGATAAATAATATGATAAAACAGAGAAAAGGCAGCCATTCTTTGCATGAAAAATTACTTCAACGATTAATTGATTAATCCAAATAGTTGATTAGTCGTTCCAGCTCTAGACACGTACCTAGCAACATCACTGACATTTAAGTAAATAAGTATCAGATCAGACTGGGATCAGGATTGGGACATCCCTACAAAGAATACATGGAGATATGAAAATAAAATCATGCTTTCGCTCTAACACCGGCATGGCATATTCAGATTGGATGGTTTTTCTATGGGTTTTAGCAGCAGTCACCTAGAGAGAATTTGGTCACAGGACGTCTGTGGTCACCAAAGCTTGATCAAAAATGACCATTTTGTGCATTTTGGATTGACCAAAGATCACCACGTCTTTCTCACATTTGTCAGCTCTCGCCTGGGAGTGCACACAACCACAGTTTATATGGTCATTTAATGCATTAAGAAACACTTAAAGGACAACAACAAAATAAACACTATTGTGTGTGATCAGTGTAGGCCTGTGTACTTGTGTGTGATAGAGAGAGTGAGAAAGAAAGACAGGCAGACAGACAGACACAGGAGAGGGATAAAGAAAGAGAAAGAGCGCGAGACCTATTGATGAAAAGCTATGTCCTTTCTGTTCTTTTCATGAGAGGATTGCATTGAGATGCAGGACAACACCAGCAGCGAGATAGCATCGCTTTTATCACAGGACAGGATACAATGTGGACATCAGAAAAAAAATAGCGAAGAGGATAATTGGCCTGAGCCAGAGAAAAGAGATGAAGTGCAATGCAATTATAAGGACAGACATTTTGCCAGCCAGCTTATTAAGAGCACTTAGGGAAGGCAAAACCTATTCTTTCTAAATTGGCTCATGATGGACCTCATACCGGTACTCTCCTTCCAAAATCCTCTCGCAGATATATATCAGAATGCAGTCCTTTGGATTTGCCAATATATGAAATACCTACAGTGAGGATGATGTTACACAATCAACCCCCACTTTGTGGGTCCTATCTCACCCAGAAAAAAAATGAAAAGCATGGTGATTGCTGATAAAGACAGCAGCCGGTCACCTCTGTCACTGAGGGTCGAAGAGGGAAAGTCAGCCACCGCTCCTCTGTCAGCGACATTATATTGACAGGGGCCTTTCAGCTGTCAGTCAACACTGCAGAGTCATGTGCACGTTATTATCCACTCTGCACCGTGCCTCTATGGGGCTATCATAAAGCATTACAGACAGACCATACATGTGTTTTGCTAGACAGTATTAACTGCCAGTCTCATCCTCTTTTAAACCCCTCTTAATAAGCAGCACGTCTATGCCCTATTGACTTATGTAACGTGGCGTGTCATGGTGCATCCACGTCTGTTGTGGCAACAACATCAGAAACATGCCCTGCTGGTGGCGTTCTGCGTTGTGTACACTTACAGACGAACACACACAGATTATGGGCATGTGTCTGTGTATACGTAACAGAGGATTGTTGTGAATGAGCTTTGCATTTCACGTTGTCATATGAGTGGGTGGATTGCTGCTGCGGAAGTAATGCAGTACTATGAAATAAAAAACGGTGGGATTATTGCAGCTGGGGAGATTTCACAGCTTCCTATAGATTACCCTGGGAGCTGATGGAACAGCCAATAGACAGGAAGCATGTATGACACTGTGACCCCTGCTGTCTAAATAGGGGACTGCAAATAATTGCACGTCCCCAACGTGGAGCCGTTTTCTCAGAGGCATTAGTTCTGATTTCATGTTTGTGTGGCATGCATGATGAAATCAGAGTAAACAAGATGTTAAATATTATTCATGGATTCACTATCTTTTTAGTCAGAACGTTCATTCCTGTTATCCTAGTTAAATGCAGGGAAAGATGTTAGTCAGATTTAAGGAACTCTTGCCCTTTGAGTGTGTGTCATTGTGCTTCACTGTCCTTATTTGGTGGTTGAGTGCAATCCCAGTATATGGTGGCATGGAGAGTTAAGCTTCCTTGAGCAGGTAGAATAGATGTAATCAGACACGAGGGATGAGGAAGGAGGTAGTGTGTGTGGGCAGGGGGGGGGTGGGGTCGGGGCGCTGCTCTGCATCATAAAAAGGTTCTACCCATTTTGGGGATTCTCAGCACGGATGCTACAAATTACCTTTCTCGTCTGCTTTCATTTCAATTCATTTTTGGCTTGAGACACATGGAAGGAAAGCTACCCAAGTCTCTCAATGAATCACAGTTTAAAAAAAAAAAAAAAGAAAGAAGAGGTTTTTATTTAATTTCTAGTCCAGGCACCTCACCATTTCGATGGAAATATTTCCCCATCACTCTTAAAAATGTGCAGCCCTCAACAATTATTCATGTGCGCAGGTAAAGCTGGTGGTTTGAGTGAGCTCTTCAGTCAGTACACCCTGGGTGATCTTTGTATTTCTGCTGAGGTCTGGAGGTTACCTCAAGGTGGGTTTCAGAGATGGGGTATCTACAGCAACATATTTGAAGTTAATCATCAAAAATCACTTCAAAGGCCTGTCTTTGAATTGTCTGGACTTTTCTTTTTCATTGTCTTGTCTGCTTTCTCGGTGTAATTTTCTTTTCAATTCAATTTTTTATTGTCATTGACTCGACATTTGGAATGCAGAACATGTGGCTTCTAGGGTTGCACATTATATATCTTTTTTTATCATCATCGCAATAAACGTCGCAAAAGCAACACATTGCAAAAGACGCTCCGAGATGTTTTTCCGAGATGTTAGTTGAAAGAAGAAATCAGTAGAAGAGGGCTACCTGGTTCATCCTTCCAGTAGCATATGCTTGTCTCAAAGCTTAAAGGGGTGATGATCATATTTCAGACACTGCAATGTTTCTCAAATATGGGCCGTTTTACGAAAATTGATGACTAATTGCAAATTTGGTAAGACATGTCGGACTTCAGGAGGTCCACACAGTCTGACGAGACAGCGGCAGCCCCGCTGCGCTCCATATCCAGGAGAAAGTCACTGTTTCTGGGTTACTGGACAACCGGGGCTCGGGGCTCTGCGGAGCTGGCCGGCTGCCGGCATAACTGTAGTATATTTACAGTTTGAATTTCGTCACGCCACTTTTATTACAGCTACACTAAGGTCTTACAAAGCTACAGCTTGTGTCCGATTTCAATATAATGAATTTTTGTGAATGTGAGGGGTTTCGTTAGCTGCTAGTGTCCCTTCAATCCTATGGGTAGCTAAAGATCGCAGCTAGCTAGCTAGCTACACTTTCGGCATAACTATAATATATTTACAGTTTGAATTTCGTCATGCTACTTATATAACCGCTACCCTAAGGTCTTACAAAGCTAACGCTTGTGTCCGCTAGCTGCAGGCCCTGGAGCTCCGTCAGGGCCTCTGCATTTGGTAGTCCAGTAACCCAGAAACGGTGACTTTGCGTGGGTATGGAGCGCCGCAGGCTTCCAGTCGTGACGGAGATCCATCTAGCTCACAGCGAGCCAGGGTCTATGGGTCGCCGGGCGGCGCGGCAGCACCAGTCGCTGGCACGTTAGCCTGCTGAGCTCCTGCTCAACTGCGACACACAGACGGACAAAATTTGCAATTAGCCATCAATTTTTGTAAAAACAGCCAATATTTGACCTCTACATAGTTGATTTCTCGCATAAAAAGTCTCAGAAGTGAATTTAGTAATTAAATAGCGGACAAACAATGTATAACATTTCTGAGATCTGTGTGACGAAGATTCAGAAGACTAAGCTGACCTCAGGTCAGTGGTGTAGCCTATGTAAATGTTGGAGCGTGACAAAGGTAGAGACTAGAGCCAAATAAGGAGGAGCCACCAAGTTGACGTCAACTTGGTGGTTCCTCCGTTGAGGTTCTTTGAGATTTGCCCATTTTCAGAGGCAGTTTCAAATTGTGAGATTTGCAGAGGAAAGAGTCGTTTTTCAACTATGACAAGGTAAAATCGGTTTTGCATTCTATCACCCCTATCACGCCCAGTACAGTGAAACTGCGAATGGCTTATTAAATCAGTTATAGTTCATAAGTCATAAAATTTTTAGTGGTGCCTTTCATATTTAATTCAATGTTCAATTTGTTAAATGAAAGAATGCTGGAGATTATTTCCTTTTATTTGTTTTGAATTCAACAAGCAATTTGTTGTAATTTAGCGGAATACTGAAAGCAGCAAAAAGGCAGAACTGAGTACACTTTAATATCTGTTTATTTATCGTAATATTGTTATCACATTGTTCAACGTTATCGCATATTTTCCTCATAACGTGCAGCCCTAACGGGTTCTATCATTAGGCTAATTCAATTTAATTGAGGTAATTATAGGATGACTAGGGAGAGGGGTTATCACTGGTGTCATTCCAGAGGTTGCTGAAGAGGAGCTGAAGGGTATTTTGGCGACTAAAGCCCTTGTTAACCTAGCGTTCCTGCTTTGGTCCTGGGGGAGATGCAAAGAAGCAGGTCTTGCTCTTCTTAATCTCCTCTATTACCCAGCCACCCCTCTGTCCTCTCTCCGATCTTCTGCTCTCTTTCCTGTCTCCCCTACCTTTCCCCTTCTGTCTCCCGCACTTCCCACCCCTCTAGCTCTCTGGCCTGATTAATAATGAATGAAGCAGATCATCTATCGATCCCATTCTCTTTGTGTTAGCACAGCAGAAGATATCAAACCTGTCAGAGGATCTTAAAATAGCTCTGCGATGTGGTGATGGTAGTGGGAGAGAGTTTGGTGAGTTAAGGGTTAGGGGCTTGTTCTTTTTATGGTTGGAAGAAGAACCGTAGTTTAAAAAGGGCATAAACTGTGTTGGAGCAGCAGGACAGGAGTGGACGTAGAAAGGGCATCAAGTCCTGAATTGCCTTCTCAGCTAAAGGATGACGCCTCCCTGTGAAGGAGAAAGGTGATGATCTGTGATAAGTGTGAACCTGGAGGTCTCTTATACCTTCTAAATCTACTTTTGGCTCTTTATTAAAGCTCGTCTATGCCAAGTTGTGATCCTGTGGCCCCTCTCCAGTTGTCCTGAGTCTCATAGGAATTCTCCACTCAGCCAATTCTGCCCTGCTGCTCTCACTTAATCGATCCAGCAGATTGGCTTTGCTCTCTGACGGGGGGGGGTGCTGTTGAGACCCTGATGGGGACTAAGAGAGATGTATATCTGTCGCTATTAGTTAATATCACTCAGTCAACATTATGCAGGGTTCAGTAGTCCTTATGTTGAGGACAGCGAGAACTGGGAAGTGCTGCTGGAAAATGATGATTTACAACGAGTGACTATACTGTTGGATTTGATTTTCTAATTTGATTTTGTAAAGGCTATTCAGATTTAGTCACGGAGAACTGGCTATGGCTTCTACATACCCAGAGTCTGAAAAACCTGATAATGTAGTGGCTCCCACTGTTTTTTGCTTGTGACCCCTGAAATTAAAGCAGTGTCTATTTATGAGCCCTAATAGTCTAGTTTCCCCTCTAAACCTTTTGTTCTCCCTTTTTCATTCTGATGACCCTGGATTTAACCAATACGCCAACAAAATGTCTTTCAATTATGGCTGAAACAATTGGTCGAATAATCAATCAATTAACCAACCCGATGGAAGAAATTGGCAACAACTTTGATAATTAAAAGAAATCTATCATTCATTGGTCCTTAATAAAAGGAAATCATTAGTTACAGCCCTACTTCTAGTATAGGCTAACGTCTCTGGCTGTGGCGGGGCAGCCATTTTCTGCGTTTCGCCATCGAAACAGGAAGTGGGTGTAACTTGAGTGTACATTGTCCAATTGGCTTGAAACTTTTCAGGATTCATAAGTGTCCAACCCTGAGGACATAAAAAGGCGGATATTTACTCAAAGTCATAGCGCCCCCTAGTGGCAACAGGAAGTAGACCTAAAAGTCAAGGTGCTATACTTTAACGAACTCCTCCTAGAGATTTCATCAGATCGACTTCAAATTGTGTCATCTTAAGACCTTAACGATGAAAAGTTATTGAAAGCAAAACTTATCGTCTAACGGTGTGGGCGTGGCGTGGCGGCCAATTTGAGCATTATCGATGAACGCAGAAGTTGTTGTAACTTTAGTGTACGTTGTCCAATTTGGCCAAAACTTCTCACGATTGACAAGGGTCCAGGCCTGAGGACACCTACAGGCCAAAATTGACTTTTGGTCATAGCGCCCCCCGCTGGCAACAGGAAATCAGCCTTATATGACAAACATCATCTGATTTACATGAAACTTATGCATGGTCTACATGTGATATTGAGCTGGCCCCTATACTTTAACCACGCCCACTTACCGAGGCCATGCTCCCTTTCATAACATTTGAACTGTTTAAGGTAGAGTCTTGTGTGAGGAATCATTGAACTCAGCAGAGAGTTCCTTATTCATTGGTGACGGTTTGCCCACGCCCCCTTTCGTAACTGGTGACCCGTTTAAGGCATAGACAGTATATAAACTGGACCAACAGATCCTGTTGCTCTGGACGAAGATGAGTGAAGGATATTAGAAGCACTTTTTTGGTGAGCGCTGAGAGAGACAACGTAAATGTGACGTGAGCAACCTGTCTGAAAGTTGTAAGTCTTCTGGTAGCTGTGCCATGAAAAATCTCAATCATTCTGAATCTTGCAGAAACGGAGAGTGTAGATATATGTAAGGAGATAACATGGGCACAGGCTAATTATTGCTAACTAAAATGCTAGTTAACATTAGTAATTAAACCTAAACCGCTCATGTAAGTCGAAACTGCCTGCAAGCTTTTTCTGTACTATGCGGTAATTCCTCTACTATGCGACAGTAAGTTGCTTGATTATGACACAATCGTTAGCCTATTTTTACAAAAACGTCTGCTACGGAGCCATAACGTGATGTACAAGGTAATGGAGCCTTTTATACATTGTTGTGTTTCTTTAGAAATAAACAACGGAAAAATAGAGTCTTTAAACGCTTCAGATGTAAAGTTATTCGCTGTCAAAGTAACGTCAAAATGAATGGCAGTCAGTGGAATGCTAACGGGAGGTGATCGTTTTGTAGCATCAAAATGGCGCCATAGGAGGTTCGAGTTCTGAAGCGAAGCTTACCCCCTTGGTTTAAGGTAGAGTCCTATGTGAGGTATCAATTAAGTCAGCAGAGACTTCCTTTTTTATTGGTAAAGGTTTGCCCTGACCCCTCTGCTTTGGCCACGCCCCCTTTCATAGCTAATGAACTGTAGGACGTAGAGTCTTGTGTGAGGTATCATTGAACTCAGCACACCCGAATCCTGGGAATTTGACTTGTTGTTAAGGTAGAACTTCAGCTACAGTCAAAACGTATTTCTCATATTGGATTGGATTGAATCTGGAAGACTTGGAGTTAAGCACTGAAGTCATTCTTAAAAAAGGATGATGCGATTGGAGTTTTGCTGACCGGATACAGCAAAAGTTTAATCTATCAACTAGCTCCGCTACCTTCTTCGTTGCTCTGCTTTGTTGTAGTGCTATCCTATTGAGTGCAGTGGGAATTTGAAAGACAACCATTTACAGTGCCTTGCGAAAGTATTCGGCCCCCTTGAACGTTTCGACCTTTTGCCACATTTCAGGCCTCAAACATAAAGATATAAAACTGTAATTTTTTGTGAAGAATCAACAACAAGTGGGTCCCAATTATGAAGTGGAACGAAATTCATTGGCTATTTCAAACTTTTTTAACAAATAAAAAACTGAAAAAGTGGGCGTGCAAAATTATTCAGCCCCTTTACTTTCAGTGCAGCAAACTCTCTCCAGAAGTTCAGTGAGGATCTCTGAATGATCCAATGTTGACCTAAATGACTAATGATGATAAATAGAATCCAGCTGTGTGTAATCAAGTCTCCGTATAAATGCACCTGCTCTGTGATAGTCTCAGAGGTCCGCGTAAAGCGCAGAGAGCATCATGAAGAACAAGGAACACACCAGGCAGGTCCGAGATACTGTTGTGGAGAAGTTTAAAGCCGGATTTGGATACAAAAAGATTTCCCAAGCTTTAAACATCCCAAGGAGCACTGTGCAAGCGATAATATTGAAATGGAAGGAGTATCAGACCACTACAAATCTACGAGACCGGCCGTCCCTCTAAACTTTCAGCTCATAAAAGGAGAAGACTGATCAGAGATGCAGCCAAGAGGCCCATGATCACTCTGGATGAACTGCAGAGATCTACAGCTGAGGTGGGAGACTCTGTCCATAGGACAACAATCAGTCGTATACTAAACAAATCTGGCCTTTATGGAAGAGTGGCAAGAAGAAAGCCATTTCTTAAAGATATCCATAAAAAGTGTCGTTTAAAGTTTGCCAAAAGCCACCTGGGAGACACACCAAACATGTGGAAGAAGGTGCTGTGGTCAGATGAAACCAAAATCAAACTTTTTGGCAACAATGCAAAACGTTATGTTTGGCGTAAAAGCAACACAGCTCATCACCCTGAACACACCATCCCCACTGTCAAACATGGTGGTGGCAGCATCATGGTTTGGGCCTGCTTTTCTTCAGCAGGGACAGGGAAGATGGTTAAAATTGATGGGAAGATGGATGGAGCCAAATACAGGACCATTCTGGAAGAAAACCTGATGGAGTCTGCAAAAGACCTGAGACTGGGACGGAGATTTGTCTTCCAACAAGACAATGATCCAAAACATAAAGCAAAATCTACAATGGAATGGTTCACAAATAAACATATCCAGGTGTTAGAATGGAGTCAAAGGCCAGACCTGAATCCAATCGAGAATCTGTGGAAAGAACTGAAAACTGCTGTTCACAAACGCTCTCCATCCAACCTCACTGAGCTCGAGCTGTTTTGCAAGGAGGAATGGGCAAAAATGTCAGTCTCTCGATGTGCAAAACTGATAGAGACATACCCCACGACTTACAGCTGTTATCGCAGCGAAAAGGTGGCGCTACAAAGTATTAACTTAAGGGGGCTGAATAATTTTGCACGCCCAATATTTCAGTTTTTTATTTGTTTAAAAGGTTTGAAATATCCAATAAATTTCGTTCCACTTCATGATTGTGTCTCACTTGTTGTTGATTCTTCACAAAAAATTACAGTTTTATATCTTTATGTTTGAGGCCTGAAATGTGGCAAAAGGTCGAAAAGTTCAAGGGGGCCGAATACTTTCGCAAGGCACTGTATCCCGCCCCTCGGATTAAGCCCTGCCAATGGTGTGTTCCCAGACCTAACATCTTGATGTGGGTCTGGCTTGTCAGGCTAAGTGACACTAAATGCAACAAGGAGAATTATGCATTAAGCAGTGTAATTTTTTTACCAACCTGATCGCTTTATTGTAGTATTTGGTGGCATTAATAAGTATTAAGAAGAACACCATTTATGTTAATAAACATTAGAATAAACATAGTGTAACAAAGTTTGCATGCATCTTGAACTTTGCCATCTGCGAGAAATATGAAATGCTAAGTTCATTGCCTGTGATCTGTCCGCAGCCTCATGGAAATGATATTTGACCATTTTACATTGTATAAACAAACAAAATTTGTTGCCAAAGTCATTCTATTAAGCAGAGTGTTCCGCCATATTGTATGGATAGAGCACCACCGTCAGTTAAATGCCAGCAACTGCAAGGCAGCATCTAGGTTAATGAGTGATACAGTATAGTAGCATTTCACGAGTTAGCCTAAACGAAAACTATTTCATTTTGAGGAGAAAATTGTCACTACCTTTGTAATCTATGGCTGTCACAACAAGTCTAGTGATAGCAAAACAAGGCAAGATTTCCAGTAGTGAGGGAAAACAAGGGAGATGCTACAAAAGAAGTCAGCCAAGCTAGGAGAAATGTATGGTTAGCCCGAATCAACCAGAAAAATTTCAAACCTTCCCAGAACAGTAGGATGTGTTCAGATCACTTCATCCAAGGTAATACCTAAAGACATCACTGTCAAGTTTAGTAAAAATAAGAATTTGAATTGAAACGCCAGTGTATTAGTAACGTTACATTATTTGGAGATAATGTTACGGTTAGCTTGCTTAAGTCGTGTTTTTTGTTGTTCTTTCGATTGTGTCTTCCTGTCGACATCTGTGTAGTTTTCAACAGTCTATCCCTACCAAAGTTAAATGCGCTTAACTGAGCTTTGTCCATACAATATGGCCGACGCCCCATTCAAACGACGTCATCGAATACTATGTATAAGGCTTCTCTTAAAAGTAGGCAATGCACTTCTATTAAAGACTGATAGCTGGGCTATCCAAGGTACACTGTGTAGCCTAAATTAAAGTCAATATTTAAACAGAACAATAACATGTGACACTTAAGGACGACTTACACAACATCATGATACATGCAGCTGTGATGCACAACAAATAAATGTGGACATGTATAGGCTACTGCAGAAACACTGATTCCAAATACTGCTTTTTTTCTGGGAGGATTCTGTTCATGAACCATGAACACAAACCTACAAATTTCCTAAAAGACCGAACCCATTAGCTATGATCTTGCTCATCATACTGTAGGCAAGTTGGTTTTCTGAACTTGGGATGCCTCTGAAGCAGTCACTGCAGTTCAATGTCAGAATTAGTCATTTATATGTACAGTATGTAATGTACTGTATGTGAATAATTTAAATTGGTTATTGTATTGGTGTAGGCTTCAGTGCTTTTCATCTACTCTCCTCTTTTCCTTGTGAACTGTGTTATGTTTAGCAAAGATGTTTATTTCTACACATTTCTATATAGCATCCTTGTCTTGCTGTTCCCAAAGGACCAGGATGTTCATGCTTTAGAAGAAAGAAACACAAGTCCAGATATAATTCTATCCATCCTTTCCCTCAGGAAACAGTACCTAATTAATGTAATTCACTTCTTGTATCTATGTTTTTTTCTTCCAAGTGTGTGTTTACATGCACTGGAGTTCATGTTCAAAGACTCATAAACATGTTACAGTTTTCTCATGACATTTGCACATAATCTTTCTTCTCTTTCATTATTTGCTGATATTAATGCACCTTTTACCTTTCCCCCTTTCCATATTACTTTGCAGGAGCACTTCACTCCGGAGTGTAAGTTCAAGGAGAGTGTGTTTGAGAACTACTACGTTACATACTCCTCCATGCTCTATCGCCAGACCCAGTCTGGCCGCTCCTGGTATATTGGTATCAACCGTGACGGCCAGGTCATGAAGGGCAACCGTGTAAAGAAGACCAAAGGAGCTGCACACTTCCTGCCTAAAGTTATAGAGGGTTTGTGTCCTTTGTGTCACTTTAGCACGCTTCAAACCAGTTTCGCAGTTTTTAATCACCTCCTTTATTATTAACCAACAGCTTCTATCTTTGTCACACAGTTGCGATGTATAAGGAGCCGTCGCTACACGAGCTCGCCGCTGAACCGGTGAGTCCTCCTCGGAAGACAGTGAAGACGTCAGATTCGCCGTCCCTGAAGAATGGACGGAAAGAAGCTCCCAAGGCTGATGCATCATAGCACAGGAGACTGAGGGTGGGACAAAGGGGCAGCAGTGACACTGGGAACACAGTCACCCATTATGCACTGAGGGTGGCTGTGGGAATGGCCCTCACCGGCCACCATATTCCAGAAGTGCACTACATGATGCTGAGGGATAAAGGGTCAGCACTCCATCCAGTAGCCAAGAAGGCCTGAGAGAAGAGTCCCCGCCCCCTCCCCCCCTCACCTGTCCCCGCAGAAAGGGAGCCCAAGGCCTGAGCCAGAACTACTAGTACCCCCCATCCCCCACCGTTTGTCTCTTTCTCTGCCCCTCCTGTGACTTCCTAATGCACAGTCTCCTTCATTTCTCTATCGTGCTCTAGCTTCTTTGTCCCACCGACAATTTCATCTTTTTCTCACATGCCTACCAACCGCCTGCTCTATTGTACAGTATATTCACCACTCACGCAATTCCAGCGCTGACTCGGCATCACAATCCCCACCCATGGGCCCCCTCTTGAGCCCTAAAGTTGGTGACAGCGTGGCTCAGCCAGCTTTCCACCCACCATCTGCCGACCAGCTAAGCTAATCACAGAGGGCAACAAAAGCTCAAAGTGGGATGAAACAGCTCAGAGAGGAAAGATATCCGCAGGGATCCCGGATCGGGTCAGGTCAGCTGAGCGAGATGAGGGTGTGTGGACAAAATAACAGCTGCATTTAAAAAAGGGAGTTCATGGCATTAAAACTATTTTTTTGTTTTTCTTGTTTGAATATTTCAACCAATCCTGTGATTGAAAAATGGGAATTCGTGACAGCCCAGATAGAAATGCACTGTGGTACAAAAACTCGGGCTGTAGATGATGATTAAGATGAAAGCAATGCTCAAAACATAGGATCAAAACAATTGCAAAGTGGTGATGATAATGTTAAAAAATAATGGTGATGCTCATGATACTGACAAGATCAGGATTTCAGAATTCCAGGAGACGTATATAATAGAAAATGTATTAAGCTCACAAGAGAGGCACTGCTTGAATAAGTGTCATTTAAAAAAATAAAATAAAGTCCCCATTCTTCCTGGGAAAGGTGAGCCATAAAATAGAACATTAACCATGGTTTTACTCCAGACTTCTAAACACTTGAGCAATATTTGTACAAATAAGCCAGAAGATCATTCTCAGTGAAGAAAAAAAGAAACAAAGTGTGTGTGTGTGTGTTTGTGAATGAGTGAGAGTGAGCCTCTTTCCAGCCTCCCTTCTCTACCAGGTGACCATGTGTTATTATTGCACTAGCTCGTTTAAGGCTACAAATGGGTCATGTTTTAAATCCATGGTGGATCTGAACTCGGTCACCTGAAAAAAGAAACCATAGTGTCTACTTCACTCAGCATCTGCTGTCAGCATAAAGCCAGGTTTGAAGCCGAAAAATCAAAGCCGGTGGAGCCTCTGAGCTGGAGCACTTGTTATTCTGACGATGTCTGGCAGCTTATCCACTCACTAGCTTTATCAAATCACCTTGAAAAGAATATCCCTCAAAAATGTAGTGTGTCTGAGTGAATGTCTCGGTGCGATTGTGTTTTAACCCCGATGAGTTGATGTCTTCTATAGTATGAATGCACTGTGTGTGTGAATGAGTGCCAGTACAGAGGATAGATGGAGATACTTTGGGTAAACTCAACCATGTCCTTCAGACAGGGCACGACATTGTGTCTTTGATGTGTCTGTGTCTGTGAATAGGTGATACTTGGGGGAACATCCTTGATTTGTAACATTTTCACTGACTTCTGTACAAGTCGCATACATTTTAAAACAGCAGGGAGGAGGATATCTGGGCAACCTCATGGGAACCGAAGCCACAGAAGGTACTTGATTGATTTAATATTCTCTTTGGAAGCAATCACCTAATGTTTTGGTTTGCACTGGGTCGCATACAATTTTAGAAAAGGCACGCAATGACCTGATAGCAGTTGAGGCTTCGAAATGGAAGCTGTCAGGGTGTAGGTTGTTGTCACGTCAATGCTGGCTGCTGTATGGTGCTGTCTGCTCTGGTAACCCACTGAGGGGGGGAAAATGTCACGACAATGTTCAGTCAAAGGGAATTTGCATGGATACCACCAACAAACACAGACAGCAGTAAGTCAGGAAGAGCAACGCTGGGAGTTGTGGAAGGCAACAAAAAGAAAATGCTCATTATATGGTCGCTAACAATCACAGATAATCTCCAGGAGGTTTAAAGCATTGGGATGGTGTCTAATTTTAATGGTAACATAATGTGAAGCGGGGGTACAGAATGTGAAACGGAGGCTTTAAGAATGTTCTGAATTGAGGGTGAGAGTAAGTCTGAAATAGTGTGTTGAATTGTAAAGAGGTCAGCGCATGGAGGCAGTTATTTAGAAAGAGTGAAGGATTAGCAGGTGTATTCTTGAGAAATGTTGATAAGGAATTTCTGCGGTAAAGTAAGCAAGATTCTTGGCAGGGTTTAATGCGGCATGTGGATATGATAATGAATGTAAGACAAAGAGGCATGTAAGGCACTGTGCGCTATTTATGACAGGAGGTCTATGGAGGAAATTAGTTGGAGAGCTTTGCATATTTTTCAATAAGTCTTTAATTTTCTGGGCTTTTCCACGGGGAAATTCATTCCGTTCAAATTTGGATATTTTGTCCTTGTAGCAGATTTTGCATTGCAGACCTACAAATCTCTATTTTTGAAAAGCCAATGTTCCCTCTCCCTGGTGAGTTTGTTACAGCCTAGAATGGTTTCTCACTGTGCATTACTAACTACTGTATGATGTCAAAGTTTGTGCACAGCAGGCAGTGTCCAATGCTATAGGCTTATCTTAGCTGTCAGTGTTCATACAGTTTTCACTATTCATGTATTCCATCTGGCAGCTTCTTAATGCCAGTTCACATTTCAAAGTTCTAAACCCGTTCTATATAAATCTAAGTATCGGGAGGTTAAAAGCAGTGATTGAGTGACAGCAAAATGCCAAAATTGAAATAGTGGAATTGTCTTTCTCTTACAGTAGGGCTGCAACTCATAATTTCACTATCAATTAATCTGCTGATAGTTCTTTTGATTATTTTACAGAAAATGGTGACAAATGCCTGTTATAGTTTCTCACATCACAGATGGACATCTTCAAATGTTTTATTTGTCCGCCTGGGAGTCAAAAGCCCATAGATATCAAGTTCACGATGATAAGAAAACGAAAAGTGTCGAATCATCACATTCGTGAAGCTGCAACTGGCAATTTCATGGCGCATTTGTGCTTGTAAAATGACAAAAACGATTAATCGATTATCAAAATTGTTGGCGATTAATTTTCTACCTATTGACTTATCGACTAATTCTTGCAACTCTACTTTGCGGTGCAGCAAAGCAGATAGAAAGTAAGTAAACTGGTAGAATTAACCTTCAGCATTATTTAAATGTCCCTTTGTCACCTTATGGTGTTAAACATCAAAGAGATCCAAACCCTCCATAGATTTCTTTCCCAAAAAGCAACCAGTCCCTAATATCGACATGCTAAAGAATGCCACAGTAAGTTGTCTGACCGTGATACTGCAAGTAGACAGACAGGAACAGAGAATGTTAATTAGTCCGATGTCGAATGTGAAGTATTAGAATGTAGTAGAATGTAAGACAGAACAGTACGTTTTTACGCTGAATGGGAAGTAAAGGATGTCAAGAGGTTCAGAGACAAGTAAGTGCAATGAACGTGAAAAGTTGCAATGAAAGTGCAACAGAAAGTAGGATTTTGGTCGTGGAGCTGTTTAGTGAAACTAGTTCCGCTCTTGAATGTAAAAGTTATAGGAGAATATGGTCACAAGGATGATAGAAAAAGCAAGCCATAGAGTAGCAGAGGTATTAAGAAGATATTTGATATTGTAGTTTGAAGTCAGAAAGTGTTATATATGTGTGAATAAATGTATTTTGAAAGGCTAACAACGAGGTGGTAACATGGAAAATAAAAAATACCGATATAGTTTATGTGCCCATGCATGAGGTTTAAAGTCGTAATCCCTTTTCCTACACATCGTTCCTTAACCAGAGCCTACATCTACAGCTCATTGACTTTCTTTTCAACACTATATTGCCTGTGTAGGTGTAGCTATACTTACAGTGTGTTTATCAAGTCTGTGTGTGTGGTGTGTGTGTGTGTCTGTGTGTGCATCTATGATTAAGAGTAAGGTAAGACAAGACAGAGAGGCAAGGAGAAAAGAAAGGGCATGAGATTGAAACAATGATCGATAGACTCAATAAAACACAAACGAGAGAACAGCCACCCTGCAATGGGTGCAACAAAAAAAATTCCCCCAAGGTCTGCCAGAGACAGCAAAATCCATTTGCTCATAATGAACTCGGAGGTCTGTTGTTTGATTTCTACCTGTAAACTCAACAAAGAACCCAGCTGGACGACAACAAATGGAGTTTTTCCTCAGGGCCTCTACACTGGGCCTGACAAACAGTTCCCTCTTGTTTGAAACAGTGTGAGCATCAGCAGCCATACTATACTTTTGAGACACATATCCGCTAAAGGTAGTTCAGGTGCATAACCAGGTCCCTAAACTTGGCTTACTAAAAGACTAAGTTATTGGAGAACTGGAGGAACATTGCACCTTACAAGCAGTGGGCATCGCTTGAAGCATTTTAAAGTGAACTCGCTGTCTTAGAAGGGTCTTAAGAGATTATAACAAACAAACAAACAGGGCACCCCCCCACACTTTATGAGTTAGTGTGAATAACAGGCAATAATGAATATTAAACTGCAGCTTAGCCATCACCAATGTTTGATCAGTGCAGTAGAGATTTAAAGCTTTCATTGCACTAGGGACACTTTTTGGAACAACCCTTGGTAACATTTGATTTAAAGTGTATTACAAAGAACCAACAGGGCTTTTTCATTACACTGAATGCAGTATAACAATACCATGTTACGGTAGCATTAATCCACATGTACAACATGAGACTATTAAGAGCTATGCATCTTTTGATTTAACAATTTCACAAAGTCTGTGTGTAGGATTTGATCACTTTTTTTTTTTTTACTTTTCTTTACTTTTTTTTAACCAAAGTGGCAAAAAATTTAAAATGTCAAATGATGCTCTGGTCCTTTTGTGAATTACCAAAAAATCCTCAGAATGATTCAACTTAAAAGCAGACCATTCCAATAATATATTCTCATACATATAAGTATCTTATGATTGCAGTTATTTTCAGTCGGTGTCAGTGCATTGTCCCAAATGCTGCCGCCAACATGTTTCTAACCAATGTATACTGAAATGTGTACCATGAAATTTGTCAATGTATAGGGACATTCTGTGTATAACTGGCTCCCTCTAATGGAAGCAGTTGGTTGCTAAAAGGACACTGTTTATGAAGGACACAGAAGAAGAAGAAACACAGTATGGTTTCAAGGCATAATTTCTGCACATCAATCCAATCGCACTCAAAGCTGCTTTACTTTACAGATATGAGGCTCACGTTTTCACAGAGAATTTAACTGTACTGCTTTACTGTTTGATTTCCTACAATTTTTAAGGAGGTTTGGTTGTTTACATCATGCTGTAATGTGTTGATAATGCACGCAATGTCTTCCTAATGTGGTTATGATGCCTTGTTATGCTTCATGTGCAACACTTCCAAATGCAACAGCTCCGTACACTTGATTGGTGCTCTCCTATTGAATCATTATTCATTAAATCTAAAATGTCACTGCTAGTTACTGATGGTACACGACAGTATTCCGTACACAATCATTTTACGCAGTAAATACATGATACTAAATTTGATAAACAAAATTCTGCTTAGCAATATGAAACCCTGTTTCTTTTCTTGAAAAACCCAAGCGGGGTTAGAACCTGTGGATCAAATTTTTTTGGAACTGTTTGAATTACCCAAACCCCATCAAAAAAATAAAAGATGAATCAGCCCATACATTTAGAGTACTAAATGGATGTCTGCCATGCTCACTGTTCCTAAGTATTAAATATTGAAAGCATGACACTGCAACAAGGTTGAACCTTGGCTGCAACACCGTGTTTGAAGATCTCTAATTAAATAAGCATTCCTATTTAAGGGCACAACCTAGAAGCCATTTATTTTGTACTTGAGTTTTAATGATGCTGCAGCATCATATTCATCCTGTTTAAGTGAGTGGCCTCTTTGAGGAATGCTAAAAATATGATGGATGTAAAATGTTCCCCTTGTAGCAGAATGCTTCCAGACAACTAAACCTGTCCGGATGGCCTAAATGTACGGAATGCTGCCAGTTTACATGTATGTCGTGTCAATAATACAAGTAGTGTATATCTGATGTACTATGTTAGGTCTATTCTTTTCAGAAGTGTATGTAAGTAGTCGGTGTTGATGATTTTCTTATCGTCTTTCAGTTGTTCTACCTTGCCATGTTTCCTTTCTAATGCAAACTCCTCAGAAGGAGAAAGAATTGCTGTTGCTCTCCAAATGTTCCTCCCTATTTGGTGTGTTTTTGTCTTTGGTCGGCACGGTTGTATCCACACTGACGTGTCCTCTGAGTGAACTTAACCCGGACTGAATCCCACTGTGCGACTGAGTTGTGTGTTTATGAAAGATGCAATGTATTCATGTGAAAACAGCAAGAAAACAACTCCTAAAGCCAACATGTGTCCTGTCATGCACAGCAATGAGCTAGGTGGTCTCAGAGTTACGGTCACGCAAGTCTTCCAGGACGTTCCTACCACCTCTCTCTCTCTCTCCTACTCTTGTGGACTCTAGGTTTTACTCCAATCTTCTTGTCTTCCAAAAAAATGTCAAGAAAAATAAATAAATAAAAACGAACAAAAAAAGCCATAAATAACAATGGGCCTTGGCACTGATTAGCCACAGAGAGAAGGCCTGAATCCTCAGGCACCTCCCGAGTCACAAGGGATTCAGACACATGTTGGGACTACTCACAATAAGAGCCAAAGTGGCACCTACGCACTGTTTTTTTTTAACCACTTCAGAAAACAGTAAACAGGAATGAAGACCAGCAATATGCAATGAGAACTACCAGCCTGCACTCAAGGAAGGGAAACAAATTCAACAGGCTAACTAAAATCAGGATTTGCAGGCTACAAAGGCGATCAGTGGTCTGCAATAATAACTTCTAATTGTCTAGACTGACTTGGGAATTTGTTTTTGCAAAGCATGCATTCATCACTGTTCTTTGGCTCATTAGGGATGGCTCCCTCTCAGCATCTACGGACACAAGCCCTCGATTCACCCTCTCTCCATGTTTGCCATCAGACCTGTGTACATTTCTACAATAACTCCTACATGAATTGAAAGGAGATGTCTTATTCTGGAATATTATTCAATAAAATAACATATATTTGTATGATTGTAAGGAGTGCCCTTTGATGCTTTGTCTTCTTTTTACCATTTTCTTTAAGGTCCCTCTAAAATGCGGTATTAGTTTCCTCTTTGATCAGGCACGCTGTTCGGTGATCTGCATTTTTGCACTCTATTTGTGGTCGTCTAATGAGCTGTATGCTTTTTAATAAATTAATAGTACTCTAACCCATATGTCACAAAACAAAATTTAAATAGATAAATATATTTGGAGGTCATTACACCTATGTTAAAGCTAGGATTGCTACTAGAAAGTATGTCAGTGTTTTTAAAATAAGTGACTGCAGGTCCCAGCTGAGCTAAGAGATGGTGTAGGTTGGTGGCTCCTTAAGTCCCGGCACGGCAGGCTGAACCAACTGACCTGCCCCGATTCTCTCTTTTCTAACTCATCTTTAAAGGACGTGTGGAATTGTACTCATATAAATGAGTACAATATACTGTCACAGTATCCTACAAATACTGTGCCTGTCTGTGTGAGCAGTTTTAAAGAAGGTTAAATAGTAAGTTTAGCAGTGCTTGTCTCAGGGAGTTTTGGCTGCAGAAGCTATGAGAGGTCTTGCCAATTTGGAGGAGTGGTTTGAGAGAGAAGCTTGTATATCTCCAGCTAAATTTAACTACAGTGTAGTGCCTCAGTTACACCTTATTATTCAGTTACGTTGAGATCCAAGTAAATTGTGTTATTCAAAGCACGTCATAGGAAGTATTACGAATGTAATAAAAAACACTGAGCAAGAGGCTGACTTGCCTTAAATCACATTTACTAAAATGATAAATTAAATCTTTCAGTGAACAGACTACGATCTTCGCACAGCTCCTTTCAACAGATAGTGTATTTGATAATCAGTCTAATTCAAATTCATGGCTCTGAGTCTCTATCTGATCTGTCAGAGGGAGAGCAGGAGTGCGGTTGTGAAGTTTAACGTTGGTAGTCCCCAGAAAAGAAGTTGGTCATTTCTTGTCGCCGAGTAATTCCAAATTGAAACGTAAGCAACTAAAATTGCTGAATGTTAGAACATTGTGTCAAATTGGTCTTTATTACTGTGACTTATAAAATGTCAGGTTTAGTACTATCATAGTCTTAAAAAACGTTAGCTGACGTTGTTGTTCAGTAGCTAGCTCAGAGATGATCGGCTAATGAAATTAGTGATTTAGCAGGGGGAGGTTAACACTTTTGCATGCACTAGCTATATATCCGTGTCACATTCACATTAAGGGCTGAGCCCCCCCTAAAAGGTCTGATCCTAGAATCGCCCTTGTTCAAATTAAACCTCAGTGACACTACAACTAATTTTTAAAGATGGTATGTAATCTCATAAAGCTTTACCACTGATAATAATACAATAAAAGCCTCATCAGTATGAGGGCTCACTGGGTAAATACAGTATCCACTTTAAAAACATAAATAAGTGCTTAACTAAATAAAAGCTAGAACTGGGAGTCATTCAGTGTTGTAACCCTGAGAATGGCTTTCACACACACAACTACAGCAGAATCACACAAACCTCAGCTTTTCTAAAGCTTAATTCATCTCAAAGTTGGCTATAAGCCCACAGAGTCATTATAAATAATTCATTATTTGATTATTATACACGTTATAAGCAGACATTATAAATGATTGTCTTTCTACCAAGGCCTTGGCGTAGCCTTATTTTGCTGAAACTAGGCACTTAGCATGTTACATTTTTTTTATTTCCTCACAGTACCCTGCAACACTCAACAATGGTATAAAATGCATACTGTTTCCTAAAAAAAACAAAAAAATAAAACTATATTGGCATGCCTAATCCAAAAACAAATATGGTGATATTAAATGACTGCATTGTATATGCAAACATCAACACAATTATGCAGAGGAGCATGAAAGAGTGCAGCGACATTTGCTCAAAGCACATCAATAAATCCGTCAGGAAACTTACAGTCAGGAGAGTTCCTAAGATAAATGGTGAGAAAATGCTGCATTTCCCTTCCAAACCCACCAAACCTTAATTACACTTACTGTCACCTGCACGTCACACACATACAGTATATACATGGACATAAACAGTAAACAGACACATAGACATGGAAGACGACACACAGCATAGACAGATAGCATGTCGACTTAATTTTGGCACAATCGGAACCCCATAATATACTGTGTGTAAACTGTAAGAATTTGGCAAAACATTGGTCCTACAACCTGTTGCACTGCTAATCAAACCAGCCATATTTAAACAGTATCTAAAGCATCCAGCAGCAGAGAAAGCTGTCTTACCTTAAACCGGTGTTTGTCCTTGTTCTTTACATTCTTCTGTGCAGAAGCAGAAACATCCCCAGTAGGAGCTCACGAGGATGTAGTAGCCAGCTGGCTTCCCAAGTGCATTCCTTCCTTAGGGTCACTGTCAAGTTCATGGCTAGCTACATTAAGCTAGTAGCAGCCTAGTAGCAACTCCGAAATCGTGTCACTGTGTGAGGCCCTTTACATTTACTGAAAGTGCCTCTCTAGTTGTCCTCAAAATGTGTGTTTTCACCATTCTCCTCAGTCGTAGGCTATAGACCTTTTTTTCACGGCAGACATGTTGACATGTCATAGTAGGAAAAGCACAGGTGTATTCAAAGCCATTAATGATAGCTGCTTAGGAGAGGCCCTGGTACTGTGCATACTGACTCACTGATAGAGCTTACTGGGACACTTGATGGAATTGAGCCATCGTTAAGGTTATCAATTTCAGCTGTGTTTTTCCTACTATGACAAGTCCAAATGTCTGCTGTGAAAAAGGTCCATAGTTGTCTTACAAAACTTCTGTCACTTCTGAAGCCTCTTAAACATCGGCCTATATAGGCTACACCTTTCCCCATCAATGGAGGGGAAAGACACAAAACTAGTTTGAACTGCCCTGTTATTGCAATGCATGGAATTCAGGCTCTGGGTGGATTGGGAGTCCAATTTCAACGTTGGGCCATATTCTTTTAAGTTATTTTTGTGCAAGAAATGTTTAAATGTGCTTATTGCCATCTTTGCTTTAAAAAATATAATAATGAGGAAATTGCTTTGAAGTTTACCTATATAATAGCATACACTATTTTAGCATTAAGAAATCAAGTCAGGTTAGTTGAAAAAATAATAGTTGAACAGTTGAAATCCAATAATAAATAATATATTATTCTAAAAAAATTCCATTCTGCATAATGATTAGGCCTACTTTTACTTTTGGTACTTCAAGTATATTTTGATGCCAGTAGGAGCCTACTTATATACTTTTACTTTAATAGGATTTTGAATGCAGGACTTTACAGAGTATGTTTACACAGCTGGCATTGCTGAGTACTGAGATCTAAGTCCCTAAGTTTCAACAAAAACTGTATGAACCTTCATGAAGGTAGAATCTACAGGACTGTTGGTTTAGACTGCATTAGTTCAGCGAGGTGTGCTTAATAATCTGGTAACTAAGTGTACATGTGTATGTTATTTATTTATTCATGTATTTATTTATTAAACCCTAATATAGACAATTTCAATTGGAATTCCATTGCTATGAAATAGCCTCACCCCTGGTTAACTTCTTGTCATTCACATATACTGCAACAGGAAATCAACTTGGGGCCATTTAGAATGTTTATTACAACTGCTGTGGAAGGGTGTGGCTGTGATGACATAATTATGGAAGAGAACCATGATAACAATGATGGAATAGGATGATGATCATATGGTCAAACTTAACTTCACCATTTCAGTAATTTCATCCTTTAACTTGAAGACAACCCTGAACATGTTATTGCTCATTAACTTGAAGACAAACCTGAAGCTTTTTTCAGCTTGTGACAGTTATTTTACACTGAAATTCAATTCCAAACATCACTAACATCAAGTGATCTTTGGACATCTGGTAAGTTGTTTTTGTTTTGTTTTTTTACAAAAAGCCACTTAATGTTTGATTCCACTTGGTTCACAACTAATGTAGTAAATAACAGACATAATACATAATACAGATACTGTATATCAGTATGAGCAGATACTTTGAGAAATTAATTGAATCCCATCTGTCACCAGTTACACTTTTCTGCTTATACATTTCTGTGAAAGTATCCATCTGTATTTTAGATCTGCTGAAAATAAGATACTCATAATATACAAATAATATACAGCTTTGTTTGTGTACTTAATGATGAGCATGGGAACATGAAATTCTCCATGTTCTGCTCTGCTGTCAGGTGTAATAATAAATCAACAACAGATTTCATCTGGCACCATGGACTATCAGGTCTCTGTAGGAGACCTGATCTCTTCCTCTTCCTCCCAGTACGAGGTGCAGGAACTCCTGGGTTGTGGTTCCTTCGGAGCGGTCACCCAGTGCAGGAAGGTAGCTACCAATGAAATGGTGGCTTTAAAAATCCACAAAGACAAGGCACTCATTGAGGAGGCAAAAGAAGAGGTGCAACACAAATTATGTTTATCAACATTTTCCTTTTATAATAATTCAAAATCACATTGAATTCACATTAAATCTCTCTCTAACATCTCGTACATTCCCCAGGCGGCGATCCTTCATATTCTAAAAGAGCTTGGCTCAGACCAATTCAACATTGTCATATGGCACAACTCCTTCGCCTTTCAGGGGCGTTATTATCTTGAGTTCGAAAAACTGGACATAAGCCTGACAGAATTCCTGCAGAGGAGTCCTTCCAAGTCTCTTGAGTTGACCGATGTCCGCCCTATTGTGCAGCAGGTTTTTTTATTGTTGTTTTTTTGTAGTAACACAAATTGCATTGTAGGGTCTAAAACAGAAAAGTGTTCTTGTTTTGTCAAAATCCTAGCTGCAATTTCCATCAAAATGCATCTTTATCATTGCAAGTGTTGATCAGGATATTAAAATAGCAAGTCCAAAATAACTGAGGACATATTTTTGCAGTATGTTAAGCCAGATAATGTCTCTAAAACAAGCAGTCCCCAATCTGCAGTAATTTATTTTTTACCGTTGTTCACGATTTTAGCTGGCTACCGCTTTGGACTTTCTGAAGAACACAGGCATCGCTCATTCAGATCTGAAGCCTGATAACATTATGATGGTGGACCATTTTCGGCAGCCATTGCGAGTTAAGGTCATTGACTTTGGCTTAGCCCTCAACCATCCAGAAAAATGGACGGGTGTGACTCTACAGACCCGGTGGTATAGGTAAGTAATTGACAGCATGTATGGGACAGCTGTGCCAGACAGGATATTGAAGAAATAAAAAACCTGCACTCTGGCATCTCAAGTTTTTAGTCAGGCTCACATCTGACCATACCATTGTACATTTAAAGGTCCCATGACATGGTGCTCTTTGGATGCTTTTATATAGACCTTAGTGGTCCCCTAAAACTGTATCTGAAGTCTCTTTCCCGGAATTCAGCTTTGGTGCAGAATTACAGCCACTAAAGCCAGTCCCACAATGAGCTTTCCTTAGTATGTGCCATTTCTGTGTCTGTACCTATTGAGGAGGAGAGAGGGGGGGCAAGGTGGAGGGTGGGGGTGTGGCCTTGACCAACTGCCACTTTTCTCGTTTGAAAGCCATGATGTCTCTCTCTCATGGGTGGGCCAAATTCTCTGGGTGGGTAAAGCAGAGAAAGGGGAGATAACCTTGCTCCTTATGACCTCATAAGGAGAAGATTCCAGATTGGCCCATCTGAGCTTTTATTTTCTCAAAGACAGAGCAGGATACCCAGGGCTCGGTTTACACCTATCGCCATTTCTAGCCACTGGGGGACCATAGGCAGGCTGCGGGAATGCATATTAATGTTAAAAAATGCCATGGGACCTTTAAGAAACTGGCTGTTAGGTATAGATAGTGAGCAGGAGTTTACTTAATTAGTCAGTCTTTATAACCACAATAATGTGTTTGTGTTTCTCTTGCTTGTCTAAAGATCTCCAGAGATCCTGCTGGGAGCTCCCTTCAATGAGGCCATAGACGTATGGTCTCTGGGCTGCATTGCAGCCGAAATGCTTATGGGCACTGTACTCTTCCCCGGCTGTGATAGCTATGATATGGTAATGGTGACTATATCAGGAGATAAGCCATATTTTACTGCATTTTCACTAATTTTTTAGCATTTTTTTATGAAAAGGATACAATATTTGAATGAGACAAATGCACAAATATTGCCTGATCACCAAAGATCAGTATGCTTACCTTTGGAGCGATTTCTCTTGTGAAACCTGACAAAATGTACCTCGAAGTATAATGCAACATTGCGCCCACAGATGAGGCATATCTACCTCACTGTTGGAAAGGCACCGGACCATCTTCTGAATGCTGGCATGTACACAAGACAGTACTTTCGCCCAAATTACCACATTTTGGAACCCCCTTTTTGGACATTTATGGTAATATCATTTGGCCATTATTGAGCTGTGTTTATACCTATCTTTGCTTAAAGGTCCCATGGCATGAAAATTTCACTTTTAACATTAATATGCCCCCTCTCCTCCTCAATAGCTACAGACACAGAAATGGCACATACTAAGGAAAGCTCATGAGAGGACTGGCTCTAGTGGCTGTAATTTAAGCTGAATTTCAGGAAAGAGACTTCAGATACAGTATTAGGGGACCACTAAGGTCTATATAAAAGCATCCAAAGAACACCATGTCATGGGACCTTTAAGTCGGTCACTGCATTTGCAACAAATAACCTAACTTAAACTTTTCTTCTCTTTAGTCTTCACTTGAAAAGAAGCACTATACTTTCACCTCATGCACAATTAAAAGCCTGAGTGATGTCATGGAGGTAGGCTGTCTGTTTTGGAAAGCATGTTTTTATAATTTAAACATGAGGACATGCAAGAAAACAAGTTCAGATTTTCTTCCCGTTTTGTTTTTTTCTGATCCTTCACAAGGCGTCCGCCAAACTTTCAGCACAAGATGCCAGTGCTCGTGAATGTGACAGGGTGAGCTTTGTTGACCTATTAACAAAGCTACTGGATGTGGATGCTTGGCAAAGAATCAAACCAAGCCAAATTCTTCAACATCCGTTTATAACCATGAGCCACCTTGTTGGTATAATGGACAACAGCCTCCAGTAAGTGTGTGCTTCGATGCTGTGTGTATTATCTCTGTGCTGACATAGATAGATAGATGTGAGTTTGACTCAGTGATTGGTTGTTTTCTAGCGTGAAAAAGTGTGTGGAGGTGATGAGCTTGTGTCAGGATCTGAGCTTGGGTGGTGGCAAGAATGTGGCGAAGAAGGACATCTCCAACAGCACTGCCAAGGAGCAACCTTCCCTCCAGAGGGCCGTCATCAGTGGGGACAACGCTCCTCCAAAGAAGAGGAAAGGGGATGGTAATGAGGACTCAGAGTGTGGCAACAGGTGGGTGTTAGAAATATCTCCCTGCATAGTTTGACATTCTTGAAAATACTTCTATTCGCTTTCTTGCTGAGAGTTAGATAAGACAAATTAAACCTCCCTCATTTATGTGCATTAACAATGGCGCAAGAGGCGAGGAAGTCCAGGATGTTACAGCATGCAACTCCACAACTTGTCGTTTTGACATTATGGTTTGTGTAAGGATTAAAAAAAACGAATCAACATGTTTATTTGTGAGATTTAGACGTGCTGTAGGTAATTTCTGGTGTTCAGAGACAGCCAGATTAGGTGTTTCGCCCTGTTTCCAGTCTATGCTAAGCTAAGCCTATTTCCCAAAATGTCAAACTATTTCTTTAAGATGGAAGAGATTTAAAGGTCCCATGGAATGAAAATTTCACTTAACATTAATGTGAGTTCTCCCAGCCTGCTTATGGTCCCCCCAGTGGCTAGAAATGGTGATAGGTGTAAACCAAGCCCTGGGTATCCTGCTCTGCCTTTGAGAAAATTTGGCCCACCCATGAGAGAGAGACATCATGGCATTCAAATGAGCGAAGCATGGCAGTGGGTCAAGGCCACACCCCCACCCTCCACCTTCCCTCTCCTCCTCAATAGCATTTAAAGTTACAGACACAGAAATGACACATCCTAAGGAAAGCTCATTGTGGGACTGGCTCTAGTGGCTGTCATTCTGCACCAAGGCTGAATTTCAGGAAGGAGACTTCAGATACAGTATTAGGGGACCACTAAGGTCTATATAAAAGCACCAAAAAGCAGCATGTCATGGGACCTTTAAACTATTTTCTGATCTACATAGAAGCCCAGCAAAGAAAAGGAGGAGTAAAGGCCTGGATGCAGCAGAGAAAGATGCACAGATCAGCCCAAAAAAGTCACGTCTGCCTAAAAGGAAGAGGGATGAAGCGGATGTATCCGTGACATCAGACATCTGCTTCCCAGCAAAAAGGAATGTAAAACTGGAAAAAGAGCTGAAACGTAAGCTCACCTATGGCAGCACGCACCCTTGGGATCAATTAAGGTCTTTTCTTCTGTAAGATAACATTTTGATGGCTTATAATGGAAAAATCTAATTGACCCGTTTCCCAGAATTGCTCATTAATTCAATTCAATTTTCAATTCAATTTATTTATAGTATCAAATCATAACAACAGTTATCTCAAGACACTTTACAGATAGAGTAGGTCTAGACCACACTCTATAATTTCCAAAGCCCCAACAATTACAGTAATTCCCTCAAGAGCAAGCATTAGCAGTGAGATTTGACATGGGAGATATTTGATGGGAATAATTTAACAATTTAGATGCAGGGTCGAATTGTATTGAGCTTATCATGGTGATATATTTGAACAGTATTCAAACACCCTTACCTTTATTTGTTTTTATTTTATAAGTACTGTGCAACACAACAAGGCCCGGTCCATCTCTATGCAGAAGAGAAGGAGGGCCGATGAGGAGGCTTCCAGTTCAGAAAAAGAAAAAACCCTTCCCGCACAAGAGGAGGAGGGGAAGTCTGTATGGAGGAGAGTGAACCCACCGATAAGTTCACTTAAGGTCATGTGTTTTATTTCATCTCATTATAAAGCACTTTGGTCAACGTCTGTTGCTTAAATGTGCTCTATAAATGAACTTGATTTAGAACAATGACTACCCCTCCCTCCAGTCAAATATAGATAAAATGAATGTGACAAAATGATCATACCTTTTACTTGCTCTTGTTTGAAACTGCTTGATTTAAATATGAAGTGAAGATCTGTTTTTAATGATATTGGCTGTCGGTCAGCCTGAGTTCAGCGGTGGGCGTAGGTGTCAGTGTCAATTTGGTCCAGCTGCAGGTGGTGAATAAGATGCCGGTTCACAGGAAGGCTGACGCATCCGTGAGTTATTCAGGCTCATTATTTATCTTCCATGAGGCATGCAAATAACATGTCCCTAAATACCTCAGTGATGCTGGGTCCAAGAGAGGAGTGACAGACAAACTGGAGGAAGCGGGTAACAGGAGCTAAGAGGAAAAGAGGAACTGAAGTGGAAAACATGCCGCTGCCTCTGTTTAAATATGATCTTTTCTCTGCCTATAGTACATTCATGCTGCTTTCATGTGCGCATAAATCTTATGTTCAAGGCTGTCAATGCTATTTAAATCTGATCTGATGTTGCTGTCAGCTGTCATTTCAGTTGTCTCAAATGGCAAAGCCAGTCTTTTCATATTCCTCAGCTCCATTAGCTCCAGCTCAGCCTCATCAGGACTCCATGGGGGCGGATGGGGGGGGGGGCAGATGCCCCTCCATTACAAATCTCCCTGTAAAGGATAAGCGCAAAAGATTTTCTGCAATTATTACGTAATAAACATTTATCTTTCCTTCATTCACTTGTCTCTCTTGATTGGCATCACCTTTTTCCAACTGAGTCACACCCATTTTAAACCCAGGAAAAGAAAAACACTAATATGAAATCAGTAATGTGAGAAAACAAACAACTTATCTAACTTTGGCACAAGAATTTATGTTTATAGGACCCATCGCTCATAGCAAGAAACTGATTAAGAAAATGTTTTCAGAGCCCTTAAAAAAAAGCTCCTTTCCTAACATCTGGCTGTTGTATTTAGCGGGCAAGACTGCAATCGGCATTCTTTACTGGGAAAAATGACTTTGCAGTAGTCACGGGTATTTATCGGCTCCAGCTCCAATCGGCAGCGATGGAAATTTGACACCTGGAGGGATCCGCTCATCTTCGCCCCTTTTCAATCGCGATGCTATGAGAACTCGTTGCCTCCGTCAGTAAGTTCTGTGACTCTTTGTTATCTCAGAGACAAGTTCCGTCCATCTCCGTTTGAACAGCACTCGAACATCATATGTATATATATATATATATATATATATATATATATATATAGTACAGGCCAAAAGTTTGGACACAACTTCTCACTCAATGCGTTTTTTTATTTAAATTTCATGACTATTTACATTGTAGATTCTCACTGAAGGCATCAAAACTATGAATGAACACATATGGAATTATGTACTTAACAAAAAAGTGTGAAATAACTGAAAAATTATTCTTCAAAGTAGCCACCCTTTGCTTTTTTTTATTAATAAGGGAAAAATTCCACTAATTAACCCTGACAAAGCACACCTGTGAAGGTAAAACCATTTCAGGTGACTACCTCATGAAGCTCATTGAGAGAACACCAAGGGTTTGCAGAGTTATCAAAAAAAACAAAGGGTGGCTACTTTGAAGAATCTAAAATATAAGACGTGTTTTCAATTATTTCAGACTTTTTTGTTAAGTACATAATTCCATATGTGTTCATTCATAGTTTTGATGCCTTCAGTGAGAATCTACAATGTAAATAGTCATGAAAATAAAGGAAATGCATTGAATGAGAAGGTGTGTCCAAACCTTTGGCCTGTACTGTATATATATATATATATATATATATATACAGGAATACTGTAGGAATACAGGAAGTAACAGATTTTCACAGATGAAAAGTTGTTTTAGAGGCGCGGTTCCCAACAAATAAAACTGTTGGAAGCCGAGAGTTCATATTAAATATAGCCTACATATCACAGAAAATAAAGAAAAGCATAACAAGTCACCTTTAACAGTCATAGTATTATTTTTGTGTTTTATACTTTCTTTACCATGCTTTCTTTAATAATACAACTTACGCCAGTTTACCCCCTCAGGGAAGAACTCCCATCCCCTCTGCATAATAGTGATATTTACCTAAAGTCTAATCCAAGACTTCAGACAATCTTTTAATGTATTATAGTAACTTGTAAATAAAGAGGTGTTTGGGTAGATAATGTGCAGCAATGCCTAGTGAAAGGAGCTCCACTGGGTTAGCTCTTCTTCGTAAAAAAAAAAATTCTGGTTGATCAAGGGAGCAGATGTGCTTTTCTTAAGACAGAGAGTACCCTCTAAATCCAGACACAACAAAGATTGTGTTCCAGCAGGGGAAATGTTGAAGAAGGGCAAAATGCACATTGGCTTAACTCAACACTTCCCTATCTCGGTACAGGAAGCAATCATTTGTAATGATAATCATTATATAGTGTCATGCGTAATTAATATGGGCAGATTGGCTTCTTAGTCATGCTGCCTACTGCCAGCTATCAAGTCAAGAGGGGGGTCCCTTCTAGTGGGGTTCCTCCCATTCTTTTCCCTATTAACATGCGCTAAACCATGGAGATGATGAAAGACCCCTGATTTATTCTTTCCCACCCTTTTTACTGGGGTATTTATGTGCAGTGAGTGTAGCGTACTGTCTACTAGTACTTGTGGAACAGTGGAGGTTTATTTTATAGGGGTTTCAAGTGTCTTGCAGCGACATCAAAAACTGCATCCGTAAGCTTGTTTGGCTCTTGGTTAACAAAAGTAAAACCCTATAAAAAACCAAGCTTGCCTGTTATAGAGACACACTTACACAGGCTCGCTGATAGAGAGCTACAGTAAGAGCTCACTATAAAGCCTGCAGCCACATTGACTTCTGCACCATCACATGTAATAGTCTTATTTATTAAAGCTAATTGCACCGACCACAATCTTGGGAATTGAGTCATCATCTTTAAAAAGGGGGCTGAAATATGGCCCATGACCTTTCACAACTGCCATACCGTATTACACCCATCTTTGCATCTCCCTTCTAGCTATCATCCACAACATTAAAGCTTTATTGTAGTAATAAAAATCCGGATAGGTCATCTGTCAGGTAATTCCATGCATGACAAGGTAACAGGGACAACTCAAATTGCATATTTTACAACACATGCACATGGCATAATATATGAAAAACTCTGGTCTGAGATTAAGAGACTAACATCTGTCTGATCTACTGAAGAGTCTTCTGTCTTTTCAAAGAAACAGGATTATTTAATCGAAACATAACGGATGGATGGATGAATAGCTGCAATTACTTCTAGTTCAAAACCCAGCAGTCAATTAGACATTACAATCTCTCAGTGATAACCGTGGTAAATGGATAATGGCTCATGTCCCACAGACTGGGATAATTAAACTACAAGTCATACCCTAGTTGAAATAACAAGATGAAGTTGAGCAGCATCTGATCTGTCAGATTATTGTGCGCTCTGGGCTGTCACTGACTCTCACAACGAGTTCCCCTTTGAGACGTGACCTCAGTCAGGGTCAGACAGCCCTCTTTCCTCCTCTGATCCTCCCTGTGCTTTACTGGGACATCTCAAATCTCATGGCAGCATGACTCGTGCATTCATATAAGATTATTCTCAGTAAACCCACACAGAGAAGAGCAGTCTGCGCACAGACTGAACCGAGCATTATATTTCTTAATGCGGCAAATAAGGATTAAGGCATTAAACCAAATATAGTTCTCACGATAGCTGGAGGAACCAATTACCCTCAGCATGCGCATGTTTCCGTTATAGGCATCTACATGCTAAATTTGAACAAACGTGGGAATATCACAACCTTGGAGGTTTATGTGCATGAGTTGCATTTCATTATGTTTTTCCAAGCACTGAATGTCTTCTCACTACACACAGTCAACTGTGCTTTCACTGATATTAATGATGTCAATAACACCGCATCAGATGGATGGTAAACAATCATAAAGCGATTACCAAAGTCACCAGAAGTGCATGTGTAAGTGAAGGTAACAAATGTGAAAATGATGTCTCGGTATCAATAATTGCTACGAAGCGAAAGATATAAATGAAAAACTGTTGTAATACAAAGCAAGACAACTGACAATTAAGATAATGAACAAAGGTCATTTGGTATTTCATCATGCATTTTCTAGGCTAAGAGAAACTACAGAAACAAATGTTGCCATGAAAAATAACTTTTATAAGTTTGATTGGTTAAAAATACAGAGACAGAAATGGAGAGAGTATCTATAAAATAGACAAAGTAAAACTTTTTACAAAGATGTCACATTATGTAAGCAAAAGACAATTGCTGTCAAGTTCTAAATGCCACTGTGTTCCTGCCAATGACCTGCATGTATATAATAAACATAAATATAATAATATATAAATATATTTAAACAGCATTCTTAAAAACAAAGTTACAAAGTGCTTTCCATGGCTGAAACAGGAATAAAAACATTTCAGGACTGCAGTGAATTAAAATCAGACAATTACAACAACACAAGATGAAATGGAAATAATATACCCCAAAGTATGACATATAAAAACAAAATAAAAGGCAATAACATTAGAAAGATTGGAAATAAAATGACGTGCTTACATTAATAAAAAGCTTTTTTAAATATAAGTTTTAAGAAGTGATAAGTTCAAGCACTTCATAGCTGCAGCTTTAATCAAGCCATTGTACATATAATCCAAGTTCAGGAATACTGTTAAATTCATGTATATTTGGATACAATTCAAACACTTCTAACTGTCTGATCATTGTTGATTATGTCTCATAGCTTACAGTTTATATTGACAGCACACAGACAACTGTTTAATCCTCCACTGTCTCTCATGTGTGAATTCTGCTGATTATAGGAAAAGCATTTGTTTGCTCTTTTCACAATATTCACAATTATACTATACTATCACATTTGGAAATGATTAAACACTGGTAAAACACAGATAATAATGGTTCAAAATAGCACAGAAAAGTACCATTGAATTAAAGGAACAACTTCAATTGTTTTCACCAATGCAGTCTTATGATGTCCAGTTAAATATGTAATTATTTCAAACGTACAATAATTATGCATTGTTAATACAGGAGTAGACTTTTTAAAACTTGAGTTTAGAGATCATTTTAGAAATCTACTTCAAATTGTCCTCACACATGGTTGACTGGTCTTTTTGAACAGAATGAGTAACCATCATATTTAGTTGCAGCCTCTGAGTAAGAGCTAAAATGGCTGTATTTTTTTTTTCTTTTTTTCTTTGATCAATATTCCCAGTAACCACCAGATGGCAGCATGGCAGTGCAGATGTATGTCATGTTTTTTTAGCCTCATGTAACCTTTTGTCCCTTCTCCCAAGAATCATGGTTACTACAAACTGCGACGCTCTGGGGTAAAACGATTACAATGAGTCACTGCGGTGACATCAACACACGAGTGTCAAATGGCAAGGTTAAATCTTAATTGGAAAATATTTGATCAGAGAAAGAATTATGACTCCAACTATCAAAGAATGTTTGGGCAAAGATGGTCAGCTAGGTAATAACTTCAGTAACAGTCAGATGACCCTTCATCTTATTAGGAAAATCATTCCATGAAATTACATTTCCCGCAGAGATACATGATCCAACCTAAAAACACATTTACTGTAGTAGTCATTATCATTATAGTGATATTTACCTAAAGCCTAATCCAAGACTTTAGACAATCTTTTAATGTATTATAGTAACTTGTAAATAAAGAGGTGTTTAGGAGCTCCACTGGGTTAGCTCTTCTTCATAACATGAGTTAAAAAATAATCCACACGTAGTCCATGTGGACCATTTTTTTTTAACTCAGGTTGATTAAGGGAGCAGATGTGCTTTTCTTAAGACAGAGAGTACCCTCTAAATCCAGACACAACAAAGTGAGTGTGTTCCAGCAGGGGAAATGTTGAAGAAGGGCAAAATGCCCATTGGCTTTAGTTATTCCGTTTTAACAAAGCTGGGCTAGCAGTTTCCCTCTGCTTCCAGTCTGTAAGCCAAATTAGACTCAACACTTCCCTATCTCGGTACAGGAAGCAATCATTTGTAATGATAATCATTATATAGTGTCATGCGTAATTAATATGGGCAGATGGGGTTCTTAGTCATGCTGCCTACTGCCAGCTATCAAGTCATGAGCAGGGTCCCTTCTAGTGGGGTTTCTCCCATATTTTCCCTATTAACATGCGCTAAACCATGGAGATGATGGAAGACCCCTGATTTATTCTTTCCCACCCTTTTTACTGGGGTGTTTATGTGCAGTGAGTGTAGCGTACTGTCTTCCAGTACTTGTGGAACAGTGGAGGTTTATTTTATAGCGGTTTCAAGTGTCTTGCAGCGACATCAATTATTTCCTAATTATTTCAAACGTATACAATAATTACGCACTGTTGATACAGGAGTATACTTTTTAAAACTTGAGTTCAGAGTTGCATTGATCATTTTAGAAAAATCTACTTCAAACTGTCCTCACACATGGCTGACTGGTCTTTTTGAACAGAATGAGTAACCATCATATTTAGTTACAGCCTCTGAGTAAGAGCTAAAATGGCTGTATGTTAATATATATTTTCCGCTTTGATCAATATTCCCAGTAACCACCGGATGAGAGCACGGCAGTTCAGATGTATGTCATGTTTTTTTAGCCTCATGTAACCTTTTGTCCCTGCTCCCAAGAGTCATGGTCGCTACAAACTGGGACGCTCTGGGGTAAAACGATTACACTGCGGTGACATCAACACACGAATGTCAAATGGCGAGGTTAAATCTTAATTGGAAAATATTTGATCAGAGAAAGAATTATGACTCCAACTATCAAAGAAGGTTTGGGCAAAGATGGTCGGCTAGGTAATAACTTCAGTAACAGTCAGATGACCCTTCATCTTATTAGGAACATATTTTTAATAATAGTGTGAATCATTCTATGAAATTACATTTCCCACAGAGATACATGATCCAACCTAAGCCAAATTGTTGAATAGGTCTGAGACAACTGACCCAGAATGGACACACCCCGTGAAGCAGAATCAACACATGTACATGTTCCATTCAATGGTGTCTGTTTTTTTCTTCTTCAGATGAGTCATCTGACTGGTCAACAAACTCGTGACGAGTCCAAAATATTTATGTCTTACTTCCTGTGTCTGATATGATGACTCAGAGAGCGGCAGTGGGTATCAATCTGAGAAGTTTCATTGTATTGCGCAAGTATCATAGTAGCCTACCTTCGAAACCATGACAACCACGCTATATGTTTGCAGACGTCATGCAATGTAGTTAAGAAGTGTGTGAGAAATACACATGCCTGCTCTTGTTAGACTTGCTTGTGCATGCTGATGATTTTTGGAGGCACATCAGATAGCAGCAGGTGCTACATAAAACCTGTTTGACTGGTGATGACACAGTAACACAGAATTAAGTCAAAAATGAAACTGATTCTAACAGGCACCATTGCATCAAATGTACCTAATTTAAAATACTAAGGGTATGTTGTTCCTCCAACATTATACACATGTAGCCTATATATGCAAACAAGATTTAATGTAAAAGAAAATAACAAAGAGAAAACCTGATGTGGTGTACAAGACTTTATCTCAATCAGGCTGAAAACTGAGGAAGTCCCAGGATTTCCTCTCATGTAGTCATAATGAACTGGTGAGAGCCAACTGTCATCTGAAAACAATTCTCCCTCAGGGCACAGTGAAAATAAAACTCCCAGCCTCTTAGATCTCCACCTTTTGCTAGTGTGTCAGGAAAGGTGTTTACTTCAATGATTCTATGGAAATGTTTTGTTGTAGCGATAGAGGAGGTGGTGGTGCCCATACAGCACATCCCCCCAGCTCTCATCCACCTTCACTGGCTCCCAATTAAGTCCCGCATCACGTATAAAATCCTCCTTTTCACCTACAAATTACTCCATGCCCTGGTCCCACAGTACCTCTCCGACCTCCTCCATCCATACACCCCACCCCAAAACCTGCTCTCCATTGCCCACACCAGACTCTGTACCTTCGGAGACAGAGCCTTTAGTGTAGCAGCCCCATCCCTCTGGAACACCCTCCTAGCATATATACGAAATGCTACATCCCTGGACATTTAAAAAAAAAAAATACTCCTGAAACACTACCTGTTCACAACAGCCTACAATCTCTAATTCTGTAAAGTGTCCTTGGGTTTCTTGAAAGGCGCTATATAAATAAAAGTTATTATTATTATAACTGCACACACAATTAGTAATAAGATAGAATACAAACTAATGGAATAGAATGGTTACAAAAACTGACAGTAAAACATACCATTAAATTATTTACAGGAGAGACAAAATAGAAGTTCTGTTTTTTGTTTTTACCACAACAGCCCAGATAGGCTACGTGTCTAAAGGGGAAGTGAAAGTTGCAGATATTGAACAGTCAGAAGTAACCTAACCATAACCTGGTACAACCTGGTCTTTTGTCTAACACTTGAGTTAATACATAGTATCAGGGATCACCTCAACCAGACTCAGGAAACCATGACTCATGCTCTGATTTCAAAGTAATGGTGATAACTAGTGGTAGTTTCATTGAAGATCTACAGTACATCTGATGTACTGATTAATACAAGTTATTATAACAACAGTATCCATAAATGTACAGTACGTATACCTATAACTGTAACAGTCTCGGAACCCACGAGCCACACCTGCTGCCGTTTGTTGATTTTCCTGGTTTGAATGTGTCAATCCTCCATGGCAGAGTGAAGTTCAATTTAACACTGCTGACCTATGGCAGATAAAGCACGCGCTTCTGTCAGAGCAGTCTACACAGGGCCATTTAATGTGTCCTATAACTCAAGCACAGCTGCATGCACGCGCACACACACACACACACACACACACGTGTTGAATGTAAAAATTACTAAGCCAACAAAATCATGTGTGAAAGAATGTGATAATATCCTATGAAATAAAAATGTTTGATAGTAGTAAGAGCTCCAGCTCATAGAACCCAACTGCATGTTTAGATGTTGATTGTTCAATTTGTGTCTAAGAAAGAAAAAAAAAAATGAAATATGGTTGAGGTTAAAGTTCATCAAATAGCTTACTAATAGAAAATGTTGCAATACATATTGTCCTGAAAATGTACAGTAAAATGGCCTGTGAACAAATTACAGTACACAGTGTAATGTATTATTCGACTTCAGATAACACTATCACTATATTGTATGGAACTCCATTTTCCATTCAACTTCCACTTACGTTAATGCTATTTCCTATATTAGACAACTTTTTATAAGGCACTTATGTGAAGCCTATATTGTTAAGCCAGCAGGGTGCTATATATAATAATATATAATAGAAATATGTGTACACAACAAATAGCAGTAATATAAATAGGCTACTTAGAATGTAGATACTCGATTTTCCCATCTTATAAGAGACACGAGTTATACTATTGTGATCAAATAGGCCTTTCTACAATATATATGCTGTACTGTGTTGTCATTGTAGTCATATCTTATGTGTAACTTTTTTGATGGATATACATGTAGCATATTATGATAGTACCAAGGGTTAAATTGGGATTTGTTATGTGGGGAGGGGGGGCTCTCTCTAGGGCGGTCCTGGGGGTATGCCCCAAGGGAAGTTTATTTGAAAAATATACCATTAAATGGTACTTTCTGGGGAGTTTTGTGCAAAGAAATGGAGAAATCTAGTCTTACATGATATGTGCAAAACTGCAAGGTTAAGAGCCTATACTTTGCATTGTTGTAGTATCAACAGTTATTAGGGCATTTACCATTTACATTACTGTTAATCAGTCATCCCTTGATTACACATTGTATTGTATTGTTCCGATTGTTCTCATCTCATCTCCGCCGAGACAAAATACACATGCCATTTCAAAAATCTTTCATTTATTGTCAGAAATATCATGTTTTCAAAAGCATCCTTTCATCAAATTGTATGTGACATTTTTCCAGTAGGCAACTGACTGCAAGCAGGCACAACCGGACACAAACGAGCAGACGTGGTTAGACTTACAGCATAATGACTAATGCTGGCAGTTTTCACTTTTATTTTGGTAATGTGATATAATATGACATTTTAAAACGTGAATTGGATTATTATAAATTTAACATTTACCATATTTCCTTCACATGATTTTCTGTAGCCCATCACCATTTATTAGAAATAATACAAACCGAATCACCATCAACCAAAATGAACTATATATTTGTCTATCTGTCTGTTAGCGTAGGGGTCTAGTTAAGGAAACACTTGCATCATGAAACTTCCAGGTGTATGCTGCTACGGCTGATGAGTCGAAACTACGTGCGCGTCCCCGCCCACCTGTAACAGAAACCGCCTAAAAAAAAGCTCGCTCCCGCTACTCCCTCCCCATTTAAGGTGCGGCAGAGGAACAGGTGCGCGAAGAATCTCCGAGAAGCTTTATAAATTGAAATATCTCCGTTGCGTTCTAACTCGCTTTCAGGAAGCTAAGGAATACGTAACTAGGTCGCAACAGAGGAACTAACTTTATCAGCAACACCGCAAACCTAGTCCAACACCGTGAGGTTGTGAGGGGCTTTGTACCTTCACAGCAGGTGGACGTCGTCTTTGTTGATTCGCGAGTCAAGTCGAAGAAGAAGAAGAAGCGGAAAATGGCCCACGCGGGTATGCAGATGTTGGGATTCGCCCTGGCTCTTATCGGCGTAATTGGATTGATAATTGGCACAATGTTGCCCCAGTGGAAGATGTCCGCTTATGTTGGGGACAACATCATCACGGCGGTGTCCATGTACGAAGGACTCTGGATGTCCTGTGCGTTCCAGAGCACAGGCCAAATGCAGTGCAAGGTCTACGACTCCATCCTGCAGCTCAACAGTAAGTCACCCAGTTATTGGATTCAAAGTGTGTGTCGTCGAAAGTGTCCAAAGTTTAAGATGTTTTCGGTCATGTTATATGAATAAAATTATAATTCGTATAACACCTTTTCATACAATTTTAAATGTAGCTCAAAGTGCTTTACAGTGCGGTGTTTAAAACATAGGTCTACTCCCACTCAAAAACATCATCCATAGAAATGAGAGGGTAGGCCTGTTGAAAAGCTGTTAAATGTTGCCTTGACATACAGGCCTAACGTGTAATTTATCATTCGCAGCTTATCTTGTCTAATAAACTGGTTTCAAAGTCAACAACGGTTAATCGAAGGACTCATTTCACTGCCTGTTTCCTACATTAAAACCTGTACGTTAGTTAACGTGTAACAGGAACTGATGTAACAAACCTGCATGCACCTGTTGGAATATAGAAGCTATTAACTTTTTTTTTTTTTTTTTTTTTTCTTCTATAGGGCATAGTCTAGTTACTTCTGAGCTGTCTTTTACAACTCCTTTTAACTGTTACCAGATTCCTTTTGGAAGCGATTCTGTAACTTATTAACTCCTTTTTATTCACTCAAAATGCTATATTTAACCCATTTAGTTTAAACCACACTGTGAGGCCTTACCTGCACTGCGCAGTTTGATATCTGTGCCAAAGAGAATTTGTTAAAGAAGGGGGGAAAATTATCATTCTTCCGAGTTGATAGGACGTGTGCAGCACTTGGGCAATGATTATCCTGACGCCATTGTCGAGAACGGCTACCCACCCCCCCGATCTGCATCACAAAGCATAGTTACAGGTCAAACGACACCACACCTGTATGAGCCGCCGTTTAGTCAACATGAATACGAATACCAGCCACACAAATGGTTGCTTTGTCTTTGGCCTACAGGCCATCGAATAACACAGAACACAGTCTTTGCTATATTTGGGCCCAGAAATGTTCACTCTTTCATAGCCTACATGTCTGGACAAATTGTATTTAATGCATCATTTGGTTCTTTTATTTATTTTTTTCCCCTCTCCAAATGGTTGAGAACACCTAATGACAATTACTAAAGGCCCTGCTTCCAGGCTGTGGTGTGTGGGTGGGGTTCAGAGACCCACATTTAAGTGAACTGGTTATTCATTTGGAGGCCATTAGCAAAATGGAAAATCTAAAGCTAAACAAAGAAAGTTAGAACTATTGGTACATTTCCCTCAAGTGAAAAGTCCATGTACCGTATGTTTCTTTTTTAAATCTCTGAAAGGAGTGGCTAAATGGGTCAATGGTGGCACGACCGTTGGGATACTTTTTATTGGACTACATTGTTTCAAATTCAACTGATTTTATTATACTGCCCTCAGGTGTAAACTGCCTGAATGTCACGTGTTTTGGGTCCCTCCCTGTGTTCTTTGCTCAACATATTCACTCAAATGCACTTAATCTGTAACTTCTTGACTTGAACAAATTGACTATTTTCTATTTTAGCAGTGCATGTGTCAGTTTTTATTTTTTCTATTTGGCTTATCAAAACATTTGATAAAATATCTGCAGCACAATGTCTTATCGCCTCTTCAAACATGAACACAAACCACTTTTGATAAACATTGTGTGATTAAAGCTGCGGTTAGATATGGAGCACTTGAACAAATAATGGCCTGTTATTCAGAAATGCCTGCTCAAAAATCTATCCCACCTGAAGTTTAGGAACAATCCATACCAGACCTAGACAACTGAATTGTGACTCTTTAGTTTGAGCCACATTGGGCATTCTTCAGATCCTGGAGAGGGTCAGGTTTCTTTTTGGATGGCAGTTTGAAACAACAAAATGTCCACCTGCTGAAAAGCAGGCTGCGAGTACCTGAAATTGGGAGTGTCTTCTTTATAATGAAACCTGAAACCTGGTTAGACCTGTTTCTGACTTGCTTGCATGCAAACCAACCAACCCACTCCCCAACCCCCCTCTAGTTTCTTGGAGCTTCCGGGTAGAGCCAGTTTCTGTGTTCGTTGTTATAGGGAGCGGCAATGAGACCCAGGAGACAGAAGCCGCTCTGTTGTACATGAACAGTGTTTGTTTAAACGGCTTTTTGGTGGCTTTAAAACACAAACCCACTTTTTTTTTTTTTTTTTTTTTTTTTTTGAGTCTTATCACCACAAATCATTGTAGAAATTAAGTTAAAATGCAAGTGACATTTTGTCTTATCCTGGTAAAGCCTGTCCAGTCTCACCACCACACCCATGACCCTGTGTACAGACCATTTATGAAATGCTTCCAGTAACTGATGGAGTAACCCTATTCTGTCCTCTTGTCCAGGTGCCCTCCAGGCAACCCGCGCCCTCATGATTGTGAGTATCATCGTAGCGGTGGCTGGCTTGGGCGTAGCTGTCATGGGAATGAAGTGCACCACCTGTGGAGGAGATGACAAAGTCAAAAAGGCCCGCATTTCCATGACTGGTGGCATTATCATCCTGATTGGATGTAAGAAGCTATTATTATTATTATTATTATTATTATTATTATTATTTTAAATTCTTTTCCCCTGACTGAATAGTTTAAGTGATGTTCTTAATTATTTTCCCACAGCTTTGTGTGGGATTGTTGCCTGCTCTTGGTATGCTAACGACATCATCAAAGCCTTCTACAACCCTTTCACCCCCGTCAATACAAAGTAAGTACATGAGAATTTTAGCTAAACATTTATGCGCTATATGTTCTCTGCACAAGGCCACTTTTGAGAGTGAAAATGTAAAAAACAAACAGTGACTTAATTACCACTGTGCTGGTTGTGGTTTTCATCAAATAAAATGTGCTTTGTTGACGAGAACAGGTGCCCCAACCAATAAGCTGAACCTTTTTTTTTTTTTTAGCGGAATACAATCTCCCCACATGTTAAATGTAATGGTTTGACATACCAGGTGCTTTATATCCATGTGTCGAGCCACTCAAGTGTGGACAGATGTATTGTTTGTTTTTTATATAAGCAGAGCTCTGCTGGCATCGGTTTACAGTTTTTATTTTTATTTATTTTTTGACTCACTGTAACTTGTCTTTCTGAAGGTATGAGTTTGGTTCTGCCATCTTCATTGCCTGGGCTGGATCGTTCCTGACTATAGTGGGAGGTGCCATGCTGGCAGCATCCTGCCCAAGAAAAACCAAATCCACTACACCCAAGTATCCCATCTCCAGACCCGCCAGCAGCAAGGAATATGTTTGAGCAGGACTGGGCTCAGTGTTAGAGGCTGAAGGAACACTTTGATATTCATACTAGTCCAACTCCGAGATTGAAACGTTGAAAAGATGTTATGCTAGGAGGTGATCAGTACTTGTATTTTTTTATTTTATATTTTAGTTTCTTCAGGGATACCCTGTTATGTTACTGTAATATTTTAACAAATGCATTAAAGTTTTAAATAATGGCTGTTTACTTTTTAAAGAGCATATTGGCCTTGCCCTGTCTTGAACTACAGTTAGTGCTTACTGATATGTATACTATGTAGTATACTATCCACTTAGTTGACACCTGTAAAGCACAATGTTAAAATGAAAGTGATGATAAAATTTGGTATGTAGAAATATTTTCTTTTGCATGCTACAATGTACAGTGCATTAGAATGTACAGTGTGTTTTGGGGAAGAGGTTTGAATGCACTGAATAGAAATGGGATGTGAACGCTCACCATTTGTCTGTAGAGGTTGAATGCATAGTAGTTCATTATCTGGCCATCATTATATTTGATACCATTCCATGCGTTTGTTTATTTTATTTTTATTTTTTTTATTTATATGAAATCATTCACTACCACTGAAGACTACTTAGATTTAATCAAGTGCCGGAGAGAAATAGTAACTATATATTGCAGTATACTGAATTCTTCTACTCATCCTGCCAAGGGAATTTTTTGTTTTTTTTGTTTTATATGACCGATGACTATTTCACTTGTTCTGTAATAGCGGTTTGTGTAAATAGTCTTGGCTTATTGCGTTTTTTTTTTTTTTTTAAAGTCCCAAAGCTGTTGCTGCACTAATCAGGTTCAGTTTTTTTAAATAATTTTAAATTTGATTTGCAAAGTTTGTGTTGTACATAAAATAAAAGTTGAAAAATGATGTTTCTATTTAGTTGAAATGCCTTCACGCAAATTAATGACTATAAACATGCATGCAAGGAAATACAGCAGTTCAAAGAGTTTACGTTTCAAGTAACTACATTTAAAAGGGAAGTAAAATGTACAGATTAAAAATTAAATGGAACAATTGAAGGAGTTTTGAAGAAAACTCATAATCCATGGATGCTGTGAAACATCTGGCATGTGCAGAAATTATGAACACACTCAAACCTACAGTATATTGGCATTTAAAAATGTTGGTGAGCAAACATGATGGGTTTAAGTTGCAGGTGATCTTCTGGGCCAAGGTAGGAGCCTCAAATAATCAGCCACATTTTACTGTGATTGGAAGCCATCTTCCCCTGGTATGATCAGTACACAGCCTCATAATGGCTAACAAAATGAAAGTTGCTTTGGTTCTATTGCCACCTTGTGGTGTATATAGGTAACTGCTTTTAGTTTGGTAGACAGTATATAAACTATGACTGGATGGATGTACTATACATTCTAAACAGTGTATTATACGTTAAAGTATCAGTAAAAGTATTAGTGTATGCTGGCTCAGGTCTATTTATTGGATCCATTTTAAGCTGTTGCAAAATGTGGGTAAAGCTTCCACTGCAGTGAAGCATTTTAACCTGAATTCTCCTTATTCCTTCTGTCTTTTTACAGCGTCTCACATCCTCTCACTTTGTCATATGTCTTCAAGTTATGATTCTTGTGATTTATTAGACCCACCACTGTCTTGCTCTAGTTCTCCTTTCCCTCTCTTCTCATTCTGCCTGCCATTCTCTAATCATTCTTTCCTCCCCACCGGCCAGATCTAAAAAGTAATAGCCTAATGATAATGATTTCACTCCTAAGTGACCAACCAGCCTGCCTCTGTCCTATAACCTCACACAATGCAACCACACCAGATAACTCTATTCGTTTAATTCTATTACCATAACATTTGTCTTCCTGCATAAAATTCTGACATCAAAACATCTGTTGGCTCCTCTAATCTAAACAGAAAGGTAAGGCCATCACAGCTTTGCTGCTGAGTCACTGAATAACGAGTTATTAATGTTCATCACCCTTTTATCACCCTGACAGAAAATGATGCACTACTCTGTAAGTATCATTTATTGGATCATTAAAGGTGAAAAAATGCAGAAGTGGCCTTATTATCATAACCCACTACCCAAACTGTCATCACATAAATAAAGAAATGTGCACAAACACACGCATGCCCACACACACATTGTTGAATGACTGGAGTCCTTTAGAAAAGGTGTGTTTGCTTGTGTTTAAAAAGCTGCACAGGACAAAATGTAAAATATGTCCAATGCCTACCAGCATAAATCACACAGCATGGCAGCAATGGGAAAATGTGCCTTATCTCCTCAAAATTTAAATTAAGTTTAGATTAGATTCTCTGCCTTCTGTACCAAAACCCAAAAGCAAAGGGAAAGTTGTCTGTCTGCTTCCCCTGGACTTCTCAAGTAGGCTAGCTGAAAGTGTAAATGTAGTTCTGTCTTATGTCAGGCTCTTTTTAAGTTTCATCTTTACAAAGTGGTTTAAAGTAATAGTATTTCTGATTAATGTAAGAATGTCTATTCATATACAGTATATACACACATTGGCTCACCATCAGGGCTTATATCACACGAGTCAGGACTCATTTAATATTTAACCTTACCATTAAAAGTAAGGTAAAGGTACTTTGTCGTCACATACACAGCGAAATTCTTTCTCTGCATTTAACCCATCCCTCAAGGGAGCAGGGGCAGCCATTTAGATTACAGTAGTTTGACAAAACAAAATGCAATATATCCTGCTAACAAACATGGTCGAAGCACTTCTCAGATGCGAGTTTCTGCTCTCACCATTGAAGTGTTAAAAAAAAAAAAAAAAGACAACTTTCTGTCACTTCAAACGGTCTGAATCTCTACAAAACACAGCTCAGGAACATTTTGTTGTAAGATGACTGCACGGCTATACAAAAGTGATGCGATCAAGGGTCACACACAGCCCAGGTAGGCTATTACACTCTTAGGAGCCAGTTGGCAATTTGACCCTTTATCTAATCACAGTACCGAAATTTCATTTCCTCAGTAGTTTGTAGGATCGCAGGGCTTAATGTCCACCTAACAATTCTGTTTTTACTAAAACTTCTGCCTACATGCATATGGAGAAAGTCAAGCTATTTAAGAAAGATGGCTGTGTACACTTCCATAACTAACACATAAAAATGTAACACATTGGATGCCTATAAAAAAGAATTCTGTGCTTGGAATTTTAATAGCAAGTACATTGTTGCACATGAAAAAGAAATCAGAGCTGCCTTTATATTCAAATGGGGTAAACTTATCAATTATTTTTTTATTGCAGAGAAATAGAACAAATGGCAACAATTACAGGGTTTCATTTTAATACATCAATCTTTGTTACAGTCCATCCAAACCCAAAGCATTATTACGACAAACTTACTTATTTCTTGAGAACATGGAATGATCTACTTCAACAGGCCCCATGCATCCACATTTACATCCCTAAGGTTACGTTAACCGGCTACATGAACACAACGTATAGCCTCATTTAACTTCAGTACAGGTTGGAACTTTAAGACTCCTCTGCAAATCATCGTTTCAACGCATAAAAGGAATTTGCAAATGAGTTAAACAGAGTTGCTTAAAACCTTCCAGTCGCTCAGTTAGTACATTAACCTTTGACCTATTAGGTAGTAATGATGGCAATACATACAACCGAAACAGACCATTCTCCACCTACAGTGCTGAAATGTGAAGGGCACTTCATTTGTAACGTTTTCGCAAAGGTTAACAGCTTGCTGCTTAATATCAAATGGTTACTTCCGGACGGTAAAATTAATGAATTGTGATACGTTAAGTGGACATTTTGTCGTCATCAGATCTGAGCCGTAGAAATCTCACAATAGCATAAACATTCAAAACCTCTCAAATAGTGCAACAGTTTTTTTTGTTATGTTCATGGTGGACAATACTAGAAAAAAAAAATTCAAAAAAAAAAATTCAATACTGCCGATGTCTGCCAACACTACCCGATGTATTTTTTGAGCTGTGTGGCTGCTAGCCTTGTATTTGTTTTAAGTGTAATGATGGGATGCATTTATTGTTCCTGCCTGAGGCCAAATTATTTAAGGTATATATAAAAATAAAATAAAAAAACAAAACACAAACCTGAAGATATCCTCCATACCCGGGTGCCAACAATCTAGCAAGAATTTTATTTACACATTTACAAAGATGCAAATTTGTAAGCTGGCTCTCCCAGGTTTTATTCAACAAACCAAATCATTTCACTGCCCCAGTGAAAGGGTGATGGAGGAGAAAAGACAATGCAACTCCACAGTGCACGGTCAGCATCCACATCACTCTCTCTTGAGTGTCCTTGTACAGGAGGGCAGTGGAGCTGGACTAGACTTGGAATTATTGATTTGTGAGGCACCGAGTTTGGTTTCAGAGGGTTTGAGAGGTGCTATGGGTATAAACCGGTCATAAAAAAGGAATAAAACAACTGAGACTTATTTATCATCCTTCAACGTCTGTCTCCACTTCCACAGCTCCGCAATAACCTAAAGTAAACAAAAAACAACTGTTAACACGGTGGCCAAAGCATGTTGCAGACATTTCAAATGTCAAATTAAAAAAGGATTAAAAACCAAATAAGCACTTTAAGTTCTCTTTTCTAATCTGCTTCTGTACATAAAGAGATTAACGCATTTACTTTAAAGTCACATTTGAAAATTCTGGAGCTCCCCAGTGGTAGGACACCACAATGGATAAAGAGCAACAAAGACTGGACCAGGGCCAAAAACACAACATCCAACTTTTAAATTTGAAAGATCCCCATTTCCTGTCACTCAGAACTATTAAATAAACAAAAAGGCCCAAAAAAAAAAAATGCTTGCCATTTAAAACCAAAAAAAAAATAGTGGTATTATTGGAAATGTTAGAACAACGTTTGTTAAGTCTAATAATTCATTCAACATTTCATGGCCAATTAACTCAAATGGTTTGATCAATTTTTCAAGATAATTTAGGAAAACAATGGGTGTATGATAAATATTGCCCAGCACTGCAAACTTGTACTGTACCTTGGCGTCTGAGACATTATGACATTTCATCATAAAGTTCTCAAACTTGGGCTGGATTTTGGGTAATGTTACTCCCTGTAGAATGGAAAAAAAAACAAATGAGAAATGTTAGTTTCTTCACTCATGCTACTTACTATAAAAAAAAAAAATTTCCCACAAGAACAGAATAAAAGCAATTTAAAAAAAGAAAAACAGAGACTGACCTTCAACTTGGCTTTAATCTCAGCAGTTGAGGCAGTTCCTTTGGGAGTCGTTGGGGGTTTAGGAGTCTTGTCACCCTTACCTTTAGGGGTCTTTTCCTGTAATGAACATGACATTCAGATATTAGGAAAGAAACAATTTGTTGTTTGTCTTACCATTTAGAGAAATTAAATTGGCTAAGAGTTACAATTTGTTTTTATTATCAACAATGTTTTTAAATTTCAAGTGAATGCAACATCTGTGTTGTTTTTCAGACAATGGAAGCTATAGACTTTTATAAACGTTTATAAAAACTAATAGTTACCTGCTTTATGGCTGGAGTGACCGGTTTAGGACTCTTTCCATTCTGAGCAGGGGCTGCTTGTTTGGATGGGGTCGGCTTGGCCTGTAACAAATGAACAGCTGTTAGTGAGAAAGGAGTGAAAGCTCATTCAGCGGAAACCGACAAAGCTGAAAGTAATTAGTGCTTGCCTTAACAGGGGACTCTTCCTCACTCTCCTCGTCATCATCATCTTCATCATCCCTTAAAATAAAAAAAGCAACATTTTAAATTGCATACATTATGTCGTAAAAAAATGTTTGTATACGGTATACTATGAACTGCTGCTCTTTTACAAAAAAACTAAGTATAGTCTAAATGAATACAACCCTTTGTTTCATCACCACTAGTGACACTACAGCTGTCAATCTTCCTCTATAATACCATTCAAATTCCATTTGATATTTTTTTAATATTCAAATAATTGTTACTTAGCTAGCTAGTTTATGGTTGATAATGTTTCATTACAGAGTTCTCTGTGGATTCGTTTGTCGCTGTGTGCGTGGTGGAAAATTTATGTAAACAAAGTTGCGTGCAGGTCCCCTCAAGGCACTCCCGTGTGCTAACGTTAGCCCGTATGTAACGTTAGCTCCGTAATGTTGTACTAATGTTACTCTGTACACAACGTTGGCTCCGTAATGTTGTACTAATGTTACTCGGTACACAACGTTAGCTCCGTAATGTTGTACTAATGTTACTCGGTACACAACGTTAGCTCCGTAATGTTGTACTAACGTTATCTTAGACCTCACAATGCCTTGTGTTTCTCACTCTCGCTAAGTTATTGTTCATAAGACGTGACATGAATGACATGCTGCTAGTCTGTGAGAAGAGGGAGATTAGCTAACCTTTGCAAACATTTATAAAAAAAAAAAAAGAAGGTCACATTCGAATAGTATTGATTTTTTTACTATTCAAATTCTATCCGAATTTCAGCATTCGTTCCAACAGCCCTAATAGACATTAAAAACTGAACGATTTCCCTGTTGTCTGTAATAATACCAAGAGTATTATTAAAAAAGCAGTATAGGTGCAAATTGTTGCTGTACAGTATTTTCCCAGTGCCAAACTATAGCTCAACTCTCAGGTAACTGTACACCTCAGAGATATACACAGGCCAAGTAAGTATGTAGAAAAACCAGGCAGATTTAAAGACAGGCCTGTAAATCACCCTAACAGAGCAGCATCTCAGATTTAAAGCCAGGTGAACAAAAAGCACCCACAGTACACTCGCTGTCAAAGGGCCAAATAGAAAAGCAGCAACTTTACAAGAATAAACATGCTGATGAATACAGATGCCCATTGGCATCAAAATGAGCAGAAATGGGTTCATTTCCCAGCAAGACTGAGAAATTTAACTTTATTTTATTGTGTAATATTTTAGCTATCATATACTATTAGTTTGCTAGAGAATGAACAGAACAGTTTTTGATTTTAGTGTTCAACTTTTGGGATCCACCAAGTTCCAGTGTATGTAAAGATTACAATAGTCTGCAAATGTGTGTGGAGTTTGATACTCACTCATCATCTTCATCCTCGTCATCTTCGTCATCCTCCTCCATTTTAATTTTTTTCTGTATGGGAGGTCAAAAGTGGGCTATGGTCATTTCAATTTTGACAAATTTGAGACTAAAATAGTGAAGGATGTTAAACAAACCAGAGTCTTGAGGGCAGGGGAGGGAGCAGGTCTTTTCTTTGATGTTCTGACATCTTCCTCCTCCTCCTCATCATCATCTTCATCATCATCAGAAGACATATCGGCCCCCATCACTTTAAGAATAAATAAGAAATGTAAGACTGTGTAAACCCTGCCACCAAAACCAAATGATATGCTGCACTATATAAAAAGTTCTCATTAAAACATAAAAAAATAAAACTAGTAACTAATGCAGAAACCCCCACAATGAACCACAACACAGACCGTTTTTTCCTGATCAGTTTAAACATCTATATTCTTATGACAAATACTCACTGACAAGGTGTTGTCCACTGATATGGATTGGACCAGCACCTGCCTTCAGACGGAAAGTTGCTGGGGGTGAGATTGTGAAGCCACCGAGACACACCTGCAACAAATAAACGTTACTTTTCTGAGCTGATATTGGTTATTAGTAGGGGTGTCACGATTCTCCAAATCCTCGATTACATTTGATTCTAAGGTCACGGTTTGGTTTTTAGACTAGACTTTTATGTAATATAGTATCTGACCTTTGTTCGCAATGTACCACATTACATTGTCAAATTTAAAACATTAACATAATGTAACAATAACATTTCTTCAGTCAATTGGAAACTTGACAATTTGTCAATAAAAGTAAACAAAGTTTAACTATCCTGAGGGCTGACTCTTCACAGCACAGAGTTTGGTGTTAAAGAAAGCACCCCCACATCATCTTCCAGGCAGCACTGCCTGGAAGGCACTAGGATTAGGCAATGGTTAGGGTTGAAGACGACGGTTGCAGTACTGCCTTGAAGGCTTAAAACACCATCGAGCAGCAGAGCAGAGAGGGCGACTCGGGCAGTCCGCTAACTTCTTGCTCTAGAATATAACCAATATAAGCTGCTCTGTTTAGGCTACAAAACGTCCATGCAAGAAATTCAACCGTGCGGTTTTGTTGGGATAAAGCTATAAGCAGAAGGACTATCCGCTAGCTGCTAGGCTAATGTGCAACGGTAAACACACAGAATATGGTACACGTACATAGCAGAGCTTGCAAATTGGCTTTTTAATAACTCACTGGAAATCCAAACTATTTCCCCACACACACACACACACACTTCAGTGAAAGAGAAGGGGGCTCAAGTTCTGTCAATTAGTCTCCTGCATCTGCAGTTGCCATGCTATCTTTTGACTGGCTCTAGTCAAGTCACAGGAGGTTGACTGATTTGCAGCAGTTCAACACGTGTTTTTATTGCCGACCGGCCGTGACATGGGGCGTGGCAGTATCGAAGATTAAATTTTTTTTTTATATTCAATATTGTGACTTCATTTTGATCGATTTAAAATTGAAATCGTGACACCCTTAGTTATAAGAAGCATTGTCCAACCAACGCAGCCTTAAACTCCTGTGGTATGCTGAAGGGACACTACGACTTGACACTGAGAAGACGCTGGTAGTGGAACTTACACTTGGCAGGGTAGAGGGCTTAAGTGAAACCAGTGCTGCCTTGATGATCTGACCCTCTGTGTCTTGTCCTTCCACTTCCACCATGTGAAGTTCATCTTTCGTGCTGGGGTCCACACAGGCCTAGAAAAGAGCAAGGCAACATTTGACTGTAAATCTATGGCAGCCTAAGTTTCCTTCATACCTGACCTGGTTGGATCGTTCAAACTCTAGTGCGTTTGCCTGTTTGGTTCAGTTTGTTGGTGGTGTGAAAGATTCCGTGATAGTTGATTTGAGAATTTTTTTTTTTTAACTTTTAAATCCAATACAGCATAGTTTCCGTTTGCCAGCCACTTAACATGACTTTTTCCTCCATCATTTCAAACAAGTAATAACAGTTTCTCAGTCACTTTAGTACATTTCACAGATCACAATTTACACTCAAAACTGCTTGTTCAGCCTTCATGTCATCTAGTCACAAGATAAAAGCAATTTCATTGCTTTGGTCAAATTGTAATTGATTTTGTGCATGCAATTGATCATGTACAACTGTCGGCTGTTTTTTTACATGATCACTTGCTCGTGTCATGTTGCTCATAAAATATACTGGATGTTATGACTGCTGAATTGTCTTACGCCCCAAAACATCTAGGCATAAGTTCATTGAACATCAGTCAAGCAAGTTTACCATACAGTACATTCCAATTGTGCTTACAGATTGTTATGAATTTGTCCAGAATTGATTAATTGCTCTCAGGTGAATCCTGACTTCCATTAATGAATGGGATTGTGTGAAACATTAGATCGATCAGACCAACCTCTGTAAAATAGCTTGGGGAGGTGCACCAAATGATCATTCAATTGGCAAGCATATCTAAACAGAGCAGAACACATAGTTGTGGGTTTCTTTCTGAATGGCGTTGACACCAATTTGTTGAAAAACCAAGAACAAAAGCATTAATGTGAATCCTGCCCAATCTCTTGCAATACTAATCTCACATAAAAAAATTTGAGACTTTCTACTGTTGAAATGTATGAATTCCATACAGGAAAAAAAGCACTCTTTCAAATTTTCAATCATTGTCATCAAAAATGTTGCCATAGTGTAAATCAGAAAATACCTACAATTGTATATTAACACAACTACGCTTTTTGACAAAACTAAGCATCTTCTTTGTGAAGAATGGCACAAGAACTTGAAATTCTGATGGCACTGCCATGTTCATCGACAAAGATTTACTTTTGAGGAATGGACTGAAGATTTTGAGCAAGTTACAGGCTTCTGCAGGTCATCCATTGTGTGGGGACGTTCGTAATAAATTTTATTGAGAAATTGACTTACTGGTTTGCAAATGTTGATTTGAGAAATGTAACCGAGACAGAAAAACTGCAACTTTATTCAATCAACTGTCAGTGATAATGCAATATGAGGCTTTTTTGACTGCTGCACAAACTGTACCCTTATGTTGTGAGAATCTATTTTGTGGTGGACAAAATCAAGTTATTTCATAAGTAGCAAAAATGGTGGCTAGCAGAGGAATGCAGAACATATGTTAAGTTATAATAAATTATATGGGTTATAAGCCCTCTTTAAACTCAGGGTACTTACCATCCTTAGATCTAGCTGATGCTCAAATTCATCATCCTCTGGATTGAACACCACCTCCTTTCCAGCTTCCAGGACACAACCTGGTGAAAAGATTTCAAATGATTAAACAATATTTAACAGCAGTTTGAGAGTTGAAAGAATTAGATTTTAACATGTGACAAATAAGTTGTTTGCTTCTTTTTTTTTTTAAGTGTGTGTGGGAAGTGACCTCCTTGCAGGGTGCTCTACCTCAGGAAAGCATCTGTGGTAGAAAGTGCTATATTTCAAATCCACACAAGAGGGAGCCATACAGACTACTAATGTGACTATTTCCACATGGTCTTGGCACAGGGAATTCCCTCAATTAGAAGAGGGAACTGTAAAATAATTTCACTAAAACCAGTGGATCAAATTAACAAAACGGTGTATGTGGTGCTTTGTAACAAACAGATAAATACAATTTTACTGTATTTAAATTCTTAATATAGCTTTTCAATTAAGACATCTAAACAAAGTGGTGCATCTACCCAATTTCATATCTCCTGCCTGGAACACCATTTCCAAAGTAATATGCTATTCCTAATTGACGACTAACGTTATATTACTGGGATTAAATCTGTTTAGCATATCACACGTGTGCACACTATGACTTATTTCTCAAATGTGAATGAACACCGAATTTATGTCAAATTCAGCAGCACACGAGTGTATTACCGTTATCCCATCTGGCCTAGCTTTTATCCCACGAGGAGGAAATGTTAGACTGAGTGATGGGGCGGATGAGTACACATTATCCAAAGATGCGCCTTTAGTGGGACTTAACATTTTTAGTTAATTTAGTCACAACATTAGCTAACGGCCAATGAACCATTATGAAGTGCTGTGATAGCGTCAACAATTAAATGGCGTAGTTACATCACGGTCCGCGTGTGTTTGAAACCACGTTGAGCTCGCTTTTCCCGACGAGCTAAAACTGTGAAGTCAAAATTAAACTGAAAGTGTTCAGTTAAAGAAAAATGTGTTTAAAATGAACCTATACAACAGTGTCGACGTCTAGTGGGAAGAAAATGCCGAAATATCAACATTGTTCACGAAACATGGGCGCCGCCATGTTGATATTCAAACACGTGTATAGGTTCGCTGATACAGACTGGTCTGAAGCCGCGTGGTTCACCAAGACTCGTTTAATATCAAAGTGATTATTACAACGCAATACTTGAAACGTTTTAATGACAATAGGAACATTACCTTCCATTATAGAGGCCCACGCGCAACTAAAAAGCTACATTTACTAATTTAATTGCACCACCAGTCAAACATGAGGACGCGTCGTTAATGTTACAATATGCAGAAGTTATCTTACCGTAAAGAAAGGTCTGTGGTGCCATTGGTTCCTCGTCTAGCCCGTTCATTATTATTTATTTATTTTTTTGATTAAAACGCTGACAACCTGCTGCTTATCTGCGGTGGAAGAACGACCAACTACTAATAAAGCACTAACTAACGTGGTAGATACTTCCTTCGGCTCCGCCTCCGCCTCCTCTCTTCTTCTCTGAAAGCCAATAAGACATGTAGAAAAGAAACAGCGCCACCATGCGAAGAGCGCACAGCACAGCACAGCACAGCATAGATAGATAGATAGATAGATAGATAGATAGATAGATAGATAGATAGATAGATAGATAGATAGATAGATAGATAGATAGATAGATAGATAGATAGATAGATAGATAGATAGATAGATAGATAGATAGATAGATAGATAGATAGATAGATAGATAGATAGATAGATAGATAGATAGATAGATAGATAGCCATACATTAATACAAGTTTGGGCCTGAATCACGTTACAAATATTGTGTGCTTTGGGGGACAGTGTACTTGGACTTATTATTCATTATTATTCATTCAAGTGGTAATTAATGTCCAATGTATTTCCGTTTGCCCATGAATTAACACTGCAGCTCCTCAACATCCAAGTAAAGTCACGTCTTGCTTCACAACTGCCGGGTAAAGTGAAGGGGGTTTGCTCCGAAGTGAGCATTAACTTCGGTCCTGAAGGCAAATCAGTATCCCCTCTGACCACGGTCTGGAAGCTAAAACTGGAATAGTGTTGACGAACTGACCGAAGAGCCGGTTAATTAACCCGACTCATGTCACTGAACCGGGAGACTCGAGTGCCATACGTCAATGAACCGACTCACTGGCTAACTCCCTTTAGGGCAGTGGTGGCCTAAATGTTAGAGAAACGAGCTTGTGACCGGGAGGTTGTCGGTTCGTTCCCCAGACCCACAGTATAAAAGAACAGTGCTTGTCCCTCCCTCATTACCACTCAGAGCTGCTCAGTGGCCAGCAATAAATGCATGCAGCCATGCGTTTATTATCTCATTTGATAGTAAAAAAATGAAATGCATTGAGTGTAAGAGGTAACTTTTTGTGACAGTATTTGAATGGTGGGAATTGGGATGCAAAAAAGAAAAGCCCTGTAAGGTAAAGGTAGGACACCTTGCGTGAGAGAGGTGTTATAGTTCTCAAAATTATGCATGACTTTATGTTTAATTAATCAGTGCATTATTTTAGGTCCAAACTCAAAACGTATCTGTTCCATCTGGCCTTTAATACATAGCAGTGGTGTGACAATTTCATTCTTTTGTTTCTGTGTAACCTTTTCTGATTTTACTGTTTTCTATGTTCATTCTTTCTATTGTATGACATACAACATACACTTTGGATACCTGCTGGTTTTTGTAAAGTGCTATATAAATAAATGTTGATTGATTGATTGATTGATTGATTGATTGATTGATTGATTGAGTGCATGTTAAGTTTCTTATCACTGATGTGATAAGGAAAGTTTTTTAATGCTTACATACGACTATGAGGTAATTAATTAATACATTTATGAAAGACAACAGGATTTAGGCCCTGGATCTCATGATGTAATGCATCATAAATCTTTTTTGTAGTTTTGCTAGTTGATGCAACGTACTCCTTTCACATGGCTTTTGTTCATTTTACAGCTCTAACAAAGGAGGTGGAACACAACTTTAAAGAAACAAGATAGCTGTAAAGCCATTGAAAAAGTCTATGAATTTTTTAAACCAAGAGAGGTTTTCTATGAACACACACACAAACAAACGAAGTAAAACCACTCAATTTAAGAAGTTACATATTTATTCTTATGGCTTAGAATAATTTTTTTGCTTGTGAGATTTAATAACCGTTACAAACCAAGATAGCAGAGATGTCACACTGATGTACCACACAAGAGCTGCTCCACTGACAGCAAAAAGAATGTTTGATGAACGTTGATGAATATGTTAGTGCTTATCTTAGTGAGTTTTCCATTTTCAAACACACCCTGACTCACAGAAAACCAGCTGCAAGCAACTGCAGGAGTCACCCTGTTCTGTCCTTACCTGTACCTGTCAGTGTAACATGACAAATTTGTTTTAGATGGAGGACACAGTGCCGAATTTTCACTAATACAGATGGAGCTGTCCTCTGTGTCATCAAAATATCACATTCCAAAGCTGACATTTAGTGTCATTTTCCTGCAAGATTATCAGAAACTTGCTCATACAAGGAATTTGACTCCAGTTTTTAGGTATGTCATTTCTTGTATAATTAGTTACATACCTATAAGTTTGATCAACAAGTTTGGACCATACAAACATTTTACTTTTTTCATTATTGTTGTCATCTTTGAGTTAAACTTTGACTCTCTGTCATCTGTGCAAATAAAGATATTGGCTTGATAATAACAAGCCTCTTCCTGATTTATCATTCATCATCTTCATTTTGCAGGCATTTCATCATGAAATTCAAAATGTTAGTTTTCTTTTTACATTTTTGACAAAGCAGCGATTTGACCACAAGAAGTAAAACAGCAGCTGAAAATATAAAACATGATTCAGTTCCTTCTTTCTTTTTACTAAAACCTAAGTTTTAACATAGGCAAGAAGACAAGCACATACCCGCACAACATCAGACCCATAAAATGTACAGGTTCCAAATTCTTTGACTTTCTACGGTAAGCTTTAGACTCTTTATAACAAGCACCGTACAGACTCCGCAGGCAAGTGACAACCAGGTCAACACAAAAGTACAGTGGTCACTGCAACAGTGATGCATGAGATATATAAAAATCCTGATGGCCAAATTCCCATAACAAATCTGACCTCTTGCAAAAGCATGCAATTAAATTTTGGCAAAAAAAATAACGTCTTATGGCAACAAAACAAAAAAGCTCTTCTGGTTGAACAATAGCTCTTTGCTGGTCTGGTGCAGCCTTGCAGTGTAGGATCATATTTATCTCTAACAGACCAATCTTCTAGACAGGACTGAGAGCAATGTCTTTTTCATCCAAGTCTGTCACATCAGTCAGTTTGTATTGTGTGGGGAAACTCTGCAGGAAGGCTAAAAGCATTCCAGTCCAGTCTCATCATTCAAGTCATTGTGAGGGAATCTGACTGTATCCAGACCAGAGCTGATAAGATGGAAAGAAGAGGAGAGACTGGATGTATTGCACATATCTAACACACACACACGCACATGCGCACGCACACACGCACGCACGCACACACACACACACACACACACACACACACACACACACACACACACACACACACACACACACACACACACACACACACACACACACACACACACTCTCACACCAAGTCCTCTCATTTTCCATGTCTTTGTTTTCCATCATCTCCTCTTGATCTACATCACATTTTCAAACAGCTGCATGGATCTCATCATGATTTCGTCCTGTGGGTGGAGAAAGAAGACAAGTAATCAGGGCAGAATGATGCAATTTACTAGCAATGTACATAACCCCTGTATATAGTAATGTATGGGCTGTATAGGCTGCTTGAAGCAGCTTCCAGATATAACATAATTTGTCTTTGCACATAATACATATTTTTCAAGTGCTCAAAAACTGTAGGCATGCTGATGTTTGGGTGCTTTAAGTTTAATATCTTTGAAATGTTTAAGTCTATTTTTCTGCATGTGTGTACGGCCCTCATTTAGACTTTGTTCATTTATGTGAACTTTTTGGAACATGCATTATTTGCTTGCTCACTCTTGTCACTGTTATATGCATACATTTAATTATTACATTTTGATGAAGTATATCTTTTTTTTTGTATTTTGCAAAATTTTAGATCTGCATCTCACGGTCTTCATTGAGGAAGACAGCTCCAAAAGCTAGTAAGAGAACCATTGTGCTTCGATTAAATATTACATATTGTTTCCCAAAGGTCAAGAATAAACTAATGTGCTCAAATTTTTTATTTATTTCTACATGCATATAACATATCTAAGTAACTGTATATTGATGCACTTTTATATGTTTAATTTAAACTTTATACTGTTGTCCGCGAGGCCAGATGAAAACTCAAAAACAAAGAAATAGCAGAATCTATGTCATTTCTTGCTTTACAACATATATAGCGTTGTCAGTATTAACCAGATAACCATATAATCACTTTGATAGATGTGTTTTGAAAAGCAAACTATATCATTGCTTAGAGTGTGTGTGTTGAAAACCCCAAAAAATAACATATATCTTGCTTACATATTAATCTGTTTTTTTGCTTACATACTGATCTTTTTTGCATTTTATGACAGAAAGAGCTCTCATTGAGAAACTGTGAAGAGTGTAGGAAAGCACCTAGACAGATAAGAAGAGCACAGGCAGGAGCTGCGGCCTTGACCGGTGCATGCAGCTGTGTGTGTGTGCGTCTTGAAGGCACATGTGTGGCCATATCAGAGTTCATGAAGTTCATTACTGTTACGTTATTTGTGAAGTGTTTCCTACATTACCGTACAAGGATAGGGAAGTACATATAGTACGTCCCTTTTGATAATTTTGGGAGGAGTAAAATGTTTTTCGTGTATAAATATGAGTGTTTTTGCCGAGTAGCGGCCCCTTTCGGGTGCCCTTTCTGGGTGCCCTTTCTGGGTGCCTTTTGAGCCCTTTCGGGTGTTCCCTTTTGGGTCCCTTTTTGGGTCCCTTTTGGGCTCCCTTCGGGCTCTTTTACCCGAGTGCTTTACGTGGCATCGGGATGCCATGAAGCCTTCTCCATCTACCCTTGCACTTTCTGTTGCACTGGGAAAGATTCATTATGCCTCTCTCAGCTGGAGAGGGGTTCCCTTGTGCTCGCTGAGTGTAAGGGAGGAAAAGAAAAATAAAAAAATAAAAAAGACTATCTCTGAGAAGTGGCTTCGAATACCTCTGTTAAACAGAGGCCAAAAAGTGCTCTTCTCTCTTAGTTTGCCCAGACGCTCTTTTCGCTGCGTTTTGGGGAAGATTTATTTGCCCTCTTTGACACCAGAGAGGAGATTACCTGCACTCGTATGAGTGTGGGAGAGACAGAGCCAGGAGGAAAAGAGAAGCAGCTTTAAATACCTCTATTAGAGCGGAGGCTTTATCTTTATCTTTATTTTTAGGTTTATGTTGTAGAGGACCACTTGCTTTTAATTTCTGCTTTTGTCACAAAATAATAAAAATCACCTGAGTCCGACTTTGGACTAGGAGAGCCAACTTTTGCCAGTTCCTTATTTTTCTCTGGGATCGTCTTGCCTGCTGTCAAGCGGGGAGGGTTTCCCCCCTACGGGGGTTAGTGACTCCTCTTTAACCGCCCGTGGAGAGTTGCCTCCTGGCGGGGATCAACTTGGACATGCAGACCTCCTGTTATCTCCTAGTGGGAGTGCATTTCCCTATCCGCGTGGCCTGGTCAGAGCCTCTGAGCATCCCCCTCTCTCAGTCAGGCGACCAAGAGGGGCAAGTCGGGCGTCCTTGAGAAGGAAGGGACCTCCGGTGACCCTGGGAGGACGGCTGAGACCGTGAGTACTAAAGAAAAATCATTGGTTTTAAAGATCCCCTCGGGCAGTGCTTGTCACATACAGGGGGATAAGAGCCCGTGTTTTTGGGGACGTCTGGTGTAGTGTGTATCTAACCTCTTGTCTCGCCTCCGGGTTCCCTGATCCGGGCGAGGGCTTCTCCTTAGACGGAGGGCGTGTGTGTGTGTCTCTATAAACTAAATTAATCAGGGAAGCGTCAAAATCAAATCCTTTTTAGTATAGGTCAAAACATCCGCCCCGCTGACGGGCAACTGGCGTTCGTCCGTACGGCAAAAGAGGGCACAGTAGGGCCGGGGGTTTGCTGAGGGGAAGGCAATAAAAAGGGGTTGGCTCAGCCACAGCGAGCGACGCGACGCCTCAGCGAACTGCCACACCGGTCGACAATACATATTACATATTTATGATAATTAAATATAGAAATAGTCAACAATAGATGTACAATACATACTGTACCTCCTGGCAGGCTATAATAAACTCCTCCAAAGTCAGCACTCCATCTTTGTTTTTATCCATTTTCTGTAAAAAAACAAAACCCAGTTTATTATAATGTGGCTCAGTATCAAAGAGAAGCAAATGTTTGACAATTGTGTGGAAATGTGTTAATTGTGAGCTCAATTGTAGCGTACAGAAACTGTAGCAGTATAGAACACCAAATGGAGAATAACAGTTAAAAAAAATACTGACTGCAATTGCTTATGTAATAAAACTTTGTAAGCCTTATCGGAAAACGTGTAGCCCATATGCAAAGTGTCTCAATAAAACCAGAGAGGTTCATTTGGGAAGCTATACTGGGGATTTACAAGAGACATTAAGTGTGACATTGTTTCCTCTCATGCTGTGCACACACAACACTGTGAACAAAAATGTTGACTTTAGACTTTTGTTTATGATATATGTTAGAAATTCACCTGGAAAAAAGCATCCACATGCTGCTGCGGGACATCTCCCTTTAGTGCAGGGTACGTGTACTTGCCCATCATGTCATAAATGGCTCTCACAATCTCAGTCATTTCCTGGGAGAGGAGAAAATTCACATTGTAGCAAGACAGACTTTAGATGACACACGAACACTGTACACATAGTGACAGCACAGTCTCACCTCTCTGTTTATGTAGCCATCTTTGTTAATGTCATAAAGGTGAAACGTCCACTCAAGCTTTTCTCTCAGTGTTCCTCGCAACAGTGTAGACAAACCCATTACAAAGTCCTAATAGCAACAGAATATTAAAACAAAGTTAGATTCTGAAAGCATCATATCAAGAAATTATTAATATTTTAGACAAAATGCATTTACAAAGAAGGATGACTGACCTTAAACTTAATGGAGCCATTGTTTGTAGTGTCAAATGCATTGAAAAGATAATGAGCATACATGCTTGCATCTGCAACACAATGAAAATGAAAGTGTAAGGTCTCCTGTTCTCAAAAAGCTTCACAGAGCACAGTGAAAGAGATTCAAAAACATTGCAATTTACCTCCATGAGGAAAGAACTGTGCGTAAATGTGTTTAAATGTCTCCTCATTTACAACACCACTTGGACATTCCTATGGAAAGAAAATATGAATTATACTCTACTCAATGACATCCTGTTTGTTGGAGGAACTCACTATAACTGTGTCAGTCATGACCATGTCCCTAAAGTAGGCTAGCCACTATTAGCCAGTATTATTAGCATGCATTTGTTTCATAATAAAACCAAATATATAACTGACACACAACTCACAGTTAACAATATGTCATTGTCTTTTACTTTTAGCAGAACATATATGGTTCTCAGTAGCCTAATTGTTCATTGCAAGTACTTTAGTTTGGGACACATGAGTTAAAGATAGTTTCAGTGAAGTAACATTTCTGCTGAATTTCTGCTAGCATTATGGCTCTGTGGATGACAATGTTGGTTTGTCAGTCCATCACTTATCTTAACTTATATCTCAACAATTATTGAATGGATTATATCTTGTACTTGTTACCAACATTTTATTTATAAACACAAGTTTAGTACAAAATTCCTGCAAAAATAAACTTCAACATTTGCATTACTCTCAGAATGTGTTTTGTGCTTACTGGCAAAAGTTAGCATGCTAATACACTAAACTAAGATGGTGACCATGGTAAATGTGTGCCTATAGCCTACCAGCTACACATCAGAGCATGTTAGCATTGTCATTGTGAGTGTTAGCATACTAACATTAGAATTTCACTTACAGCACTGCTGTGCCTAAGGAGCCTACAGCCTCATATAGCTGGTACCATAGACTCTTGTCTTGTTTAAATAGAAACAATCTTCATGGCTAGATACTTTAAGGGGTAAACAGAACTTTTTTTTTTTTAGGGTGATCTAAATCTTTAAAGTTTGAAGTATCTGGAACGCACCAAAGTAATCTAATAATAAAATCAGAAGGTGTGTTATTACATTCTTGAAACCACGATAGAGGATCTGCAGCTCCTGTTTGCTGAAGTTAGTTTGGGCTTCCAACTGGTCAAGACCCTCTGGCCTGTAGCACACCGTCGCCATCTCCACCTCCTCATCTGTTCTATCTACAGGGAAGAGAGAGAGAGAGAGAGAGAGAGAGAAAAAAAGACAAAAGAAATATGTTTATTATCAGAATCATGTCAAGACTTTATAATCCATGTTTAACACAGGCTCTTCCCAGTCTTTAGAAAGATGAAAACTGTAATACACAGGAAAGAGACAACTCAGCAAAGCTTAAGAATGTTAAGTCGGGAAAAAAGGTATAAAAAATATGATTAGATGGCAGAAAAGAGCGCTCACGGCAAAAGCAAGTGAAGCAGCAGAATAATAAGGCCAAAAGAGAGTCACATGTAAAAAGAGAGAAAGGGATGATAAGAACTGCATGCACTTGACAAATAGATTTCCCCCTTAGTACTCGAGTGATTTTAATGGCAACATGGTGCTCAGTATCGGTTGCTGTGGAGATTGATGGTGGTTAATGATGTGAAGAGTTCTGGTCCTGCTGTGGCCAAGTGTTTGTCGCAGTGACTGTCTCCAGCTAGAGGGCATCCACACACCAATGAGTTCTCAAACATGAGCAAAACAGCCACATATAGTTTTCTCTGGAAGTCTTTATTGCATTCACTGGCAGAGGCAGACACTCAGAAAAAATGCTGAAGAAATAAAACCTAAACTCGCCTTATATTTGCGTGGCAATACATCATAATACACATGGTGGTCTCTGTAAACTTGGTTACTTTTATATCCCAACTGGAACCTGTGATGTAAGCAATATATATTTCTTTTACAGAAAACAAATATACCCTGTTAAATCCTACCAAATTAAACATTAAAAGATGACCAAATTAATGATTTCACAAACGCTCACATGCACCTCCAAACAAGCTCACAAGCTGTGTCAGCATCAATTGGCTCAGTCTTAAAGAAAAGGAGATTACAGTAAGATGAATATAATTCGTCTGCTTTTTGGATGACAGTGATGCCTCATTCATTTCAACCCACTCAGCAGCGGTGTTAAGATTACACTGAAACTGTATCTAGTTTCATGCATCATCTGCCAGAGGTGATCTTAATTTGAGTTAAATATCAAATATCCTGTTGGAATTTTAGGAATTCGATGAGGCATCAACTGTATGTGATAAGTGTTAAACGTAAGAGCTAATTAGCTGCATTTGATCTTTGTACAAGAATAATTGATTCTACTGTTAGCATTGAATCATCTTTATTTAGAGCCTGTTTGTATTAGATTTCAGTTTCAATCAATGCAAAAAGGTGTCAACTATCAGTGTAGTTATTGAGATCAAAAGAGGCGTACAAATATGTAGGTTAGATACAGTACATTTTTTGAGGCTTTCCTATTAGTTCTATGCTAATTTAAAACTAAATTAATCAAAATATGAGTTTGAAAAAGATCTTCCACATGCACTAAAAACTATAGGAGAAGATGGAGATGCCAGCTTGTTTTAGCAATTTAGTGTAAAATTATCATAATCTGAGACAGTCCCTTTTTAGGCACTATTCCCTCAAGGTTTTGGTGAATGCTGAACTAGTGTGAAATATTTACTGTCATTTATCAGCTGACCATATTAGTATGGTTATGTATTGCTTTCTCTCAATCTTCCCTCCATCTTCCTTACAGCTCCTCTCCCTGACGCTTGTTGTCATGGGGATAGACACAAAGGATGAATGTGAACAGTGGTGCGTACACTGGATCAACTGATTAAAAAGGAAGTGTCAAACACAATTTGTACATTTATCTTCCCTGTGAGTAAAAGCCTCTGATCACATGACAACAAAACAACGAAAGGCGTTGCTTTGCTGTTCTGTACACATGTGTTTGTGCTGCTTTTTCTGCAGATGCGACGTGTGATCAGAAACAGATGAAATGAAATGAGGATGACAAAAGGAAACAGGCAGATGTGTTGATTAGGGAAGGTGGGGGACATGGAGAAATGGGAAGAGAGAAAGGAGGTGGCAGAGTGTCAACAAAAATTTGAGAAAAGGAAAACAACACGTGGCAGTATATGATAACACGATATGTTTGGAGGACATAAATAAGACAAATGGGATAGAATGAAAAACAAGCATAATGAAGGAATATTGATTTAGAATTTGGGGTTTACTAGCAAATACTACCGCCTGGGGGTTTAAAACACATATTGATAATATGAATCTCACCAGATGACAAATGATCAGATTACCAGATATATCTAAAACTAAGAGATTTACTCTTACAAGATTCAGCCACATAAATGCTGCAGACTCTGTACCAACATTCCCAATGTTGATGCTTATATTCAAAGCAGGAGTCTTGATGCAAATGGTGCAACAGCTGTTCTGTACATAAACATTCATTAGCAAGGCAGGGAAGTGTTACATGATGAAGTGACGGAGGTAATTATAGGTGCGTGTCAGATGGCGATTTCATAGACAGCCCGCGGCTCTGTCATACTATTAATGACAACTGCTGCAGCAGCTTCAGGCCAGTTCACACACACACACACACACACACACACACACACACACACACACACACACACACACACACACACACACACACACACACACACACACACACACACACACACACACACACACACACACACAGACCAAGACCAAGCCCAAGTGTTGCCTACAAAATGCCTACAAAAAAAGTTTCACCAGACATCATGTCACAGTTCCCAACTGTATGTCCTGTAAAATTTTGGGATATACACTTGTATGCTTTCTTGCTCAGCGTTAGATGAGAAGATTAATATCACTCTTATGTCGGTACAGTAAATTATATACAATACAAATTATAATACAAATAAATAAAGTAAATTCTACAGCCAGCCGTTGTTGTGAACAGCAATGTGAACCACAGACTATAACATCACATACAGAGTCATTTCTCCACTCAAAACTCTCATCTCACCTTACCCTCTCCATTGTCTCTCTGTTGCCATTCTGTACACTACACCATATTATATTACATGACACCATATATTATATTGATATTCTATTCTGTCATATTGTTGTATTATAAAACGCATTACAATCTTACACTATGTTATACTACAGTATACACTATGCTATATTGATCACTATACTCTATATATATATATATATATATATATATATATATATACACACACATGTTATAATGTATATATATAATGTAATATACCATACACTATATTGCACCTTTTATGTCTCGTTCCCTCACTATATCATAATGTACATATAATACTATATTATGTTAATATGTTACATGTTATGTTAATATGACATATTTTATATTACAGTAATACAGACAAACACTTGAGTTCTATTACTTAACCATATCAGTCTGGTGCACCAGATGTTTCCAGGTGTTTCCATAGATGGGTTGACTCTGCTGCCAATAATCACACCACTCTCACTTTATCAAAATACTTTCTATTTTATTCTATTCTATTTTAGTTTTTGTACCTCTTTTTTATGTTACTTTCTATACTTATCTGTATTTATTTCTGTTGTGTCTATTGTACTGCTGCAACAAGCGAATTTTCCCGCAGGGGATCAATAAAGATGTATCTTATCTTATTTTAGCATAGCATAGCATAGCATTAAGATTAGAAAGAGGAGAAACAGCCTGGCTCCGTCCAAAGGTAACAAAATCTACCTACACCTCTAAAACTCACTAATTACCAGGTTATATCTTGTTTGTTTGTATAATCCAGTAACTTCCTGGAGTCCACGTCTGTTGCCTTGCAACCTCACGGTGAGGACAAAGAAGAAGAATTAGTCAGGCACATAAAAAACACATCTGTAAAAACCACAAAGTGTCATTTTTACAGTTCCATATCCGAATGGAACAAAGGAGATATAAAGTTATAATTAGTGAGCTTTGTTGCTATGGTGATTTTGACTGTGGACAGAGCCAGGCCAGCTGTTTCCCCTTGCTTTCAGTCTTTGTGCTAAGCTAAGCTAAGCTAATTGGATATTTATTGTATAGACATGAGAGTGGTATCTCTCTCTCATCTAACTATCAGCTAGATAAGTGTATTTCCCATAACGCCAGACATATTCCTTTATTTCTAACTACACATAAGGGTATTTCAGAATGACAGCAATTAGCCTACTTTCTATTTTATTTGGCTATATTTTACATTCATGTCATGGAATGACAGAAGCTGTTGCTTCAAATCTTCAGTCTATGCTGTGACTTTTGTCTGTGCTTGTGTTGTGATTTTTGACAAAGCAGACACTTCAGCCGTATCCATCACACTGGTGACATATAGAATGGCAGGTACTGGTGGCCAGTGACACAAACAGCAAATACTCCAGACAGAAATATCTGCCATGGTTTTGAAAAAGATTTTTGGCTGCTTTTGCACATATACAGCACATTCACTGTATGCTGTGTGGTCTACAATATCCTATTATGTATACTTAGCTTTCCGACTCAGACTTATTTTTAAACTGCTTTGCCCAACCTCTGCCCTGTTTCTGTGATACCCATCCTGAGGATCAATAAAGTCTGATCTTGTCTCATCGTATCTCTGTACCTCTACACAGCTTGCTATGCAAGGCACACTTTAATGGAGCGTAAAAAAAGCAGGATGACCTCTGAGCATTTCCCCTGCATTTTGTTCAAAGGCTTTTGAAAGGCTTTTTATTAGAACTACGACGAAAGATTCCATCTCATCGGTGTAAAAACAAACGGCAAGCACCGCCTGTCTTGTTAGGTGCTCCGTCTACTGACAGAGAGTAATTGCTTTCTTTGCCGGTTCATCTATTTTATCTCTGTTTCACGCTGCTATAATTTTGTCATTCATCCTGGCTGAGTATCGTTCACACTCTCCCCCACAACCCAGTCTCCATGACAACGAGGATCTCAAGCATAAGGCCAGGGAGAGGTATGATATGTGAGCTGCCTTTTAATTCACACGCTCTCGCCTGAACCCTCTCCCCCTCTCTCTTTCACTTACTCACTCACTCACACATTCAATGACCATCCCCACAGAACATGACCGAGAGTCATAGAGTCAGGCCTCTCTAGTTATTTTCAAGGACATCCTACTTCATGGCGCATTGTAATCTCCCTATCGTGACCAAAGAGTTATGCCTGGCACTTCTTATCGCTTGATACATCACACATTGTGTTACCACTTCCTTGAGTCAATATTTCTACATTTTTATTTATAAAATAGCTATTCTTTCTTCTGTTCTTTTCCATACTGTATGTAAAAAATTGCATCAATGCTATCAGTTAATGTACTTTACATGTATATGTAATTTGACTACATGTGAGTAAGATTCGGTAAATGCATTAGCCGGTCTATATTTGCTCTTTTCTGACTGACTTCCTTCATCCATAATTTATAGTCACTCCACAGAATTATGACCAACGTATACATGTTGTTGTTTATGTTAAATGTGTGCAACACACAGAAAAAAAACATGGAACACATATTATGAATTACAAATTAGTATCTGAATGCTTTCTTTCAGTGTGTTAGTTAGATCTGCTCACTATCTCACTTTAGTCTAGTATTCTGTTGCTCTTTTGTCTTTTCTCCATCTTTTTTTCTGACTAATGTTGACCTACCTCTGGATGGTCTCCTCTGCTTGGTTTGCATGGTCAAAGTGCCCACCACTGCACCCATGTTGTCACCGTGGAAACCAGCCTTGGCAAACAACCCAAAGAGTAATAGTCCTCTATTTATTTCACGATTTTGTCAGTCTGTCGTTGTGATCTGCCTCCACAGCTTTGAATCTTAAAGTGGCTTTGCCCCTGTTGATTCCTCTCACTGGTTTCAGATGTGTTACTGAGGGACGAGTCTCTTCTTTGAGCTGATTCTCTTGGATTTCTGATTTCTCTCTTTAAACACACACACAAGCTGCTCCTGCCTTTCTGCGCCACTCCCTCCGTTCTGTGCCTGATTCTACTCATCTGTCAGCCTTTCCCCTATTTCTAGCTCATGCCTCCTCATGCCCTCATGTTGTTGTGGAGTGCTGAACTGATGCAGTACTCCGTAATAACACTACTCACAAGTGAGTGGTAGCAGGTGAAAGACATGCATTTCAAGGTAACAGATTCCTCTTCTTTACAGATTGCACTTGACTTTAAATTGGTGCTCTTCTCCCTGATGCATGGTTTGTACCATAACGAGCATAGAGATACCTATCATATGTTAGGTTTACGTTAGCTTTGAAGCTCACTTGTGTGTGTGTGTGTGTGTGTGTGTGTGTGTGTGTGTGTGCGTGTGTGTGTGTTGATTTAACACGGTAACATAGCTAGACCTTTCCCCTCTCTCTGATTCTAATCAGAATCAGGTCTATTGCCAAAGTAAGCTACACTTACGAGGAATTTGCCTTGGTGGTTGGTGCATACATAAACAAACAAACATATTAAACATGAAAATGAAATAAACAATAAATACAGAAACAAATACAAAATGAATGGATCGATTGCATAATGTACAAAAAATGTATAGTATGGGCAATGGGCAGGTGTAGATGCAGGTAGATGGGCAAAGTGTAGTGACTGAGGGGTGTGTGTGTATGTGTGTGTGTGTGTGTGTGGGGGGGGTCGGTTGGTCGCAAAGGACAACAGAGATTTACTGATCGATTTTTACTGTGATACAAACAAGAAAATCATGCTACTTTCCCTACAAGCAAGGGAAGAGCATGAGCATTACAAATCAAACAGGGTTGTTGGAAGCAGAAGTAATTGTGTATTATAGTATAAGTGCTTTTTCAACTTAAACAATATAATTCCCTGTAGTAAATGCAGCGAATGAGTAAAGTATGTCTTAAACAGGATATTACTACAGTCTGTTTTAGAATTTGATATGTTATGTGACACATAAGGGCATTGATTCTCAGCAGGACTCAGAAAGATTATTTAAAACGTGATAGCGTTGGTATGTGGAAAGGCACTGAGTGACAGACCAGAAATGCTCTGCTCTCTGTACCATACACTTTCTATGTGTGTGTGTGTGTGTGGGTAGGTGTGGGTGTGTTTGTGCGTGCGTACTGTTTGCTGATGGCAGTCCTGCGATTGCCCAGGTGGAGCTGAGGTAAGAACTTGCACTGATTAATTAAACATAAAGTCATGCATAATTCTGAGAAATGTACACCTCTCACATGCTAGGTGTCCTACCTTTACCTTTTCCTTTTTGCATCCCAATTTCCTCCATTCAAATACTGCCTCACCAAAATTAAAAGTTACCTCTTACACTTATGCATTTCATGCAGGGATTTCCCCAAAGATTTATTCCTTCCTGGAAAAATCAGCACAGCTCATCTGGGACCAGGAAGCATATATGGAAATTACAAGTGATATCACAGATGTTTAGACAATCTTTCCTGTCCACTTGAAAAAATAAATGAGCCCCGTGACACACAAACACACACAGACAGTACAAACACTTGCAGATGGAGATTCAGAAAACTATAAGTAAACCGTTGTAATCCCCATGACAGATGTTTGCCATCTGGAACCGCCTTTATGCAGCATATTATCCCGTGCCGTGACACTGCACTGCTGTCAGACCCCATAATCTCCTCATTATTTTTTAAGCAGTTCCCGATCAACACGACTCAGCTCACCACCACCAACAGGCAGGACTCACCAGTCGCAAACGTGTTAAAGGCACCGTACAAAAGGTAGAAGACCAATAGAAGTAAGAATCAAGACCAAATGAGCATGAGCACACTTGTTAACAACACATACTCCTTGGTATGTCAATATGCCAATTCATAGCCATAATAATCAAAAGATACATGTTTGCACGTTTTTCCTTTTCACTGTTTTTCCAGATTTTCCCGTATCTGACTGAAACTGTTCTTTAAATGTGATGAAATAAGGCACTTTTCTCATGCTCAACAAATTAAATTTGTGAGAGGAAGGATGTTACAAAAGACACTTTTGATCTTGAGGAAACTGCAATCTCTGTTTTGACGTGAGATGGCAGTTTCCGACCTACTAAGTGGTTCTCTAGTCTCGTTATGCAAGAGCGCTCATCATTTAATTATTTCATCTCTACTCCTCTCTTCTTCACCTCAACATTCCTCTTTCACTTGCATATTAACCTGGTCTTGGCATTGTGTATATTGTTTTGGATGTGTACCTTTTCTTATTGTCACATACTTTTACATTTGCAATCTTTATTTTTGCATCTTATCTTATCATATCATATCATATCTTATCTTATCTTATCCTATACTCCATATCATAGAATGTAACTAACTGGTTATGCTTTAAGATAAGACAAATATGTTTTTGATGAAGGGAAAAGGCCTACAAGATATATCAGTGTAACTGGATGTGTATCTGGTTTAACACATGAACTATGGATAGACTGCACCGTTGTTGAGAATAGTATAGTACCTCTCCGTAACTCTCTTTATGCATAGAAAGAGCCATTTTTGGAATCACCTGTATTGACAGTTTACATTGATGTTAATATTCACAAATATAGGCCTACTGTATTTTGAGAAAATGTGGTTATAAAAGTAAAAAAAAGTTACTTCTCAAGTAAAACAAAACAAAAACTGCTTAATGCTGCTTTTCATGTTTTCATATAATTCAAAATTTGATAGTTTTGGGTCTTTTTCACTATTCAGACAAACAAGCAATTTGAATACAGCATTTGGCCTTAGGTAACCTTGGTTATTAGTTAATCAATCAGGTGAGTAATTGAAAATAATACAAATAGTTAGTCACAGTCCAAATATTTGCCAGCTTTCTTAATTAGTAATTTGGTATTGGAATAATGTACCTAAAATAGCTTGGTTATTTAAAACAAAGCATATTGTAGCAAACATTTTATATATACAATTAATATCAAAGTATGTTGACTTAAGGAATTCTAAGTTTTAATTCAATATTGCAAAAGTGGGGAGCCTGGAGTCCTGTGATCTTCCACATTGTTCAGTGCCCTTAAAAGAAAACAAATCTTCCTACGAAAAATATACAACTACTCTTTTGTTATGTTGTGGTGTTGCTCTTTGAACAGCCGGTGGCAGCAGAGTACAGTTTGTCCTGATACTCTCGTCAGTTTGGGTCTCCATTGCAAGCTCATTTTGCTCTTGACTAAAGAGCAAAAATGAACAGAGTTCAACAACATATGAGCATTCAGAACTACAACCTACTACACATCACCTAACCTCCATCATACTGTTCACTTCACCAAATACGTGTCCATTAACAGAGGATTCTAGAAGTAATATATCAGATAGTAAAAAAAAAAAAAAATGAGGCTGGAGAGAATTAATGTGGAGAATGAAACACACAGAGGAGGCAAGAGATAAATATAGAAGAAGACGGTTACATAAAAGTGTGTAGTGAGGTGATGTAAAAAATTAAAAGCGGAGACACACACTGTCGGCTCCAATCCACTCGTTTTACAGCCACAGAAAAAGTGATAGAGAATGGGAGGAGAAGGAAGAGAGTCTTTGGCGAGAAAAGTTCACAAATGCAGGGTAATGCTGGGTAATTCTGCCATTTGTTTTGGTCATTAGCTTTGGTAGAAGTACACGGAGATCTGAATCTGTCTCTCCGCAGTGGTGGAGGATGTGACTCTTGCTGCAAGGTTATGCACTTAGAGGACACATGTGACTTGTAATAGCGAGGGACAGGTGCAGCATGGGGCCGGATGAGAGGGTTTCTGTCTTCAGCTACACTCCTACTGTTTCTAATAGGACCTGACTCAGTGTGAAACACAAGAAAATGCAGGCTAGTACAGTAAAGGCAAACACATTGAAATAATCACCATTTTGGTCTCAAGATAATTCTTTAAAGCAAAATGTCTCAATTACATTAGCTAATTTGAGTAAGTATGGCAAAATGCAGTGTGTCCGAATGCTGTACTCATGAAGGCTCAAAAGTTGAGTGTGGAATGCTGGACACTTCTCACCCTCAATGGATACCATCTTGTCTACGTATAGTGGAAGGGGAGGGACCACAAAACTTGTGAAAATGGCGGCTGATGAAGCCGCAGCGGTTGCGGTTGCTTCGGGGAACACTGAACTAATACATCGGCAGCGTATCTCCATCTCATGTGAAACACGGGGCACACACAAGCAAGAAACAATTGTGAGAAACTATTTTGTGTAATGTTCTGCCTGGTTGCAATTCACCATTAAAGAAGAAGAAGAAGAAGAAGAAGAAGAAGAAGAAGAAGAAGAAGAAGAAGAAGAAGAAGAAGAAGAAGTGATTCGAGACAACAACACTACCCTGTCAGACTCAAGGTGGTAAGCTTCGCTTCAGAACTCGAACCTCCTATGGCGCCATTTTGATGCTACCAAACGATCACCCGACGTTAGCATCCCACTTCATTTTGACGTCACTTTGACAGCGAATAACTTTACATCTGAAGCGTTTATAGACCTTTTTTGTCCATTGTTTATTTCTAAAGAAATAATAGACAATGTATAAAAGGCTCCATTACCTTGTACCTCACGTTATGGCTCCGTAGCAGACGTTTTTATAAAAATAGGCTTACGATTGTCTCATAACCACGCAATTTATAGTCGCATAGTAGAGGGATTACGGTATCGTACAGGAGAAGCTTGTAGGCAGTTTCGACTTCCATTAGCTATTTAAGTTTAATTACTAATGTTAACTAGCATTTTAGTTAACATTAAGCCTGTGCCTATGTTATCTCCTTACATATACCTACGCTCACCATCTCTGCAAGATTCGGAATAACTGAGATTTCTCTTGGCACAGCTACCAGAAGACTTACAACTTTCAGACACGTTGCTCACGTCACATTTACGTCATCTCTCTCAGTTGGAGGCTGCGCAGTAACGCAAAGTGCTTCTAATATCCTTCACTGGCCTCTGTCTAGACGGGATCTGTTGGTCCATTTTATATATGTCTATGGTAAGTACATGTGTACGCAGTGTATTGAATGGAAGTGTACTAAGTGGTATCAAAGTATCAAAATTGAGATACAGCTTATATAACTGAACAGTGGCTTCTGTGGCTACAAATGACAATAATGGGATAATGCTAAATGATAAACTATTTTTTAGCATTTAACTAAAGTTGCAACAGTTGCACAAGCGGAGGAGAGTCATAAAGTCAGTGAACTGACTCTGGACAGTCCAAGATGCAATATTTACCTCAAACTTAAGATTAGCCACCATGAGCTATTCACACTTTTTGTTTCATGTTAGCTTTGTTTTGTCATACACATGACATATGTAAATATTAATACCTGAGTTAGGAGTAATAGTGTTGACACTATTTTCTCAGTGGCTCATATAGCTCCCAATGCTAACTATGAATTATTCATTATATTTAGTTTTCCAATCTACAATACAAATACACATGTACACTTAAAAAGCCAGACACATTATCAGTCACATGACAGCAAGAGCTTTGCATGCATGTCTTGATAATGTTGTTTGTCATAAAGAAATTAAGCGGCCTTACAGATTACAACAGAACTATTTTTATAAGCGAAACTATATGAAACAAGAGTATAACGTACAGTAGCCACTAATGGGGACCTAAGAATAAGTGTCCCTCAAGACATATCTCCACCCAACCCTAACTAACACTCCAGGGTGCAATGTTTAAAGGTCTGAAAATGAATACACATGCTGCTGCCTTTATAAGTAGAACATTTTAAAGGTGAGCGGGCATAGTTTTATGGTTCATTACACTATCTGCAGCTATAAGTGTGTGCAGGCAAATATGCTTAACAAACCAAACTACTGGAGATACGTGTGTGCTGGAGATGAGGGACTTACATTTTTTTAGTCTACTTGACATGCTTGCGTGTGTGAAGCTAAATATGCATGTGTGTGCATATTTCCATGCCTGCTTCCATGCATATGATAGCATGCAAGTGCTCTGAAGATCCTCTTTCAGTGAATTGTGCAGAGAAAGGTTTCAATCTGTAATGCAACTACAAGACAAGACTATTGTCTCACATTCCATAAACCTACAAAGCAAGACCATTCTCATATGTCTTGAATATGTCTTATATGTTATCATAACCAAAGGTTATGTATTGTTTTCCATGCTGCATACCACTGTTTCACATGGCCACTAAAATTACATGACACATATAGCCTTGCATGAGGTAAATGGAGCTCTCAGTCCCCTTTTGGTTGAGAATATGAATAAAAAAAATAAAAAGAACCTTCCTTCAAATTTAAATGGACACAATAATGGGAACATATGTACAATATGTGATGCAATCTGTTAATGTGTGTTAGTGTGTCCACCCCTTTAAAATGTGTATATAAAAGCTTGGGCATGTTGATATCACAATGAGGAGCTGAAATTGCATAAGTGTTGTGCTAATTTAGAAAGCTATCCACCAAACACTTTTCTCTCACAATAGCAGTAAAAAACATAAAAGCCCCACTGTGGGTTGAATTGATAGAATCAATTCCCAGTTGAGACACTTTAAAACTTAGTATTTTGTCTAGAAGCACCCTAATTAACTCAGTGACATTCAATTATGGAGTTCAAAGAAGACACAGGCCCTGTGCTGCCCAATGCACAAGCATCTCAACCTTAAGTAACTAAGGTCAGTACCGTGTGCTGCAATCAGCAAAGCATAAAGGAACATTTGAGTAGAAGCAGCAAACATGCACAGAGGCAACGTGTCAAGGGACTAGATGTTCAATAAAACTCACACTCCATTTCATATACTGCTAGTCCTTCGAGGATGAAGAAGGCAAGATCACTGGCATCTACAAATAATGACCGGAGCCCAGGAGGTGCCATGGAAAACTCAATCCATGCTTTCAAATAAGGAATTTGTGCTTACAAAATGGTGCACATAGATTACTTATTTGTGCTCTGGATATAATATTGTTTTTGGCATGAGACAGTCACTTTCAAGCTCTTATGCTGCTCAAAACATTGCCAAAAAGCCACTCCATAATGCAAAATATACAGTAGCTATAGGTTACATAAGACACAGGACAACGTCTGAAAGTCAGGATTTTTCTGCATTTTATTATTCTTTTTACTTTGGTAATTAGTCTAACCAATTGAAGATTAACCATCGTGCTGTAAAAGTAGATTTGGAATTGTTCACATATTAATGTGTTATATAAAAGGATGGATAGTTCACACATTCTCTCAGTTTTTAGACAATACCGACATGTGGCTGCATCGCATGACCTAGATTGTCAACCCATGCGGCCATACTGTAAGTAGGCTGTATTATTTCTAGAATAGCACAGAAGATGACAAAGCCACAAGTTTAGAACACGTAGTTTCATTCTCAGCAGGTTTCATTACATTTCCTTAAAGCTGCACAAACCGCAGTACTTGTTAGTTTTCTTTATATCGAAGGAATACCATACAATTATGCATATACTTTAGGTGTTTTTAAGGTTAGGTTGATTTTAACAGTGTCTGAGCTACCCAGGTAACAAGGCATAAGTAGTCCGTAAGAGTTTTGTCAGTATGAAGGTAAAGGTAAGCAGCGCTATTGTTGCTCCTGCCAATTGTACATTCATGACAGAAACTGTATAAATGCCTAAATAGAATACAGCATTATACAAGCTACCAGCTATTAGATTGAGTTCTTACAAATAGCTTGCTACTTTTGAAAATAAAAAAAACAAGACTGTAACAAATCGATTCCTGGCAGTGGATATGCTTACAAAGGATTTAGAGTGGTATAGTAAAACTATCCAAATATTGCTGATTTGAAAATAAGCATCTGGAGACTACATTTGTATTAGGGGAAACAAATGATGGAGAAAAAAAAAACATGCAATGCAAAAGTCAAGTTGAGAGTTTAAATGAAGCATGGCCTACACCTACACAAATATTTGATCTGTTTATACTGTATATCAGGCCAGGTGAGAGGTGAGAGCAGATCATTGTGTTTCATCAGTCATGACTGACTTGCAGCTGCACTCTGACTTGGTGACTCAGCGTTAGGTTTTTGCTATTAAGGTTAAAAAAAGTCACTTTCACCTAGAGGATGATGGAGGTCAGGAGGAGAGCGAGAGCCAGAGCTTTTAACACCAAGAGGATGAACATGACAAGGGGTTAAGAGTGTATCGCAACGGTTGCCCTAAGGGGTGTGTGTACGGATGACGCATACTGTGCACCACGTCATCATTGCAAGTAAAAGGTACCCCATAGGCAAAGCCAACAAACCCTTTTTTTAACACCCTTGATGACAGTGTCCCGAAAACAAATGTGCATTGTAACATTAAAACAACATAAACCGTACCACAATCTCTGATTTACCTGCTCGTTTGCACATGTTAAAAAGGCTAAAAGTTTTTAAGGTGAAGGTGAAAAAGAAATATGACAAAATAAAAACATAGCAAATCATTTTGAAATAGGACTTACTTAACTTAGAATGGCAATGTTAATTAATAACTTGAATTATATTAGCAATGATGCAAACTGCTGGTCTCTTGACTCAGAGGTTTCCAACCTATTTGGCTCGTGACCCCTTAAAAAGAAGCAAGGTCTACTTATGACTTCTCATTACAGGTTATGGCCTTAGCTTGTACAGGAATTGTGAACAGTTCAACCAAATAGTGAATTTTCCTTGTCAGGCTGTTTCATTTGAAGCAGTTTTAAAACCCACAGTGAAAACATCCAGTATTTCACAAGAAGAAAAGCAAAAATTAGAGAAAAGTCGGAAAAAGTAATCACATACTATTCCACTGTCCAAAACTCAAAACATGTTTATCCTGAGGGTACTGTGAGACTACAGATGTAAATTAGCCTAAGGTTAACTCTGGTGCAATGCATCAAATGGTTACATTTACGGTATGTTTTAATTGCACATTGTCCCTTACAAATAAAATTGAAATTGATTAGCAGTTCAAACTCAGTTATACAAATCTTCTCTGATTGGCAACAGAAACTCTTATAGGGCTTCAAGATGTGTGTTGCATTCTCACATCTTACAATCAAATAAGAAGTAAAGAGTGTTTATATTCAAATGCTGTGAGCTAAAACTCTTACAGACTTAGGGCCCTATTTTAACGATCTGAAACGCAAGTATGAAACGCCAAACGCAAGTAGCTTTGTGGGCGGATCTCGGCCGCTGTTTACCGGCGGGATAAATGACTCTTGCGCCCGACGCAAATCTTAAATGGGTTGGTCTGAAGTAGCTAGGTGTGGTTTGGGCGTAACGTGAAAATAACCAATCAGAGCGTCATCTCACATTCCCTTTAAGAGCAGGCGCGCTTGTTCCATGGCGGATTGCTATTACGACGGCGGATTTGCCTGGCGCACGCCAGCGGGAGCTGTCCGAGATGCGGCAAAGTAGCTGCAGCCTCTCGGGCGTATCTCCTCAAGTCTGGAGAGGATTGCTGCAGCCATGGAGCGTGGGCCTCCAAACGCACCACCTGCACCTGTTGTGCCCCTTCCTCCTCCCCCCCCACTCCATCTCCGTCCACCCGCTCCATCAGGAGCGCATCGCACATTACTCCAGATTCACCAGATTCCGCCGGAGTGTCCAATCCCACCGTAGTTCAACATCACGTCTCCTTAAGTCCTCTAATATTTCCTCATTTATGTCATCAACACATCCATGATTCATGGAAATGTTGTGTAAAACACAACAAGCCACAAAGAATGCTGGGACTTTTTGAGGACTGTACTGTAAAGTGCCTCCTGATCTATCCAAACACCCGAAGCGCATTTTCAGTAATATTTGTCTTTGTAATTATGTATGGTTTTCAAAAATGGGAACTGCTGTAGATGAGAGAAGTGTATGCGCGTTGTGCACACGCTACATAATGGCCAAGCATTCGTCCCTAAAATAGCATCTGAATAACGCGTCACTGACTTTAGACTAGCGCCACTGACTTTAGACCAGGTTTTTCCTGGTCACTGGCGGAATTGTTTTCTGAAACTGCATAATAGCACCAGATAACGTTTGCGCCTGAACACGCCTCCTCTTTTTGCTGAACCGCCCCAGGGAGCGCAAATACATTCCCTAATTTACCGACGTGCGTCTGTGGAGGGAAAAGTCCGCTGTGCCTTGGGTGCAAAATAGGAATGATACATGCGTCGGTGTACAAAGGCAATTGCGCTCAGTGCAAGATAGGGCCCTTAGACTTGTAAAGCAAGGGCTCGGTGTTTTGCTCAAGGAAACTTTTGACAGAACACATGGCTGTTAATGAATAGACTTTACTTCGGCCGATGTGGGAGTTGAATCTTGGCCTTAACCCATGGCTGATGCAGCTGCATAACACACAACTCAATACTGCCATGCTAATGGAATCTATTAGGAAAAGAAAGCTCGGCACATTATGGGCTTATAAAGAGAAGGTGTTTTAAACTGGTGTTTGTGTGAATGTCCTACTTAACGGGGGCCGATGTTTTAACCCATTTTTTTTTTCTGTCATGACCGTCACCACACACACATCACAGTTACCTTTTTGTAGCTAAACTCAATGGTCACGTGACCCTGGTCATTGTAACTTTGTAAGATATCATATGAATTGTTGTGCATAAGTTTTCGTACGATATGAAATACACCTGCTCACGAGAATGCTGATGATCTGATCAAGATGAAAAGAAGTCATGAACTGTGTTAACGCACATCTGACTGAAATATGTAGTGAGTGCATCTGTATTAGAGTAAAACGCAACAGTACCTTTTGTGAGGGTTCCTGAGACCAATCTCTGCAGGGACTGCATTAGTTTGAGCAAGCCTTGCCTGCAGCGGCAGGTACAGCCAGCCATCCTGAGGTTGAAGTCGAGGCAGGGGCAGATGGGGCCGAGGCTTCACCAGAGAAACAACTTCCAATATATGGAGAGAAAAGGTCTGAGCTCGCAAGTGTCTCCACAATGTCCTTTCAGGAGATTTTTCTATAGCGTGGGGAGCGATCCTTATTGCAAAGAATAATCAGCCTCAGTAGTTTCTGTGATCAGACATCTTTAGGTCCTTGAAGCGGATCCTTGGAGAAAAAAAGTATAAATGAGATAAATAATAATTTACCTGCCAAATTAAGCTTGTAGTGTAGCTTCAGAACAAAACAATTGATTTTGTCTTCCACACATTTACACCCAAGTACCTGTTAACTCGACCATTATTCACTAAGGTCAGTCAGAAAAGGATGCTTAAACACCCAAAGAAACACGCACATACACACAGATATTAAAACACTGCTAGAATCGCCAAAAGAGCCAGATGGGCAGAAATGCTGATTGGAAATAAAAATTCAGACCTGTATGTCAAACTTTTACAAAGGCAAAGTTGTGTTTCACAGACCAAAATGAGGCAGAAGATAAATTATTAAATGGACTCCAAAAGTAGAATGTGAAGAGCCGTTTGCTCTGGAAGTTCTGTTCTTCCAAGAAAAAGCAGAAAATTGCTAGTTTTTCTCACCACCTCTTCTCTTCCTCTTTGTCTTGTCTTCTGTCTTGTGAGGTAGCAGTTTCTCCTCCAGCGTATATTTCTATGTGAGGTTTTCCTCTGAGCTGCAGTGCGTGCCCTGCGGCTGTGGTCTGTGGAGGAGCTCTGCTCTGGTGCTCTCAGCAGATCGGTACTGCGGAGAGCAGCCAGCGCGTACCCGCCCTCCCTCCTCTATGCTCCCTCCTCCTGTCTTGCATCTGTGTTCCCTCACTCTCAGTCTGGCTAATGCTCTTTCTTCTTCCTTTTTTATTTATTTTTTAGAGCCTACGCAGTTGCATGATCCATGATCCAGTAAATAGTGTAAAAAAGGGGATTTAAGGTTGGTGGTTCATGGTTTAAAAGGCTAGAGCCCAGATCACTGTGGCAAATACATTTAGTCAAGTATTTATGAACTGTTACAACACCTTCTCCCCACTGTGATAGCACATGCTTTAAATAAAAAAAAAATGACATTTATAGCACCTACAGCATTTTACTGTGAAATTCACACATCTTGCAATGTCTTTTTGCAAGAGGTCATATCACAGCTTATAGTGAAACATCAGGGATACAGTCTGTATTAAATCAGTAAATTTTTATGTCTGCCTTATCGATAAGTCATAAGGGGCTTCACTGTACTTTCTGTGAGATATTTTCTCTACCAGAATGTCACAGAACAGATATTGCACGCCAAACCTCTTCTATATACCTCTAAGTGTTGTCAACATTTAAAAAATACTGTGCCCGTTGTCATATTAAAATGGAAACTATAGTTTATTTGGAATTATATCAACTATTAATTTTTGTTTGATGTGCCAAAAGCCATATCAGAAATGATTAGGAACTTTTTCCTGAAGAAACTGTTGAGATCCCAGTAAGTTACCGAGCTTGCTTTCTCTTGTGTCAAAATATGGTTATCCTTCGTTAAAATGACAAGATACACACATATAATTACTGTACACAGTGAGTTTCTGTGTTTTGACTGAAAACAAAAAGAGGTGGGTCTTGAAAACATTGTGGAACAGAGGCTATCCTCGAAGAATGGCTGTTTACGGCAATGTTAATCACCCTCATCACTATTATCTCTACAGCCTACGGCAGGTAAGTACATCTGTAATCCCCAATGCATATTTCTGTCACTATGGTGATCAGACACCCACTAGAAATGAGAAGCTATCATTGCTGACACAGAACCAAAAGGTCTGTGCCAAATTCACATATATGCAAGCAGTCGCCCATAAACACACAGTCTTGTCCATCATGAAATGACTCTGAAAGAGGTTATGTAAGCCTGTAGTTTGCTTGTGGGGCTTTTTGTTTCTCACTTCAATGAACTGTGGAAATGCTCGAGGAGAGCATGACGCAGTGCTTCCTCTGTCTATTTTCTCCCCCTCATCCTCTGTCTTGTCTATATTTAATGCTTATAGATTCTATTTATCTCATCCCAGTCAAACTCACCATTGCACTTTAGTAGGTCCCTATCCTACAGTAACTCTGTCCTAAATGTCACAAGTCATTTTTGTGTTTTTAAGCAGCAAAAGGAAGACCATCGCTTTCGTGACTTGAGGTGGTTGTTCGCACAATCCTGTTTACATCCCAGGAGAGGAGCACTTTACTTACAGAGTGGCAGAGTAAAAATAGCAGCCCAGTGCTAGCCAGTGATAATTGTATTTTATGTAATTGTATGTGCAGTGTTGTATTGTGTATCAGTAGTTAATAGTGTAGTAGTTAATTGTGATTTTAACAAAAACAGTCAAATTAAACTTATACTTTTTTTTCACAATATCAACCTATTGAATTTCCTTAACAATTGTATCATACTTTGTCACAATGGGCTTTCACCAAGATACTTTTTATTACGCTTTATTGTGAAGTGGGTTAAAGGAGGTAGTGCAGTGAATTGCTGCCCACCCTAAAAAGACAGACATGTTGAATTATTCACCACTTTTGGTGGCGTACTCCACATAGAATTTGTCAGCGGAAGTTACATTCGATTTGTATGGATTTAAAGCAGCTTAAGTACTCAGAGCCTTAAGTAAAAGTACCAATACATGCTTCTCCTAATGGAAGTGTGTTGGGCCATTGTAGCACATTTGCCCTGGCACCATACTGGAGACCATTAGCAGGCATAGCAATGTCAACACACTTGATTCACTGGTGTAATTTCTGGATCACTTCTGGGGTCTTCTCTCCATGGCACTGTGAAGTTATTTAAGGAACCCCTCCATCACAAGCATGATCCCAGAGTCTTTACTTACCATACCATGTAGTTTTTACATGGTAATAAACTAACCAAAACTGATTGGGTCATTGGGTCGCCCACAAACATGATTTACATTCCTAAAAAAATGTTTCCGGATGTATACTGAGATTGATCGTGACAGTCTATTGGTGCCTTTATAACACAATAATGTTTCTTCTTAGCATTAAAGCTATAGTGCGTAGTTTCTGTCTCCCCCATGAGGATTTCTAAGTAATGACAACAAAACTGTTGGCGCGTCCACATGATACAAGCCTTCCGTGATCACGCAAAAAGTTAGGCAATAGAGCTTTAAACTTTTTTCAAATCATGTGGGCAGCAATACCCTAACATATGTGTGATCATCACGAGAAAATGCTAAAAAAAAAGGTGAAGAGGAAAGAGAGAAAAAAAATCTCAGTTACATGAAAAATATCAGTGTCCATGGTGATATTAAGATATTAATAAATAAACTTTCAAAAAATACCTTGGCACTCGTTTGAAGAAGATATTGTTGCCATAGTGAAGGCAATTTCTTGAGAAGAAGAATCAAGAAGAAGATGTTTCAGAGTTCATAAAAAATACATGCTACACATTTTTAATGACATTGACTGCCTTTCCTTTATAAGTCAGACCTTATGTTCATTTCATATTCATTTGCATAATGTTGGTAAGTGAAGCCTTAGATTTTCCATTTCCTTGGGGTTGGCAGTTCATTGCTGACAGTGAAAACTGCTGCTGGGTGCAGGCAGCCACTGAGCCATGCAGCAGCATCACCTCCTACACTCAGATACAGATACAGATTTTGGTCTCCCAAGGCCCCGCACTTAGCATGCTTAGACGAATGTGCTTCTGGATCTCTAGACAGGAGTTTGGCAGTCAACATGGAAGGATGAGAAGTTACAGGAACAGTGGGAGGTCATGGATATCTGGCAGTGTGAGGCAAAGCCAACAGCTGCTTTATCATGACCTACGCTCACACCCACACACACAAATACATACTGGCCCACAGAAACATATACAGTAATTAGCAAATGTGTCTTGGCTGTAACACAAAAGCTTTTCATAATCTTTGACAGTAGGTTTTATCCTATAGGGAACAGCAAGTTATTGTTTGGTACCTAAAAGTTGCAAATTGAACTTACATGAAGTGTATCTGCAACATCTGTTACAAGAATGCTACATGTTGTACGTGAAATAACTAAACAAGGTTGAGTCTACAGTCATGCTAGCGGCCCTGTGAGACTGTACTAAGGCGCAATGGTGCTTTGAGCTTAATGCTAACATGGTCGCAATGACAGTGTTGCTGTTTAGCAGATAGCTATAATGTTTACCATGTTCACCATCTTTGTTTAGCATGTTAGCATGTTAGCATGCTAACATTAGGACTAAACAGTCTGATGGGAATGTTATAGTTTTGCAACAAGATTTAGGGCCCTATCTTGCACTCAGCGCAATTGCCTTTGTACACCGACGCATGTATCATTCCTATTTTGCACCCGACGCACAGCGGACTTTTCCCTCCACAGACGCACGTCGGTAAATTAGGGAATGTATTTGCGCTCCCGGGGGCGGTTCAGCGAAAAGAGGAGGCGTGTTCCGGCGCAATAGTTAGGTAGTCCTATTTTGCAGTTTCAGAAAACAATTTCCGCCACTGACCAGGAAAAACCTGGTCTAAAGTCAGTGCGCTAGTCTAAAGTCAGTAGCGCGTTATTCAGATGCTATTTTAGGGACGAATGCTTGGCCATAATGTAGCGTGTGCACAACGCGCATACACTTCTCTCATCTACAGCAGTTCCCATTTTTGAAAACCATACATAATTACAAAGACAAATATTACTGAAAATGCGCTTCAGGTGTTTGGATAGATCAGGAGGCACTTTACAGTACAATCCTCAAAAAGTCACAGCATTCTTTGGGGCTTGTTGTGTTTTACACAACATTTCCATGAATCATGGATGTGTTGATGACATAAATGAGGAAATATTAGAGGACTTAAGGAGACGTGATGTTGAACTACGGTGGGATTGGACACTCCGGCGGAATCTGGTGAATCTGGAGTAATGCGCGGGCGCCTCCTGATGGAGCGGGTGGACGGAGATGGAGTCGGGGAGGAGGAAGGGCACAACAGGTGCAGGTGGTGCGTTTGGAGGCCCACGCTCCATGGCTGCAGCAATCCTCTCCAGACTTGAGGAGATACCCGAGAGGCCGGAGCAACATCGCCACCCGGCCAAGACGGGCATTTGTTACTTTTCCGCATCCCGGAACCCCCGTGCCAGGGCAACCGACGATCCATAATACCAATCCGCCACGGAACAATAGGCCTGCTCTTAAAGGGAATGTGAGATGACGCTCTGATTGGTTATTTTCACGTTACGCCCAAACCACACCTAGCTACTTCAGACCAACCCATTTTAGATTTGCGTCGGGCGCAAGAGTCATTTATCCCGCCGGTATAATAGCAACAGCGCCAGAGATCCGCCCACAAAGATACTTGCGTTTGGCGTTTCACACTTGCGTTTCAGATCGTTAAAATAGGGCCCTTAGACTTAAGAAGTTTTTGGCAACAAAACTATTTGGTGTATTATAATGAACATGGTTTCGGTTAAAACAAGTATTTAAGGTATGTAGCCTATGTAGATTAACTCAAGCAGTTCTGTGGATTCAATAAAGAAGTGCTGAGAAAGCTGAATTCACATAAAGAAGACAAGTTTTACTTGTACAGCACACTGTGTTGCAGCAGAGTTGAAGGTAAAACATAATTTATCACAGCCTTTTGGGCACAAACATGAAATAAGACACGAAATGTAGCTGCTATTAAAAGTATACATTGGGCTAAACAGTTCTTTCATTTGCTTGTGTTTATTCTGACCAATTGGCAAAACTCTACAAAATTCACTCCCAGTGCAGCATGCGGAAGAAATATGTTCAATTATCCATGAGAACTGCTGTCCTGTTCTGATCCATTGGGGACAATTAGGATGTGTGACTTAACAAACACCAGCCATAACTCCAATCAAATACAGTGGCAGTATTTACAACCTCACAACGCAGAATGCTCAACAATTATAGAGAATAAAAGGAATCTTTTTTTCACGCTTTCGCACCTCACCACCCACCTTACCTCCTACTCAGTTGCATAATGTATGAGGCTATTTCAACACTCTTATGCATCCCTATGACAATAAGTAAATAGATAATTAAATGAATAAATAAACTAATAAAAATAAAAATAGAGCCAGGACAGGCAGACCAGTTAATCTGAGCACAAACAAATTTCACTCAAGAACACACAAAAATCATGATGCCTTTTTTATTTAGTTATTTTGTGAACTAAGAAGGTCATAGCATAGCCAGCTAACTAACTAGAGACTCATTGGCTAGGATGACGCGTTTGAAATACCAAAGATCAATAGACAATTGAGAGAGATTATTTCTTAAACAGTCTGTCAGTCTGTCAACTGACTGTCATTGATCCTGACTGAAATATCTCATATTGCCGTGAAATTAAGACATTACAGACATACATCCTTCTCCTCAGGATGAATTGTAATCACTTTGGTGATCCTCTGACTTTTCATCTAGCACCATGAACAAATAACAGCATGTTGCTGTAGCATGCCATTGTCAACATGTTTGCCTTTAGCTCAAAGCTAAAGGCAAATATGTCACTGAAATTTCAGTGGTTATCTTGTGACTGCATGTCCGTTTATTGCCTGTGTTCCATCTCTGTAGTTTATTTTTAAAGAGGGTTCAAATGTAATGCTGCTTTACATATCCTCTCCGCATGCTGAACCTCAGTGGGGCAATTTGTGCAGAGATGACGTTTTTAGCAAATTGGTTAAGTACTGTATTAGGTACTTGACCATAGACAGTGTACAGTATAACCATACAGTAGATGGCTGTCTGCCATTGTCAGCATGCAAAAGCAATCGGCATGCATAAGCAATCTACTGCTGTTGACGGGAGCAAAACCTATTTATGTATTGGTATAATGAACTCCTTTAATTAGATAACAAAGTCATCTTCTTATTTGCTTTTTCATCTCATTCCTATGCTGCATGATCTTTGTACTGAGGAGAGTTTTTAGCATTTTTTCTACTTCGAAATCTAAAAGCCAATTCTCTCCATCCACTAATAACATTTATGAGGATTTTATGTATTTAATGACTTGGTGAGCTGCTGATGAATCCAATAGATCCCTTAAACTGTCAGCCCCCCTTTGAGGTCATACTGCCACAATGGCATAAGTGCTATCTTGTACCAGATCCAAAAACAATATGATGCCAGTGTATCTTTTAGGAACCTTGCAGAAATATCACCAACAACGTTTCCTTCTTCTTCTGTTGTATCATCTTGAATCTAATCTCTTCGGTGGAGAGAGCTAGGGAGTGACTTAAGCGAGAGAGAGCCCAGTGGCATTAGAACAAAGCTGTGACTCAGAGAAATAAAATGTGTTTTTGCCGATTCATCACTAGAAGTGTAACTGTAGCAAACATCTCACTATCCCTAACATTATCCACATTCAGACATAGACGAAACAAATGATATATCCAGCTACAAAAAGCCTGGAAGTAGAACGGAAGTAGAACGGAAGTAGAACGGAAGTACAACGAGGCGTTGTCATGAAGATGTCGTCTTATATTCGGACCAATACGGTATTTAGGCAGCTGAATAGTATTGATGTCAACCATGGCACACACTATTGTTGCTCAATGTAAGTACACACCAGCCAACCACAAATACACAAAGGAAGCTCATATAGAAAAAAAGATATGCAACACCAGAATGATCAGGAACTGTTGTACAAGATGTGCAAGACAAAAGAAAATCTGTTGCAAATGTATCAACCTCAAGGGTCATCCGATCTCTCCTCTCTGTCTGGCCAAAACATTTTATCGACATCACACCTGATATCCTACCTTGCAATGCAACGAGGGAAACATCTTTTGGCATGAAGCAGCCCCCCCACTCCAACAGTCTGCTGTGATATCCTCACCCGTCACCTGTTTGCAGTGGTGTAGTCTGCGTGATACGCAGGTATACACAGTATACCCACTAAGAAAGCTCCAGGATTTCCATATACCCACTTCAAAATGCCCAATGACACACAACAACATACTTTCCATTATATTTTTGATATATTTTGAATTGCCATCTGTGTTTTTCTTCTTCACATAGGCTAAATAAAGGTATTTCCACCATAAATTGGGGCATTAAAGTGTATACGAATACAGGAAACAAAGTCGTTGATGCTCAAAACTTCCCTGGGGGAGGACACCCAGACCCCCCACTATAATATGGCTCACCCTCCCCCAAAGGCAGATTCTGGCCAATACGTATATATATATATATATATATATATATATATATATATATACAGCACAGTATACCCACTACAGTACATTAGACTACACCACCGGCTGTTTGCATTTGGTTGCACTGAATTGAGGAAATTGTATTGTTTCCCATATAGCCTAAGTCTATTCATCTGAAAATGTTGACAACAAAACCACATAACTATTATGTAATCTAATATATGTGTGACAGGTTATTGTGAGTGTTTGGTGCTCTATTTTGCATGTAGGGATTTACACATTGAACATGTGCATAATTGCATTTGAGAGTAATATGATTAAATAGCAGAATGCAAACTATTTTGATCTGCAAGGCTTACTCGATGCATTTTGTGCCAAAGCAATGACAAATGACTATAGTCATGTGAACAACTGACCTAGTGTTCATATAAATGGTCATATAGTTTGACGAAGTTCAATGGTCATTCGATGATTGTGTCAAAGCTATCGAGAAAAACTGTAACTCTGGATGTCAAGTCTGCAGAGTGGAAACTGGTTTATACTGCCATCTGGTGGACGGACATTAAAACAACAGAACAATACCTGCAGGCTTTCATGGATAAAGGAGACACAGACTTAGCAACATATCTTTGTGTATTCACTCTCTGAAAAATGTGCATGTGTATTCTCAGCCAATCAGGTTAAACATATTCAAATCTATGGATGCTGACCCTATGAAAAGGCAGCAGTTGCACCATGGCCACCTTAACCCACTAGGGGGTCCTGTGGTATAATTTAGCTATGGACAAAGACTGAGATCTGTTTGTAGTATTTTGTCAAACACATATTTATGTATGCACCATAGAGATTATGACACAGAGCTCCTTTACAAGAGTGACTAACTGCACCCAATTCTTTGGGTCCCTTGAGGGTCTGGGTCCCTAGGGAAGTTGCCATCTTTGCCAGGTTGGTAATCCAGCACCCAGCATCAACACCTCTCCACTTTTTCACTTTAGAGGAAGCAGTTAATATACAATTGTGTCACCTTCCTAAAATAATTGCCTACGTCATTTTTTCAGGTTTTTCAGAAAACACAAAAAATAAAACTGCCTAAGTCACATGCTTTACATGGGCAGTTATACAAGGTGTAGAATCACATGACCTGTTCAACTGAGGATGTAGGCAATTTTACCAGAGGTGGCCAGCACCATGAGGAGATGATTTAGGCAAAGAAATAATTTTTGTTAAAAGTCATTTTTTCAGGTTTTTCGGAAAACACAAAAAATAAAACTGCCTAAGTCACATGCTTGACATACGCAATTTTACTAAAGGTGTAGAATCACATGACCTGTTCAACTGAGGATGTAAGCAATTTTACCAAAGGTGGCCAGCACCATGAGGAGATGATTTAGGCAAAGAAATCATTTTTGTTAAAAGTAATTTTTTCAGGTTTTTCGGAAAACACAAAAAATAAAACTGCCTAAGTCACATGCTTGACATACGCAGTTATACAAGGTGTAGAATCACATGACCTGTTCAACTGAGGATTTAGGCAATTTTACCAAAGGTGGCCAGCACCATGAGGAGATGATTTAGGCAACAAAATCATTTTTGTTAAAAAATGACTTAGGCAATTATTTTAGGAAGGTGACGATTGGCTTCCTCAGAAGATAGTTGCAGATGACTCACAAACACAAAAGCACTCCTCTGCCTGTGCAGAGAGCATGCCACTGCTACAGGTTAGCAGTAGTAGGCTTTTTGTCACTTTTCCCCTTCTGTTCACTGCTGCACACTTATTAGTGTTGGGTGAAAATGAACAAAGAAATCTTTTTGAGCAATTCTTTTTAGTGTCCGGTATGTACCAGGTCAGCCTGTCAAACGTACTGAGTGCTCATGACCCCCTGACTTTTCCTACTCGTATTGTCCAAGCACTCGCTGTTATTGGATCATGCTGCCTGCTACAGTGGTACTCTTGCTTAAAACATCAGGGCTGCAAGAAGTATTCAGATCCTTCACTTACCTAAGTAAAAGTACTAATACCACACTGTGAAAATACTCTGTTACAAGTCAACGTCCTGCATTGAAAATGTCACTTAGTTAAAGTATGTAAGTATCATCAGGAAAATGTACTTTAAGTATTAAAAGTAAAAGTACTCAATGCAGAAATACCCTTACAATTTAGAAACTGGAAACGGTGCAAACAGTTCTGTGTTTAGTGGTCTAATCATTTCAGCTGGACTTGTAGGCCATTATATTGTTGGGTAGTTAAATTTATAGGAAACAAATGTATTGTATAAACTACATCTGTTTTGTGTTCAAAAAGCTTAATTTGTAAAGTAACTAGTAACTAGTAACTAAAACTGTCAGAATAATGTAGTGGAGTAAAAATATTTCAGTACAGGTACCTCAAATTTGTACTTAATTACAGTACTTGAGTAAATGTACTTAGTTACATTACACCCCTGCAACACATAGGAAGCGGGACAACTATTGAATGAGCAGGAATCATTGTTAGTCCATGAGTAGTCTATATACACAACGTTCCACTTCCGGGATTGCTCCGGTGCCGCTGGAAATTCCGCCGAATGTCCCTCATTTCGGCTGGATGTCCCTCACCTTCCGCTTTCTTTGTGTTGTAATTTTAAACTCTGGTGGATTTATGAGGACTATGGTTAACTTCTCCTCAGATCTCTGCAGGGTAAATCCAGACAGCTACCTAGACTATCTGTCCAATCTGAGTTTTCTGTTACACGACTAAAACAACTTTTGAACGTACTGTGGTGTAATTGGTAGCGATGCTGTAATGCTATGTGGAGAGGAATCCACTGACACTGTTTCTTGATTATAAAGGTTTATTCACATTCAAGAAATCAGCATCATGTACAAGCTCTGCAGAGCTTGGAGAGGACCTGTTTTCCCAATTCTCCAGTGGTCACTCTGGCTTTCTTTGTTTGAACATGGTATATATTCTATAACATAGATGGGGGAGGAAACAATACTTTGACCAATGGCTAAAAGCCAACTGGCCTTGTCTCGAGGCCCCACTGATAAGCATGACAGATGTTTTCCAGAGAGGTGTCTTCTGAAAGTAGAGTAAAGTTCATACGAGGTCTCCTGTCGAATCTTAGATACCAGTCCTAAATGTTCAGATAAAGCTCAAATACATGTTATATAGAATGATCAGATAAAATAGGATGAAAATACACCTCAGTACACTTTCCACCAAAACAAGTTCCTTCCCGAGGCTATTTTGCCGTTGCTCCGTACGGCGCTTAGCGCCGCCCAAAACGTTTGTGATTGGCTTAAAAAAATGCCAGTAAACCAGAGCACGTTTTTCTCCCATGAATGCTGTGTGGACTAACCAGACCCTCCTTTGCAGCGTTGTGGAGGAAGGTCTGGCAAAGCGAGACTAGTCAATGAGTGACTTGAGTCGAGACAGCCTGGCAGAGCTGAACAAGATCAAATAAACCCTTCGCTCAAACTGGGATGTCTGCTACTTTCCCCTCAAAAAGAACGACAGATCGTTGATCAGTGACATTCCTATAAAATTGTATTGACCTTACTACCTACACACAAGTGGGATGCTGAATCAATGCAATTAAACATTTTTTTTTATTTCACAAGTTTACCATATTACAAGTTCAACCTTCATTCACCTAACATGGTTATTGGTAAGATTCATGACTTATCATCACTGATTTGGAATAATGTTCTTCTCCTGGTTCAATCTATTGTTCTCCATAAACATAATAAGTGTTTATTTTGAACTGGCACATAGCAAACAGTATGTTGTAGTATTGTGATGCTCTTTCTTCTTTATGGGCAATGTCTCATATTGTCTTCACATTGATTACAGTGACAGACCTCTCCCTATTTGTTTTAACCCTGCAGTTCATTTAAAATACTGTTGAAAAGAGAATTCTCTTTACCGTTAAAGATATAGCAATCCCAAAAGCAGGCTCCATCCCTATTGTTGGAGTTGATTATTTTCCTTAAACACTGTAAAAACTGTACCTACGTCTATCTGGTTAAATTGTCTGTGTTTCATTAACACAAACAAATAAGTGTTCGCGCACAGACAGACACCAAAACAATAATCATATAACTATTGACAGAGGTGTGACATAGCAAATAATCATGTAAGAATAAACAGAGATAACCACAATGAAAATGACAGACTCAACATCTCAGATCACGGTACAGTAGGTAGCGCGGTCACCGGGCCATATGAAACTAATGAGACACAAGCACAATACTGGATAAGCACAATTCTGAGTCAGTAATACATTTTTATAAAACACATAATGAGGCGCTCAGAGCCATTGTCAATGTGTCTCTTAACTTACTATTAACATGATTAAAAAATGATTTTGGTCCCATTATTTATAAAAATAATTAAAGGCAGTTCTATCATGTAGCTTGTCTTTCTCGGTATGGAGATGATCAGTGGTGGGTCTTTTTATTTTTCGCATTCCTGTTCTTTGTTTTTTCTGGGATACAGTCCAGGTTCAGTTGCAGCACTCTATCATCAAACATTTACAGAAGCACAGAAACCAGGCTGATAAGGTTTAAATGCATGGAGTCTATTCAAGAATAGAATTTGCCATTATGAATGCATTTTAAACCAGAACTAATGCATTATGTCACAGACTTTAAACATATGTGATATATCTATGATATGCATTCATTATAATGTATATTTTTGCATACAACATGCAGTTAGACACATTTCAGAGCTTAAAAAAACAGATTAACATTGCAAAGTTGAATTGCAAACTCTCACTCATTTTACAGAGGACAGGTTTTTAAAACTCCGAAAGCTTCTGGACTAATAGAAATAAATTCCCTATTTCACTTCATCCAAACAGCAGGCTGCATGGACGTGAGGACTGATGGCATTCAGAGCAAGAACATAGATGCATAATAGTTTATTTCAATCTTTCGAAATGTTGTGTAACATTTCCAGCACCAGGCTCTTCCTCAGACTTCTGATAAAAACAGTGACTATTGGGCACGGTGATGTGCGTGTCTTTTTTAATGTTACTTCTTGATTTTAAATCATTATTCATTTGTAACTAATCATTACCCAATGTCACAATAAGGTGTTTTGCTAAGAAAAGAAAAGCATTCTATTCCAGCAATGATGCAAGCCAGAAATGTAAAAGGAATTATGTGCTGACTCCAGGAAGTCAGCTCGACAATTGAGATGTGATTTGTTTTTTCACTATACAGTAGTTACTGCATGTAAACATCCAAATTTCTTAGGCTATGTTTACACATGGCCGGCTATTTTCATAAACGGACATTTCACCCTCTCTGTTTTCAAAAATAACAGATTTAAGTCAGACTTACATGTAAAGCCATAGAGCCTGCTCTGAAGGACTCAATGCAGCAAGGTTTATAGAGGAAACTCGTTCACCTCTCCATGTCTATATACATGCAGCACTCAAACTGGAGATGCACCCAACATGACTGGTAACAGTATTACAATTTCATCCTCCTCAGTTCCGAGGACTGAGCTACATTTAATGCTACCTATTACACCTCTGCCACTTGACCTAAATAAAAGTCAATAATTCCAATTACTTCCACTTTATACGTGCAGCTGTTGGCTTTATCGCTTCCCGTTTCAGACTTTATATTTGTGAAGTGTGATCTAATGTCTCCTCCTCAGCAGCATCCCCTCTTCTGCAAAGTTGAGGCAAGCGATCATTTCATCCCAAAGGGTTTTTTATTCCCTTTCTCTGCTTCAACCTATCAACGTACTTCAACTACCATCGACAGCACCAAGGCTCACATTAAACTTTAATTAGAATTGTGCTCAGCTTGTCTTGTCTTGTTACTGAAAAAACCATATCCATCTGCACATTCTTCAGTCATCATAATTATATTTGAATAATTCAGAAAGTAATGAAGAAGTTTGATAAAACATTAAAAAGAATTCTTACTATTCTGCCTTTAAATGAAGGAACTATTTAATGCATGATTTTTTTTATTAATTAAAAGCCATAAATATAACTTGGTATCACATCTGGTAGCGTGCTTTCTGTCCAATTTTCCATTTTAAACTTATCTTTCACAATTTGTCAAGTGGACCACATCTGCATTCCTAATCTTTTCTCATCCTTATCTTATACCACTGAACACATTTGTCAGTGCGTTGCAGTGTCAAGATATTATAACTGCTGAAGTGTATGCCTGAGAATACATACATACATATACAGTACATAGAGGTAGCAAAGCATAAACAATTTCCTAGATGTAGATGCTATTGTACTTAGTCAATGCGATGCAGTGCATGTCCAGTAGAAGTCTTAAAAATCAGTCAGACAAAATCAGAGCAGTTTTATAATGACCTTATTGCTGTCCTCAATGTAACACAGAGGGTTTTTTTATTTTTTATTTGTTAAATGAATGTCTTGTCCAGTTGCAGTTCATCTGTTAAAACATCCAGGAAGTCGTGAATGTTACACTGCTTGGGTCAAGTCAAACATATACATTTGTATTTGTACTCAAATTAACTTGCTGGTCACTTATTGACTTTCAGTGGCAGGGTTGAGAGGAGAGAAAATACACAGTTTGCAAACGTTTAACCACTGGTGTCTCTATGTAGCTTGCTGGAAAACTTACTGAGTCATCTATTCACTCCACTCAGCTCTGCTCTGACTGCTCCTTATTCTGAATTACATTTTTATATAATTTTTACACCTCTCAAAAAAAAAAGACATTTCAATACTGGTAAATTCCATTGATAACGTTATAACAAGCTATAATTATAACATTATATTGATATAACATTTGATGTAATCAAGAAAATATTGGGCATCTTTATTTAAGCACATTGACATTGGATTTGCTTAATGCAATAATTGTGTATCCAGTTCATGTAAAGTGTACATTTATCATGTTGTGACATAAGTTTTACCCAATTGTATTATGTTTGGCACTAAACAATAAATATCTGTGTGTGTGATATTGTAAATGGTTAGCTAACCTGTACTCTGAGTAGTGGAGAAAGTTGGTAAATAACACCATTTTGCTGCCAGTCTACAGTTCAGCAGAACAACAGATCCATGGCATTTCACCGTGGCTCTTCAGGAATACCATTTATCTCATGTAGAGTGAGGCTCTTCCCCTCAGTTTCTTTATTAACCGTGTCTGTATGTTTCTCTGACTGTTGGGAAACCCTTTGTCCGTTAGTAAAGGTCAATCGTTTATGAGCAGACACGCGAGGAAGCTGTGGTTTTCTGCAAAACGGTCCTCTGCAGCGAAGCAGCTCTCCGTAGGCCCTGCGGAAATCCCTGTTGAAGGCTGGATACAGGATGGGGTTAAGAGCGGAGTTAAAATAGCCCAGCCATAGGAGTACAGAGTTAAGTGTGTTAGGGGGGTTTGTCTTCTTCTTTACACCCATGCAGATGAAGAAGGTGAAGTAGGGGAACCAGCAGATGACAAAGGCCCCCAGCACAGCTGCCAGGGTCACTGTTGCTTTGTGCTCTCGGGCTACGGCTGCAGTTGATGCTGCGCGTGCAAATGATGGAGTGGCAGCACGAATCCGCCGCACCTGACGAGATCAGTAAGGACAAGGTTAGAGAGACAGGAAATGCGAAGAGCTCACTCACTGCTCTGCTGATAACAAATTTAATTCAACAACTTAAGTGACTGTGCTTAAAGGCCCCTTTTTTTTTTCCCCCATTTTTTTAATTTCTTCCTTTTTTTTTTTTTTTTCTTTTCTTTCCCCCCCACCTAAAACAGGTTTTACAAAATTAAAATAAACACTGACCTGTTCTCGTGCCACTCTGAATATGCAGAGATACATTCCACACATAAGTAGCAGAGGCAGGTAAAATGAGCTAAAGGCATAAATAAGAACATAGTTGTTATTCCACTCAAACTGGCAGTAGTGTCCCTCGTTGTCCTCCTCCCCAATGCCCCAGTCCAAGTGCTGCACTCTGTAGTCTGCTGTGTTCCAGCCCAGGTGGATGGGCACAAAGGACACAGCTAGTGACAAGGCCCAGATGGCGATCATGGCCAGGGTCACCCTCAGAGGGGTAACTCTCCGGGAGTAGCTAAGGGGAGCCGAAATGGCTAGGTAACGGTCCACACTGATGGCCAGCAGGGTCAGGATGGAAGATGTACACAGCATGACATCCAGTGAGACGTAGATGTTACACAGGGCTCCTCCGAGGGGCCATTTCCCGCTGCGCAGCTCCAGAGTGGCAGAAAAGGGCAACACCAGCAGACCTAGCAGGAGATCCGTCACTGCCAGGGACACCACAAAGCAATTAGCAATGCGCCACATTCGACGACTGAGCCCCACAGCCAAACATACCAGCACATTCCCACCAATGGTCAGAATGATAAAAGACACCAGAACCAGCCAGCGGAGAGCTGTGGAGATCATGGTGACCTCCTCCACAGGCACTGGCTCACTGACACAGTGCTGCTGTTGGTATCTCAGTAGAAAATGTTTTAAACAGACTCATCCACTGCCAGTTCCATCAGACAATTCTTTACACGGCTCCTTCCTGTAAGGGTAAGCAGGTTCAGAAGTAGATTACAGAGTGTCACACACTTTCCTGCCATCTCCTTTTTCCCCCAGTGACCGTGCTGCAAACACTTCCCTGCTGAAGAACAAGAACAATGGTTATTACTTGAAAATTCAAGTCACCATATTAATACATTTTAATATTGGTGTATTTCAAAGTAATGCACGTTTATCCTTCTGACATTTAATGAAATAGTCTAATTGCAGCTGCCTGTTAAAAAGGTCAAATTACCAAGAATGAACAATGAGCAAATGACCGAAAACACGACAGAAAAAGTCTTAGGCTTGAGGACATTGCTTTCTGTTATAGAGTTCCACAAGGGAATGCACACACATCCTGATAATGCAGCCAATGTAGCAAGAGGGAAAATTGTAGTCACCCTACTTTGTATTATCTAATATAGCAAAATATACATAAAAAAAAGAAACAGCAAAATATATCAGTACAGTAAATAATATATGTGAATCAAAGCAGCAGTGCTGTTTTGTGTTTTTGGTCATTTGTTTAATACACCAGCGGTTTATCATTTTCATTTACTAAAGAAATTAAAATCCATTCACATGTTAGCAACACCAGTGATATTATCCATTGTAATGTTTAACCAGATTTACAACATCCCCACTCTTCCCCGGGAAATGGCAAGGCTGATTTTATGACATTAGCTGACATTATACAGCTTATACATTAGAGCCCTTCCGCTAACAAACAGGACAGAGTCTGTAGAACGATGCAGAGTGAAAAGGTTGTGTTCTAAACACAATATCTGCTGGGCATAGGCTGGCCTGAACGTACACACGAAACAAGCAATGGACCTGGATGATCAACAGCACAGAAAGATGTGAAGCAGAGAATGGGACTTTGTATAAACATATGTTGAGGTCGAGAAGCTGTCCCCTAGAGACGGGAACATTTACTAGAGAGGCAGCATCTGCTAAAGCATGGGCTGTTCTATATTGTGCATCACGGTCAGGCTAACTCAAGAGATCTTAAAACTCAATCATAAAACATTCTGCCACGGACTTTACAGAGTCAAGTAAACAAACCCAAGCTCTCCAGTCTAAAAAAAGAAAGATTTCTGTGTATCCAACCACATACCTTTTTTTTTTTTTTTTTTTTGAAAATGTACTTCAAGACATTTTGATCGCTACTTTAAAATTGCTTATTTCTTTGCTGATGTTTTTGCATCCACAAATAAAGCTATTGTTTCTTTTCAAAAGGACAATATGGCTAAATATTTAAATCAAAGTATGTATGAATGAAATAAAAAAAAAAAATGAATAAAATATGATCCATCTGCATGCCCAGTCTGGCATTCTTCTGTGAGGTGTTCTTTCAAAGCACCAGCTGTCATGCCTCGCAGGGAAGCTTAGCTAATTTCTTTCTTTTTTGTCATCAGACAGCATCCAAAAATCACTACTCCTTTTCACAGATGCAACCTCAAAGGGCAACTTTAATATCATTTACTGATATCCATCAGAGATGTGTGTTTCATATTTCATGTGTTGCTCTTGCATCCACAGCAAGCTTTACATGGCATCACTCTTCAAACACATTTGGAATTTAGAATAAAGCGAATAGGCACAAATATATACATTGTTGCTGTGTTTCTAGTGTTTTCCAATGTTTTAGAAATAAAACTAATGCATATACTATAGGCCAATAAAGAAAGTAGTCCAGCCCCAAGTGCCTGAGACTGCTGTTTGACAGTGTTTACATTCTGCGTGTTTGATAATGTTGTTTCTAATTTGCCATCTGCTTCCTTATTACAGTAAGGTCATCTGATGTACTCCCATAAATAATAGATGATATTTGGCATGGACAGATAATTCTCAAATTTCCTAATTATGGGTTGATGCTATTCTATAAGTGTCAGGGCATTTAATTTATGGAGCTTAATAATAATCCTTGTTGCAATCGCTGCGGTGTCCTTAGGATTTTTATTTATTGTCATTTGTACCTAATTGTCTGAGTTTTGTCTCTTTTCTGGTTAATTCTTGTGAGACTATAGTTAGGAAGGCAGTTGTATATTTATAATTGCTAATCGGATCGACACCCAGGCTGCAAAGTGCTGGCGAAGAGTTTTTTATATTTATATATAGTTTTACCATATTTCCATCTGCACTGGATCAACAAACCTCTCTATCCAAACAGGATTCTAAAAACACAGAGACACACAAGCAACATTATATAATAGGTATGGTCAACACAGATAATATCTGTACCTCCAACTTTATGACACCTATTAAACAAAACAAACTTCTTGCTTGTATATGTTTAGTTTAAGAAATGCGTCAAATTTCAAACTACAAACATAACGAAGTTCGGATTACAAGGTTCACGTCTTTTAACTGCTTTATTTTTTGTTTTATGACAGTGATTGTGATCAGATATGACAAACATCCCTGCTGTGACCGAAGATATGATAACATGAAGTGTTTACAGTGACAATGATGAGAACAGCTATAATGTTTAAGGTAGTGTGGAGGAAATAATGGGGGTGTTCCAATAATGATTTCTATTTGATGAAGTGTAATTAAAACAGTTTCAGCTGTACCTGGCCATTCAGAGAATCCAAGGTTTTAATGTTTGCAATAATGTCACTAGATTCCCCTTGGGGATAAACACTTCTTGTTTCTATGGTGACTTTGTTTGTTCAGCATTGATAGAGTTTAGATCGAGCTGTGTCCCTTGTCCCTTGGCTCTTTGGTGCTACATAAACCAGGTTTCACCGGTCATGAATAGCCAGAGAAGATTTAATAAAAAAAAATAAAAAAAACGTAATAAAATACTAAATAAAAGCCATGTTTGTCATCACTTTCATTTTGCCTTGTTGCTGATGTACCACACGACTAAGGTAACAGGTGAAACTCAACACCATAGCACCATGATGATAACCTGCGATCATTTTACAATTCATTGCATAATTAATTTGTTTGATTGATTGATGAGAAGAATGTGTTATGTATGAATGTGCATGACTAGGTGTCAACACTAACAAGTAAAACTGTACAGCATATCCCAATGCTTATTTTATTGCTTGTCTTATCTACAGTAAATATATGACATTGAGTTTCTTTTTGGCAGCTGTTTATATAATAGAAGTATATCTGCTCAGAAAGATCAGATAACCTTAAAATCACTCTCAGGTTAGAGAATATAAAAATCCCATCATGCAACAAATTAAGTTTAGCCGGCGATGAGTCAACAGTGTGAGATAACATTGCGGTAAAACATCCGGCCCAGAACGACACAAGGTGGGCCAACAATATAAATTAACAATCTAACAACATGTGAAAAGTGAAACTACTAGGAGCAGTATGGTGAATCCTTTGGCACTGAGCAAAAGTCACATCCAAGGAGAAATTCTATCTATTTGTGTATAGTGCATTTGTATCCGTGCCTTGTCCTCTTGACCTAAGCTTATTGCAACTTTGTTTCCGCCACAAACTCAAGAAAGGACATTTTTTCCACTCCATTAGCTTATGTGCTGTTTCCACTAAGCATACGAGGAACATTTAACATAAACTTAATCGCTTTTCACTCCCACATGATTGCTCGTAATCATATCAACTAGCTACACTGTCATGTTTTTACAACAAGAAGTCAGAAAGAGATAGCGATGCAATTTAATTACTTATACAACATTTAGCTGTGATTTAAATACAGATTAAACAACCACGAGCCATAGTAAAAACATTCTGAATTGGAATCAGTGATATACAATTTGAATAAAGTATAATTTAATACCATATAAATATAACTGCACACATGAATACATATTTTATCATTCTTTTAGTAATGAATATTCGACACAAAAAAGTTACAAGAGTCTAAAACCTTGCCTGCTGTTCCTACATGCAGCTCCATTCAGGATCTAAGTGGTTTAAACTGAGTGACAAACTGTCCACCCAACATTACCATTCTTGTCCAATATTAACTCTCTCTCTTATAGTGGGCTAAAACCTACAGCTATAGACTAATATGCAGAACAATTAAAGTGAAACCACAAGCTATCTCACATCTGCAATCATTTTATAATACCACAAATATCACAAAATGCAAATATGTAACTTGTCTTCTGGTTGGTGTGATGTAGCAGTACACTGCAGTACACTGCTGCACGTACATGCTCGCTAACATCATGTGAATGTGTAACCAGAGAAAAGGGGACATAAATGAATCACTAAGCAACACTTTCATACGTTAATATACATATCTCAGTGGAACACCAAACATGACTTAGAGCACGAACCTTCATCCTTGTGAATGTAAAGTGTTTGCTTTGTTAACCTTCAGTGTACCCTAAATAGAGTTGTTCAAAGCGTGTTGACTCACCTCACATGGTTTGTCTTAAACGTCCGTCTAATCATAACCTTCTTCCCAGATCATGAATCCTCTCCTCTGCTTCCTTGGTCGTGCTTAAATGCAAACTTATTTCTCTCTCTCGCTCACTCTCTATTTATCTCCTCCCTCTCTCTCTTCCTGTCTCTGTCCTCATAGACGTGCAGACAGACACATGTAACGCACTTTCACTCCCTCTAGTGCATCCATTCATTGCCCCTAAGCATTATCACTGTTGTTTTAGCTTAAGAAATGTATCTGCTCTTACAACAAGGGTATTTTTTATTTTTTATTTGAAAGGGCTCAACAGTATTTCAATAGATTAAGATTGTGTTAACAAATAAGAATTATTAAGATGAACCCAATTAATCAGGTCATCACCTTGTGTCTTCATTGCATGTTTTGTAGCCTCTATAATTTGCTTATGCAGTGTACAGTAAGTATGGTTAAAGTTGTGGGGCAAGGTGAGCCACGCTTTACTCACTTTAAGGGATAGTTCAGATATGTTGAAGTGGGGTTGTATGAGGTATTTATCCATAGTCAGTGTATTACCTACAGTAGGTGGCAGTCGACGCGCCAGTAGTTTGGAGAAGCAAGCAGGAGTACCGACACGGAAGCAAAGCAATGCCTGGCAGCAGCAAAACACATTTTAGCCACCTAAAAAAAAAAGGCTCACCTAAAAACATTAATGTCAGTTTAAGTGATTGCTATATTAGGAATATTTTCACCGCTTTACCTCAGGCCGCCCTTTCCGACAGGGAACTTAAGCAGTTATATCCACCTAGGCTGTTGTCAAAGCTACCAGACTCTTTGGACAAAAACTGTAATTTTACCCTGCAGAAAACGGGTGTTGCTGGTCTACCGCTGCCTCAGTGGGTTAGTTTGTTTGTGTGTGACTTCGGTGAATCAGAATAACACCAAGTTTTAAGTTGTAGCGCTGGCTATGACGAGAGCAAAGATGGATATAGAACGGCTTGAGTTCCCCATTGGAAAGAACTATATGACAGCAAGTTAAAGTGATGAAAATATTCTAAATTTAGTGTACACTTAATATCAAGCTATGTCCTTACTAAACTAAAGAAACTTCCTTTTTTACTGTTGCTTTAAATTCATGATTAAATAAGGGTTAAAAAAGATTGCAGACAGTAGCGTGGATTAGTGTGGATGCTGATCAGGATGTTAAAGTAATATCCTCAATCCAAGAGGGAGCCATGAAATCATTTATTTAGAGAGGAGGAGAAGGCCTCCTCCAAGAGGCTGCTCAGTTAGAAATAGCAATGCGCTACGCTTCATAAAACTGACCAGGTCAATGGGGTAACAGAGACTAATATCTCAAGTCAAGTACAAATTAAGCATTAAGAATGTTAAGTATTAAGTGAACTCATTTGGATGCACTGGTCCAGAAATGAACGCTCAATAAGCAAAACCAAATAATAGTGAAAACCTTGTTATTTTAATCAATACATTAAATACAAAGGAAGAATAATGACGATAATATGTATTATCTCATGCTTTATGCCACGTCTTCTTTCTTTGGCTGAGTCAAGGTCAGTGTTGCATAACTACTAAAGTTTATTTGAGGCGGGCTTCCCGAAGCAAGACTCTCAACACACCTCACAACTAAAAGAAACAACACAGTAGCAAGTAAGCAATAAAAAGATAAGAAATAAATAAACAATGAGATCAGAAATAGATTATTCTTAATACAAATGTAATGATAATTTGGCTGTTGATAGTTAAAACAAATAAAGAGCGCTTTATCTTAATAATTGAAGAAGTTAGCAGTTTGTGGTTAGCAGACAGTGTAGCTGTTATAGGGGTCAGTGTTTCATTTCAATTTTAACAGAATAACCTTAGAGGCTCTGCAATTATATCATGCACTTGAAATGTAACAAAACATCAAGCATTTTCTTATTTATTTGGTATTACTTATACAGTGCTCGTTGAACGGGCCTGTTTGGAACGGGCCAATTGCTTGGCCTGTGGTATTGCTGCTTGTAGAATTCATCAAAACCAAATTGTACCCCAAAATTACTTACAGAAGGACCCCAAAACCCTTAGCAACTCCCCTTAGTTAGTATAGTAGTATACCCTACTACTAACTTACTGATTTACCTGACAGAGAGCGTTGCAGATTCAGAATGTAATCACAAAATCACAATGAAGATGTGGAGTAATCAGACGTCATGGAGTCATGGCAGTGCGCTACCCACCTGGCCCGTTATGAGAGCTAATCATCTGTTTGTGTGTGTGTGTGTGTGTGTGTGTGTGTGCAGAGAGAGAGAGACAGAGAGACAGAGAGAGAGAGACAGAGAGAGAGACAGAGAGAGACAGAGAGAGATGGTGTTGTCTTGTGTCAAATGATCATTAACGAATTTAACACTTCAGCAGAGGTGTTCATTTTCAAACAGGATTGGTGGCTTGCCGGTTAACGGTGAAGTAGGGGATTTGATTGGCGGGGCTATTTTGGCAACGGTAAGGTTATTAGTTAGCAGTAGACTTAATTAAGATCTCTGCAGGGTAAATCCAGACAGCTAGCTAGACTATCTGTCCAAACAACTTTTGAACGTACAGTTGTGACGATTGTGATTGGTTTAAAGAAATGCCAATACACCACGGCACGGTTTTCTTCCATCCCGGAATGTTGTGTGGACTAGCCAGACCCTCCTTAGCTGTGCTGTGGAGGAAGGTCTGGCAAAGCGAGACTCCCGCTGTTGCAGAGAAGGATCTTGGAGAACTGAACAGAACAGAGCAGCTCGTCTTGCCCTTCGATGCAGATCCTTAGGTCTAATATAAATAACATGAATGTCAATCTCTCCTGGTTGAAAGTTGAGGAGAGGCTATCGGCATCACTCCTGGTTTTTGTTAGAAAATAAAGAATGTATTGAAAATTCCTAATTGTTTGTATGGTCAAATCACATTTAGCCCCACCAGACATGCCACCAGAGGTCTTTACACAGTTCCTAGATCCAGAACACAATCAAAGCAACGTACAGTATTGTATCGAGGTATGGTTTCATGGAACCCACTTCCAGCTGAGATTGCTAAAGCACAAAATAAAGCAAGCTTTTAAAAACAAGTAAAGCAACATCTGATGGCCCTACGCCTCTCACCATATTTTGTGACTACATTGTACATGGATACAAATATGTTGTAAGATTTCACTTTGAAATGAATGAATGAATTTAGTTTAATATATATAGTATATGAAGATGAATATGTATAGTTATATGCATCTGAATCAGCTAATGGGGATCCTACAAAAATCACTACAGTCCAAAGTTACTTTACATTACCATGATATGTCAAATATAAACTATCATCATAAAAGACATAAAAAATATGTATAAGAAATGACTTTCCACTATCACTTATAAGAATGGTTATACTTGCTTACTTGTGTATGAGTGTTGTTTTTATACCGGTGATGACTGTGTGTATGTGTTCTTCAGGCTAACAGGCTGTTAGATGTGTCTAGCTGCAGAATAAGATTCTTCTCCAATAATAGGAATTATAAAGGCCTTCCAGCTGTGTTGTCTGTCAATCATCCTCATTCACACTGGTGTGCTAACAAGATGTGAGTAAGCCTGAAGTGATGTGTCTGACTAACAGCCTTTTCTCACTGTTTCAAGGCCTCTGTTTTCACCCGCTTTGTGTTGCTGCAATGCCAAATTAGATTTTTCTTCTATCATCAAAGCTGTTTTCTAAATCAAATAGATATTTTCCTGGCTGTAATATACTGTCATATAACAATTTCTACTGATATTCAAGGTTTATAGAGGATACATTCTAATCACTTTTCATCTATTTCACTCATTCAGTGAAATATCCTATTTAAGACATCTGTGAGATGGATTGAAATTGGTTTTGTTTTTATTTTTCATTGAACTGTCTCTCAAGTATTGGATATTTTGCACAGCAAATTATATTCCCCACAGGTTGAATGTATGAATTGTAATAACACAATTCTAATTGGTTCTAATTCTTTTGTTGGTACCTGCAAAACTAATAAGATACCCATCAGCCTCAGCTGTGCTTTGTGTTTAGTGCTAAGTAGCAAATGTTGGCATGTTTACATAATAAACTAAGATGGTGTACATGGTAAGCATTTCACTTGCTAAACCTCAGCATGTTGGCATTGCCACTGTGAGCATGTTAGCATGTTGATTAGCATTTAGCTTGGGTACAGCTGCACAGAGCACTAGCGTGGCTGTAGACAGTTACAGTCTATGCTGACTGTCAGAGCCAGGCTATGACTGAAAATAAATGGTTCACAAGAGTGGTGTCCGACCACGTGGGTCGGCAAAAGTGTTTAGTTGTTTCCGTACTGCCACATTCGAAGGCAGGTTAAAGAGCCAGCCGTCAGAGAGAGGTGGGGACTGGGGAGATGCCATAATGCAAAATAGTGTTACATAAATAGTTGTGTAATGAATGAAAAAGAGAGCTAAAGAGAGACGTTCAAACCCTGTCTCTTCCATCCCCTCCAAACAGCAGGGGGACGTATCGTTGGTTTTTGGAAACTTACCTCTTATCCCTTGTGTGGTCCTTCGGGTCCCAGTGACCCGAAGGACAACACAAGGATTATGTACTTCCCTTTACTTTGTTGAGAATTGCTCTCTAAACCCTGTTTCTTGTAAAGTAAGTAAGTAAAGTTTATTTCTAGAACACATTTAAACACAGTTTAAGCTGACCAAAATGCTGTACAAACAAGAACTAAGGTGCTGTATTAACCCTTGTTTAGAGAGCAATTCTCAACAAAGTAAAGGGAAGTACATAATCCTTGTGTTGTCCTTCGGGTCACTGGGACCCGAAGGACAACACAAGGGTTATGACAGGAGTAACCTGAAATCAGTGCTAGTGTCTACAACTTTCTTTCAAATGCCCAATGCCCTTTGTTTGCATTTAGATTATGTATTGTGCCTTAAAGGACGGAGGAAAAAGGGCTGAAGTAGGGTGTTTGATTGAGTGGGACTACGAGCATGCAGTAGATGGAATCCAAAAATCCCTAGTCTGACCTAAACAGACATGCAACATAACATAAATGGTAAAAGAAAGAAAAAAAACTGCCACACTGCAGCTGTACTTAAGTGTTTTACAATGTTTTTTTTATTTGAGGTTGAACTTTTTTAGTTGTTGATGTGCATTAGTCATTTGCTTGCACTTGTGTCTGTATGTGTGTGGTATGAATGTGTGAGCCTAATGAATTCCCCTTTTGGGGCGATAAAGGAAGCAATTTTCAGATATGCTATGCTTTGCTTTCACCGTTTAAAGAAGTATGATACTCCTTATAAGAGGCAAAGCATGGCTTTCGTGATCCTCTCTATGTGATTATATAATTCATAATTATGAAGACATTTAAACCCTGTCCAGTGAAAGTGTGATATGTGTCCACACACCATTATCCTTCTTATTAACCAGTGTCAAACACAATGGAAGCCAGGAAACAGAATACACAGGTAAGAAGGAACATTTTTAAGTGTGTTATGCAGGATTATTAAGCCAAATTATACCACGTTCAATGCCATATAAAAGCCCCAGGCAATTGCCTGCTTTGTTGTAAAGAAATTCAGCCAGTGCTCTCTCTCTTCTCTTCCATTGTGCTCTGTCATATTACATTTCCATCCCAGGGGAGGCCAATCTCTGACATCTCAGTGGATTACTGCTCCTCTTAAACCCCTCTGGAGGACACTCGACTCTGGGAGGAGGAGCAAGAGAAAACCCCAATCTACCCTTCTCTGCCCTCTTTCACCCCTCTTTGTCCCCAAGAAACACTGCCACTGTGTCTCCACGTCAAAATGAGTCATTAGTTCTGTCTGTGAATCAAACCGGCAGCAATGTTTCCAGATGGAGAAACAGGGAATAGTCTCTTGTTGTTATATTTGGTAGTAAAAATAAGAGGTTGCACAGAAATATAATAAACCCTGATATAAACAGGCAAACAGATACTGACATGGGAACTAAAATTGTATGCCTAGTTTTACAGCTGACCGGAAACTTGGCACAGCTACTGATTTTTTTGCCAGACACGTAGCTTTTTGTCCACATATAATGAGGTCACAAGGCTACAACTCGCTAATTTGAGTATGCTTACTTGACAGCCATGCTGCTGTCTCGTGCATCTTGACCACCCACTGACATAATAAAATTGCATATTGCCCTCCCATACACGCACATTAATGCTGTTTCTGTAGTACTTATTCACATCTGCATGGAAGTGCATTTGTTCTCTCACTTTTAACATTTAGTTTCCTATTTGTAATGTAATTATTATTATTGTATATTATCATTATTAAATTAATCAAATTTGAGTTAGGGCCCTATATTTTGACATATTTGATATTTGACAAGTTGGTATTTTGACAACATAATACATTTTTTTCTGAACCATGAATGAAAATACTCTTTGAATTAACCTTTTGTTAGTGTCAGTGTGCAGGGTTCTTTTTTTACTTTATAGGAGTTGCCTCCATATTAAGGTACGTGTTGCCATAAAATGTCAAATTAAGGGTTAGGGTTAGGGTTAGGGTAAGCTAAAATATATATATTTTTAAATGTATATTTATACCTAGAGGTCAATTATGGTACAACAGAATTACAATCTTTTCTAATAACATTTAAATGATATTTTTAATAAATATTAAATTCATCAGCCAACAATCCGAAACAATTCAATACATTTAAAAAAATAGGTGTCTGGTGAATGTAACTTGTGAATGCCTACCATAAAATGTTTTTTATTCAAAGAGTTAGTTGTGCCATCTCCGAAACACCTCCTGCTATCTAAATGAGATATGAGAATCTATGCATTATTTATTACATTTATGCTGTGTAATATCATTATTTTGGCTCAGTTATTTCATGTAAGGCACATGTAGCAGCAAAGTAACACAGAAGAGTGGCAGCATCAACACCACTGTGGTTGCCGCTGCCGTAAAAAAACACCAAAGAAGAAGAAGATAGTCAGAAAGACAGACCCTGATTGGTCGACACACTCAGCCCACTGAATTCAAGAAGTGAAAATGGCCGGTCTTAACTGCAAATTGATACCTCTCCATACAAAAATAGGACTCAATAACCGTTCAGTTGTGGATGTATCAATCTGGAGTTATTGAGCAAAGTCTGTGCAACGATACTGAAGTTCCAGGCTAGGTTACAAAGCTTCTGGAAGACCTAGAATCGCTCTTTGAAAGGCCCAGAGAAGCCCTTTTTGAAAGGCCCAGAGAAGCCCTCTTTGAAAGGCCCAGAGGTTAGCCTTCAGGCTAAACAAACAGAACCATGCTATCTTAAAGCGATGCCGAGATATCGGAGATTACATAATTTAGGTGATTTATGGATTCATCATCATGGATTTATTGTGACATTACAGAAACTGCAGTTGCAGGCTGGATGAAGAAACTTCTAAAACAGACTTGCGATCGCATGGAAGACCTCATTGACAGGCGCATTTATCTTCTAATAAAAAAAGTAAGTCTCTGCACTGTATTGATCTGGAGATATTGAATATTACATTCAACGTGTAATTTGCTGTCGTATATGACAGCGTTGACCTGGGGGTTTAATCACGGTTTATATACATGCATGTATGTAGGCTACTGTTGGCATAATTTAATCAGGAAATACAAACTGAAATTTGTTTTCAATATGTTATCAACAACACAGGAACTTGATTACTTGATGTTATAGCAGGAAATGCAAGTTGGAAAACTAAAAGAAGAACTTCATGTCGAAAATAAAGAAACAAAACAGTTAATCTGTGCTAGATTAAGACTATAATTACAGTATATTTGGTTTGCGAAAATTCCACTCTTTACCTCACCGGTGGTCAGTTTCACCTAGTGCAAGATAAAGATAAAAGTATTTGCATAACAGTATAACATCAGTTCCATAATAGTCTATGATCAGTACTTTTTTTTTTTAACCAAAACAAACAAAAAAGAGGTGAAATAAGAGCTATCTGCCTCTCTGTTGTTGAAATCAGAAAAGGGTTTATTGCCACAGTAAGATACAGTTAACATGGAATATGCCTTGGTGATTGGTGCATAAACAATAAATACAGAAACAAATATATACAAAATAACTGTTTAGCATAACAAAAAGGAGACTTAATGGGTTGATTGCAGCATGTTCAAGAAATATATAGTATGTGAAATGGGCAGGTGTATAGTCCAGGATGGAGGTTAATGCAGAGTGTAGTTACTAGTTTGGGGGGGGGGGGGTTCCACAAGGGTTCATTCCTCCATCGGGAGAAGCAGGATTTACCAATTAGTACTGGGTGTCACAGCAAGGATAGGACTTGTTGGTGCATTTCAGTGTGTAAAGCATCATCACAACACTGTCAGATTTAATTTACAGAAAAATTGACATTCATTTGTACACTAATTGTTAATAGAAACAGATCATAAACCAGAGCTAAATTGACTTGAGATTTTTAAAGTTCAAATCAACACTTTAAGTCTGCTTAGTTTGCCGTACCATCACGTTATTAGTGTTAGATTTGTAAAATAAATATTCATTAGCATCCTGTATATCAATTCACACTTCACTGTGCTGGAAAAAGAAGAACAGGGCTATTTGCACAGAACTTAAGTCTAAAAAAATCAGTGCATACAGCAGGCTGCCCTGGGAGAAAAGCACTGCAGTGGAAATGAGTTTGTCCTCTCTAAAACTGTCTCACACAGGGTGGACACAACATAATACATGCAGCCTGAAATATATTAAAACTTATAACTATTACCTTGGTATCATAATGTCCAGTTTTGCCAAAGTATGCCTTTTGAACAATTACAGAAATAGTATCTCTTTGCAGTCCGTCCTACATTTTAACATAAAGGAACCCTTCCTGAAGCTTTCTGTTTAAATGGCCTTGCCTTTTGCCTTATATAACATGTGATGCTCTGCAGAGTTGTCAAATGACAAGCATATGTTTTACTGGATTAAAAAAAACTATGAATCATTGGGGACACATTCATCTTACTGTGGTGCATAAATGCTAAAAAATGCAAATCAACACTGGTGGCCTTTTCAGGATAGTGTGTGTGTGTGTGGCATGCTTTCAGTTTGCACAGAGTAATTTAACATTGGTCTAGGGATGACAATGTGTGTCTGTCTATTGGTCAGTAGGTCGGTCCACCACTTTGGTCCAGACGCAAATTAGGCTATCTCAACAATACAGACGTGCTCTGTGTCAAAATGTTAGTTGCTGCACCTTTATTAAAGCTCTTACTATAGCTGTGCCCTCCAGATCTCATCTCTCTTACCAGATCCTGCCTCAGTTGAGCTTGAAGTTGGTTCATGTTCATATCATCCCCTTTGACTTTGTCTCAGTCTGTAGGGACTTGGCTTGGGAACCGAAGGGTCGCCGGTTCAAGTTCCCATAGGGACCAAGTACGGAATGTGTACCGGTAGCTGGAGAGGTGCCGGTTCCCCTCCTGGGCACTGCTGAGGTGCCCTTGAGCAAGGCACCGAACCCCCAACTGCTCGGGGTGCCTTCCCTGGGCAGCCCCCTCAGTGCATGTACAGTATAGGTCCTGTTTTTTCAATTTCCCTGGGGATAAAAAAAAAAAAGAAAGTGTCTTCTTCTTTTACTCTTTTTTTTTTTTTTTTTTTTTCAAACTTTATTTTTGACTTTTCCACCATCAAGAGATTGCCATTTCTTGTTTTGAGTGAAAAGTGTCAAAAACTACTGGCGATTTCTGTGAAATTTGGTACATACATCTATTCAGGATGATTTAATCACTTTGACTATCCGTTAATTTAGTTAAATTAGCTCTGTTTTTAACTCCTTTAGAAATGAAGGTCTTTTTGGCTTGCTGTATGTTCAGCATTCTTTACCAGCTTCTCGTTCACTTCAGTTCTCCACCATTTTCCTAAGCACAGGTAGTGTACAGCTTGTTTGAGCTTGTGAGCTGGCTGCTGCCCATGGCTTTTTATGCAGGGGCTGGTGAGAGCCGTTGGACCTCAACCAGACGGACCACTGAACCAAAATAATGAGCTGAAAGTGGCTGAGGGCTGCATAGGGCTGCAGACTGGGGTGTTACTTTTCGGTGGTGTTGGCAGTGCTAGTAATTCTTTCACCTTACAGGAAATCATTTGATTCAAAGCTAATATCAGCAATGTCACTTAATGGAGATTGAAGTTTTTCAGCTGGCAGGTTTTAGGTGTTAGGTCATACATACTGCCATAAAGAGCCAACAAACTTAATTAGTCACTGTGCAGCAAATGGAAATAATGTTTACAAGAAAATACTATATGAATGTGCTTTAAAAAAAAAAATGTTTAACATGCATACATATTATGTAGCTGTGTGTTGCACACATGCATGTAATGAAATGCTATGACATGAAGCACAAGTATCTCAGACAAAATAGGATCCCTTATGTAGTCGGTCCAAATGGATGTGTGACATACTGTACGCTGTGCTTGATTGAAAATGTAGAGGCTACACTGCAGACTTTGTAAGACAGTAAATGCAGATACAGTACAGGCCAAAAGTTTGGACACACCTTCTCATTCAATGCGTTTTCTTTATTTTCATGACTATTTACATTGTAGATTCTCACTGAAGGCATCAAAACTATGAATGAACACATATGGAATTATGTACTTAACAAAAAAGTGTGAAATAACTGAAAACATGTCTTATATTTTAGATTCTTCAAAGTAGCCACCCTTTGCTTTTTTGATAACTCTGCAAACCCTTGGTGTTCTCTCAATGAGCTTCATGAGGTTGTCACCTGAAATGGTTTTCACTTCACAGGAGTGCTTTGTCAGGGTTAATTAGTGGAATTTATTCCCTTATTAATAAAAAAGCAAAGGGTGGCTACTTTGAAGAATCTAAAATATAAGACATGTTTTCAGTTATTTCACACTTTTTTGTTAAGTACATAATTCCATATGTGTTCATTCATAGTTTTGATGCCTTCAGTGAGAATCTACAATGTAAATAGTCATGAAAATAAAAAGGAAACACATTGAATGAGAAGGTGTGTCCAAACTTTTGGCCTGTACTGTACATGCAGGTTTGAACTGATAAAATGTGTGGGTAAATAGAAACCAACACTTACAGTAGAGGGAAACATTCTACTTTAAAAACTGCTTAAGTTGCTTCTTTGCGCAATTCTTTAGACAATTGTGCACATCTTAAGTGCAGCAGGACAGAAGTTTCATGCCTGACTGGTGCTGAATCATATCTCCTGAGGCGTAACAGACATGTTAGTATTAATTAGGTTATTTCCACCAATATCTGCCCCCAGCTCAACCACCTTTCAAAAGAAGCAATACAACCATATTGTTGCTGTTATTACATGACTGAGACACAGTGAATTGTTCTTCTCTGGCACTATGTGAATTACACTGATACCTTTACAGCTATAGGGAGGGTTTGAACTGATGTTATTTATCTACTTGCCAAACCATTTTAAAATTGAAGTCTTTAATGTTCACATGCATGGATGACAAGTAGTTTCAGTCACTCTGAAAGATCATTTTTGATATGGAGCATAAGTGCAATATGTTGTCTGGCTTGTTTATGTTTTATTTTATAGACCCATTTGTCTTTGGCTCTAGAACTCAGTGCAGTGCTGTTGCTGCAATATTGTAGTAGTACCACTTTTCAAAATTGGCAAGTCCGTTGGCAGGGAACTCCAGGGTCTTAATGGATCTCCTAAGTCAAAATTTAGAGCTTTCTGCATAAGCAAGCATGAAAGTGTGGTCATCCCAGTTTATATGTTGTCTTTTCTGCACTACTAAGTTTCATGAAAATGCCTCTTTGAAACTAATATTGTAAGATCTATAAAAAGTAAGTACATTTTTGGCTCATGCAGAAAAGATTTGCTAGATTTATGATGCACAATTACTTACAACCAAGGGCGTAACTTTGGGTTCAGCATTGGGGGAGTTGACATCTCCACTTTTGAGCAAAATTGAAATTTTGAGCGTCAAACACTTTTCTGCATTCTGGTGAATTTTTCTGCAACAATTTGTGCCTTTTCTGCATCAAGTTATGGTGCAAATGTCTTTATTTATGTAAAGGAAATTCTAATAGATTTTTGGGGTGGGGGGTTGCACTGGCCAGTTTTGATTATTATTCCCCCTCTAAATTACACCTATGCTTACAACCATGCCAGGGTTTTCCCTACCATTATAAGGCTTATTTTGGGTGCCACCTAAGCCGAATGAATGCAACTAAATTACTTTTCTTAGATCTAATGATTGTAGTTTGTCCCCAGTGAACCTTTCTTTTTTAGTCTAAGTTTTGTCTAAGCTTTTTAAATGTTATGTATGTATTATTTGCTCTAGGTTTTCTAACGTTTTAGACTGATATGGTAACAAGAATGCTCCAAAATTACGTAAAATTGCATTTTTCTTATTGAAAAACTTATTCTTAGGGGAGGACCACTAAACACCCGCCAAATACGTGCACCTTATCTTTCACAAACCTTGGGAAACACTGCATAAACATACTACCGCCGTCTTTGGAATGATTTCTGACAGTACATGATAAATAATAAATAATTTAGTTTTAACTCTTTACATAAGGCCCTTCAGAACAACTGCACGGCACAATCAAAAATGTTATCTTATGTTTAGAGAGTACTGCACCAATTTAGCGTCACATTCCTTTAGCATTGTCAGTCTCACTATGGACAGTCAAAACAAAAAGGTTAAAAATCGATGCAGGAGAACCAGTAATATCTTCCTTTATTATTCCCCGTATTCTTCTTCCTTTGCAAAATCTTTTGCCTATAGTACCCACAATGCAACTCGACCTCCAACAAATCAGTCAGAGATACAAGTGTGTGGTTATAGTGCATTCCATTTACCTCGGAAGCCAAAGCTGGGAATGACGCGTGACACCCGAGTTGAATACGTTCCATAACAAGTCGGATTTTCATTGTTTTCATTAGCTTTAGCCAGGTTAGCCATTGTTAGCAATGCCAGTTTATAACAATGCATTATGCTGTTTTTTGCATACACAAACAGCGTAACAACATGTCAACAGATAGAAGTTGGACAGGACTGTGTACACAACTGATTTAGTGAGACCCAAATAAGACAGAAGTGCTAATAACTATGTTACTACAGCTTTAACAACTGTTGATACACGGAGCAGCCATGTTGGATTTTTGGCTCGGGGTACTCCGTGGTTCTCTTAATACATCCATGGTGGTTGCCCGATTTCCGAGCTCGGAAATCTGGGGTCAGGGGGCGTGTTTCCGACTTTGACCTCGGAAAATCCGATTTACGAGTAGCAGAGATGAGGAGCGGCCTACAGAGGTCTGGTATGCTCACTTCTTTCTAACTCCATGCCCCAAATATCTTTAATTTTCAAACTTGTAGTTCTCAGACCCAGCCGACACTATATTTTTCAGACCTCACACAGCTTTCTCTGCAGCTGTGTATGCATGCATACATTGTTATATTTCTAGATAAAAAGAGCCCTCACTCACTTACACCTACAGTAGTTAAATGTACCTTGGTGGCAGATCTGCTACCTGCATGTGGCTACAATGCTGTCACATCTGCTGTGGACCCACTTTTCCCTCTAGTACCATTGTTGCCGGAATTTCATTTTCAGTATTTCCTCTAGGAGGCATTTTAATTAAAGCATCTAAGTATTTTATGATCAAAAAAGTAATATCAGAATATTTTCTTAGCTCACTGCTCAAATAAACTATTTATACATTCCTAATGAGGTTTTATCCAAAATTCTCTAAATCTCATGCTCCCCTTGCATTAATAATTTATGACAGCTTCAGTAAAACCATGCACAAGGTTTTGTTTCATGTTGCTGTAGTTTGCCTACATGTGCCTGTGTCCATGAGTGTGTTCATGGGTTTGTGCATGTGCACATGGACATTTGGATTGTGACTCACGCTTCATTGCAGCCTTTCGTCATGTCATTGTTTTACTCAGAAACCTTTTATGAACTTCAGATTGTTTGGGGATTTGGAGACCATCAGCACAATTGGCGAAGGCATAATGAATGTTTCTCTATTTAGTAGCTAGTTCGCATTTGTGAAAAGGTTTAGATGCACTGAAGCTGTACATCTCAGCCAAAAAAGTGTCTTTATTTCATTCATTAAGTGTACTAAGGGAAGTTTAGCATTCAGATATAAACAACGCTCTGGACAAATTTACACAAACAGTCAGTAAATTCAGATTTATTTTTGCATTTCCAAATAATTCCATTCAAAAACTTGTTTCATACTGTACATTTAGTCTTGGGTTGCTTTCACACCTAGGTCGTTTGGTCCGTTTAAAACGAACCCTGGAGCGTTTGGTCGGGTAGTCCGGTTCATTTGGGCTCAAGTGAAAGCTCATCCGAATCAAACAAACAAACTCTGGTCCGCTTGAAAACGGGGGTCTCGGTTCGCTCAAGTGAACTACAGTTCGGTTCACTTTAGGTGAGAACGCGATCCGACCCAAATACAGAAAGTGGACCAAAAACAATGCATTTACTAGCCTGCAATTTCAACCTTGCACACAATTTACGGACTTGTATATGATTTAAGGGATGATAACTTTCAGATCCATAAGCTGTTCTGACCACACATCGCTGGTCGTCTGTGTGACAACACATCATCGTCTCTCTCCATCCCTCGCTGTCTGTCAGCTGCTCACATTGTTTGCCTTCTTCTAAAATATTACAAACACTAAAGCAGAACCAGAAAACCCAAGACATTATAAATTTGGTGTTGTTCCATTTTTTTCAGAGACCAGAAGTGTCGGCGAGTTTCGGATATTCTGTCCAATAAACAAGCGACCGTTACGATTGCGTGACATATTTGTTTACAGTGTTTGATGCGGTTGACAAAGTGCAGTGTGAAAGCAAACCGAACCAAATGAAAAATGCTAAAATGTTGCAACTTCACCCCCAAATTGCACCAAGTCCACCGAACTATAGGTGTGAAAGCGCCCTTAGGAGAAGCAGATAAGGGGGGGCTATTGAAGAGGAAATGTAACATCAACTGGAACTCACAGTGCATTAATCATAACATTGCATAACAGAATATCAAATGTAAAATTAGATAAAGAAATATGTGGCTGTGGTTAGCCCTACATTTTAAGCAGGCGTGTTGAAAACAAAATAACATTAACTCTCAAATGCAAAATAAAGAATTCCTAATGGATGATACTAGCTGACAGTCACAAAGATCACGGGCAATTTTGAGTACAAAATCATGTTCATCAGCCTCAACAATGTGCAGGAGAGTGGAACTCTACTGGGTATGATCCTAATTCAGAGTAACCTCTCTATGAGTAGGAAGGGGATAGTAAGAGTCCTCTGCAAAGGATTCTGCTGGTCACTTGTAACACAGGCAATTGGCTACTAAACAGCACACAGGCATTGTTGAGAGGTCTACACTTTCTGGATTTTCCTGGGCGGCCATTTGAACAGGGTCTTACACAGCTTTTTGCTTCTCACCTTTGACTTTGTTAAGCTCTTAATGATGACATTTCTGAGCAGGCTGAAGTTCAGGGGCTGGGATAGGTGCAAGGAGAAAGCCTGATTTCCTCTTGCTGAATGGTTCAGAACCTCCAAGAAGCGTCGTTCTTGCTGCCTGAAGTCATACTCCACACTGGATAGACAGATATGCAGCCCTAAATTACTAAATCCCCCACCAAAACACAGATGTGAAATGACAAAAGAATATGTCACATTCAGCTCTTGCTAGGGAATGTTTAGGTTTTGTCGGATCTGCATTACCAGATTATTTTTCAATTATGCATCAAGCTTTTGTAGCTACACTTCACTTTGTGGTACTCATGTGGGAAGCTCTGCACTTGTCAGAGTTCAAAGTGGTTGATTGGTTCAGGCAGGAAGACATTACCCGGCAGCCTATCCTTTTTTTTTTTTTTTTCTGAAGGTGCACACATCTTGTTCATATTTCCTTATCTTCCACTTGGCCTTCAAGGACCCCATGCCAACACACACCAGTCAGCAAATCAACTTACGTAACATCTTTTTGTCATGCAAAAGCGGTTTTGAAAATAAGTAGATCAAGACGAATGTTTTGAACATTTCAAGATAAAGACCGTTTTAGGTTTTGCTTTGTAGAGCATGAGGCATTTTTTTCTCTCCAAAAGTTGATGAGAAGACTTGGATTTCTTAGCCTCCTTTCAAATACAGTGTTTCTGGGACAATTGTTTTTTATTTTTCCATTGTGTCCAACTGATGCAACATTTCAACTAATGGGTGCAAACGGAGATCAAAGTTGGAATATTAGAGCTAACCACTATTGCACGATAAGTCTTCATACACTACAGCTTAAATGGAATTGGTATAAATATTAAAATCATGTCATTATCTTTCTTTAATTAAATGAAAATGACTGGTTTTTACCTTTAAATTTAAATTGCTTCAAATAGCTGCAGGATGTGAAAACATATAAATGCCAAACGTCTCATTTTAAGATAACGCTATTTTAGATAAATTCTCCCACAGCTCTCCTGATCTGTTTAAATATATTTCTATATGACATGAAATTACCTTGTATGCAAATTAACAATGCTAACATGACTCCAGTAAAGTGATCATTATAAATCTTTACGAATCTATGCAGCAGGCTGCTTGGGCACAACTTCCTCTTTACTAGTTTGGATTTTAGAGAGTGCATCTCTGTCTCCATAAATCTGCTGTGTGAATAGATTGAGTCACATACAGTCAGTGCTTAAATTTGACATTTGGTCCAAAAGATTTATGATTTGTTCAGAGAGGAATATGTATCTCCCTATGTATTCTGGGCGAGAAACAAATGAGCAGTACAGAGCTTTTCATTTAGTAAGCTGCCCATACAGTAAGTCATTAATTTTCAGTGAAGTGAAGTGGACAGGCTGGCAAAGATCTGCTTGGCAACTGATATGGCAAATGGGCGCAACCTTATTGAGTTGTGTGTCTCAAGCACAAGAGAAACTTAAAATAAAACCTATATTTTAAAATATCCCTGCATGGTCCCACTGCTGTCCGTTCATCAAATGTTAAATAGAGTGAATTCATTGAAATCCATGTTATGTTACATTTATTTTTTGTCTCAGTAATGTAGCACTCATTCTGTAGCAGTTCATAATAAGTCTATTATACGTAGTGTCGTTCTAAAATATTGATTTAGTTGTAATTGCTTTCTTAATATCCTTTTGAAGATATCTCACGTCTCAATATCTCAAACCCCAGACACATTTTTCATTTTATCTAAATGACGGCTTCCTGCTCCAGCCTATAATCAACACAAAGCAGTAACACAAAGCGATACCATACTATATTTATGATATTCTGAAACCATAGTTTTCTATTCTCGGCAAGAGCTGAATTCTGGAGCTGCTCTGATCACTTATCAGTTCAAACACTGCATGCAGGCAAAATTGGCAATTTCACTATTATCTCACCTGTAGACAATACAAGCAGTCTTCTGGCACGTTGAGCAGTTTTTGAGGTCCTGTCCAGTTTTGTAGAATCGCCGACTGCGATAAAAGAAAGTAAACCAAATTGGATAGAGTAAATAAGGGCTTCCAAAACTCTCATCCTTTCAAATTCACAATTTAATATGCACTCCACTTATGCTCTTTGTCTGATTTTCATTCAGACTGCTGTTGGCAGAGATGGGCTGTATAACATGCATTGTGTCAGACATCAGATGGTTATTAGGAGTTGGTTATTCTGAAACATGACCTCGGAGGCAGTCACAACTTATTAGCACACTGCAGTAGATGAGAATGATTGACAGAGACACATTGCCAGAAGGCAGTTTTAATTCCTGTTATTTGTCCCAGAAGAGTTATACGGCTTAATAAATCTCACCGAGAAGTGCCCTCTTGAAATGCCCAAGTAGGTTTCTGTCACAGTCAGCCACACAACCACGGACCTTTTTGAAAATTTGTAACAATGTTAAGGCTTCACATCATCACACTATGATCCCTGATTTATGGCATATGTATATTGGTCACAGAGCCAGCTTCATTACATTTTATCAGTATGTTTGCCTGTAAAAGGTATTTGTGCAACTTGTCATATCATAGTGTATGTAATAAATGGTACAATTTGTTTCTTGTTAAGGCTTTATTTCCCATGTGGATATTGGTTCAATGTCAGCAGAAAGTCAATGTTCTACAAAGCGGCACTTGACAATTTGCTGCGTCTAAATGAACTCTAGGACCAAATGTCTTGCAAATTATTTTTTAAAACAATTTTGCCATTTACAAATTACATTGGGAGGAAAACAATTTTTCACAATGAATCAGGATGACAGGACGACCACATATCTGACAAACATGCACTGCCATAATCTGTCACTTTGTTATTTTACAAACAAATAGGGGTGGAAAATAAAACTGATCTGTGCTATATTGGTTATTTAAAAACATATGTCTACCTTTTAAGAGTGTCTTCAGGTGCAAACTATAAGTATTTAAAGAGCCTGGTTTTCTCTAAATGTAAATGGTTTGTTATTGCCATCACAGTAGCCCACTCAATTATGGCTGCATAATCATAAAGATATAATTACACACACACAAGCAAAAGTTTTTTTTTATATGTAAATCACTGCAGTTTGCCAAATAGTTGAAAAGTTCACGAGTGGTTTCAGTTATTGCAAGTGACGAGTGACTGGAACGTCAAAGATCAGCACTGCAGGACAGCTTTTAAAGTAATGATGTAGGCCAGATTCTGGCAAACCGCTATACCTGTATTGGACTGAATATAGTTTATATTAATAGTTCATTCATATCAGACCCTGCAGGTTTTGTATTATGGTTAAACAATAAGGTAAATGTTTAAGACGCATCTTGGAATAATTCAGTTGTGAGTCTATAAGTAACACAAGTAAAACACTACACTAGAGGAATCATTTCACCTGCCCTACCGCACTTACACATGCATATACACACACACACACTCTAACATCCTCTTACCCGCTGCTGGGAGAGTGGCACGTCTCCAGGTCATGGATAATGTTAAGCAGAGTAGTGATCCTGTCCTTGTTTGCTGCCAGGCTGGCCTCCACACTCTCGAGCCTCTGCTGTAGGGCTGCTGATTTGCAGCACTGTGGGGAAGGAGGCAGCAACAGGGCTGCAGCAGCTGGGTGGGAGTGAGCCAGGCTGGTGTCCTCTGGGCACGGCAGAGGGGGAGCAGGGCTAAACTTTGAATCCAGTTTGACAATTGCCTCTGCCTCGCAGGATTGGAGTCGGGCAAGGGATGCCAAGTGCATTGTTGATGATGGCAGTATGGAATTACATTCAGGGCCTGTGTGCGTACAAGGCAATCCCTCGCTGTTAAAAGGGACTGTTGTAGTGAATGAAAGCTCTGGACTTGTGTGTGCTTGTGGTAGTGATGAAGTATCTGAATCAGAATTTTGGTGGACTGAAAGTTTGATTTTGGGGTGTGCACCAGTGTTTTCCAGTGATGAAATAGTGGGCTCACAGTTTGTTTGTGCTTTGGCAGAGGGTGTTGAATAATTGGGAAGTGTCTGTTTATCTGCATTGGATTTCAGCTTAATATTGGCATGCCTGACTGATACACCCAAAGCAAACTGTTCTGTATTTGAATCTGTCTCCTGGGCTGTTTTTACTGATGGGCATGTAGCACAGTGTCCCTCATGTTGTGTTTCTGTGTACCCTTGATAATGTGCGAGCCTTTGTTGTTCTGTGTTTATGCAACCCTGCGGACAAGAGCTGCTTGACTTAATTAGGGAAATGTAATTCTGAAGGTTGGTGACCTGGGACAGATTTGAATTTTCATGGTCATTCGACTCATGCACAGCTAATTCATTGATTAGATTACCACTGGATTTGTTTTTATCAGTATGTGATTCAGTACTGGGAATAATGGTTGGTTGAGGATAGTGGGTGCTCGCATCACTGCCTCTGTTATGATTTTTTGACACATTTAGCGGCTCAGATAATGAAACTGGAGTTGTTGTGGAGTTTTCCTGATTAAAAACATTGCAAACACCCGATTCATTACCGGTTTGAGTTCTGCTGTCTGTTTCTTGTGTGTGATCAGATTGATTTACTCGAGGCGCCTTATTATGACTAAGATCTTTGTTGTGTTGTGTTGTGTCTGCTGATTGAAGTGAAGTTGTACCTGATGCACAGACATTACTTTGGTTTCCTGTCAATGTAGATAAAGAGGTGGAGGCTGTGGGGGGTGCATTTCTCTGATTGATTGAGGAGTACCTGAGGGCTTTATTTTTGTATAGAGTGCTGCTGTATGTTGATGTGTGACTGGGAGCTGCACTTGAAGGCAACCTAGCTCTTGAGTCTAGGGGTTTCACTGAACTTGGTGTTGCGTTTAGAGATGCTGTAGAAACACGAAGTGTCGGTTCAGAATTTGAGGAGTTCCGTTGAATTTGGTGAATTTGTGGAGCCACAAATTTATGTTTAGTGCTGGTATGCGTAGTTTGATCTGAATTAGATTTATGATTCAAAGTGCTATGTTGGATAACAGTGCTGAGAAGTCGATGTGGTGTAGTTGGGCGTGGTGTGGGGAATCCAGCTGAGTCCATTACTGTGTCAATTAAAGATGCTTTGCCTGGTGATTTGCTGTCGATAGTTGAGGATGCCGTTATTGGTGGTGTGTGACCTGGATCACGTGAGGTATGTGGTGGACTTGCAGATGTAAGCTGTGCAGTTGTTTCCGGTTTATGAATGGGGTCTAATGCATTGGCTGTCAGTGATGCGATGGGAGATTTAGGTGTCATTTGTGGCCTATCAGTTGTATTTATTGCTATGTTTACTCGCGCTGCGTGCGTTTCATGTTGAGCATTTGCAACTTTAGCGAGTATATTTTTAGTAGACATCGGTGCAGTGTTAAAGGTTGTAGTGCGTGTGTTGGCAATGAATGTGTGTGAAGGTGACGACAGAGCATTTTCAGGTGTAGCGTGTATAGCCACACATACATTTAGTGGGACATTATGTTGCGACGAGTTGTGTTGTGATATTTTTAAGTGCTTAGGATAAGTGTGTGAATGTGGGTTGTTTGGTTTAGTAGCTGTGGCCATCTGTGGAGTCAACATGAGACTCGTCGGTCGGGGGATCTTACTGTCCTGTGATGGTTTCGCGAACGATTTTATACTGGCATCCTCTTGTCGTGTTTCAATAGTTGCTTTAGTGACAGTGATGGTTTTAGCATGTAGGATAGTTGTGGGTTGAGGGGATGTTGCATCACTGGCAGCGTGTGACTGTGACAAAGTGACCAAATTGTCCCTAGAGTGCACTGGGCATGATGGGTGTGGTGTTTTTCCGTACTTTAGTTCTTCACTAAAATATAAAAGTTGTGGATTATTGTGTGTCCTTTTGTCTATGTTTGTGATGCTCTCTGAGATTTCATGATGGCTTGGCTTAAGGTTTTTCTCGATAAGGGGCATCTGGACATGTGTGGTAGTCGAGAGCGCGGTCAACTTAAATGGTTTCTCTCCAAGACAATCATCAGTAGTAGAGCTTTTCTCCCCCAAAGTCACAAGTCCGGTGGTTGTAGACTGTCTGCCACCGCAATGGCTGCATATTTTTTGTGGCATACCGAAAGGTCGGGCAGCAGATAACAGCAGCGTCTTCCCACACCGCTCTGCATAATGACCTTGCAGTCTGGTTTGGTCTCTTACATGAGAGTTTGCATTTTTAACAGGCTCTGCTTCATCGTTATGAACGCTAATTCCACCTATCGCCTCAGAATCAACCACGCTGCCATTGGTGTAGCGGGCAGCAGATTTCAATTTTGGCCTGACATTGGTTATATTCCCTGCAAAGTGTGGGTTGGTCTTGATTGCCCTCGCATAGCAATAAGTCCCACAACTGTTCCTCTGACTGAAGGCCACATCCTTAGAGGCCTCACCTCCAAGTGCTTTGAAAGTCACTTCCTTTTTTGTTCTGGATTCCCCACTTTTCTGTTTTAAAATAGCCCTTTTCTCCTTGTCACTCTTTGTTAAAAGTGATATATCCTTGTACTCCGTTTCCTTGGTAATATAGCTGTTGGATGTTTGAGTAATGATATTTGATGGCGTCGAGAGCGTATCAGTTAGCTGTCCACCGTGCTGGGCGGATGGTCTGCTTATCCCTGGGGACGTCTGAACACCAACGCTGCACTGAGGTCCCCAAGTCTGCAGCAGGACTCCTCCGGTTCTGTCCCCTCCTGTTGTCCTCCAACCACGCACTCCAAACAGGGCAGGGACACCTAAAACTGGAACCGGAGTTGTCAGGTCAGCCGCTCGTCTCCCCATCCCTTGTCTGGCTGACTCAAAAGTCTGATTATTCGAGAGAGCGGCAGTGTTTCCGCACCATTACATCCGTCTAAAAGTAAGAGAGGAACAAGTTTACAGTGAGAGGCATTTGCGATGGTGCTGTGAAAGAAATCCATGAGTAAGCAGGACAAGTTGAATCAATGCACAGAGCTAGAAATGAGACAAGGAACTGCTTCAATGCTGCAGAAATGAAGGATAACGGCTGTAGGCTTGTCAAAAATCAATTGCAGATTTGAGATAAGACGGAAAGAATTACGCTCTCACTTTTAAACTTTCCTGACATAGTGTGGCTGGATAAGAAATAGGAATGGTAATCTGTTAATGCTGATAATAAGGGGAGGCTGTGTTTTCTGTATTGTATTAGCATTTCAAACATAGTGCACAGATCCCCTCTCAATTTCTGACAGCACAAAGAATAATTTATTGTGGAATAAAATTCAAAAGCTAGCTCCTGTGAACTCTCTCTCATTGAAATGTTTGTCATAGCAATCAGCTTCCACTCTGTTGTCCTCCAGATTCAGCTCACCTTGGAAAGAGGCCATAATGTTTATTATTATATGTACACTGATACTATAGACTTCATTAAGCTTTGTGTGCATTCAACTGGGACACCCTTTTACAGAGGTGGTGTTGTGTGTGTGTGTCCATGCCACCCATGGATTCACAAGTGCCAATATTGTGTGTGCAAGAGGTCATTTTAATGATTTACGCAACAACAGTTCGGTAGTCGACGACAGGGCGACGATGTGTGTATTTTTGCATATGGACAGCTTATTATACACTAAAAATACAGTGTGAATGTGTGTTTGTGTTCGCAAGCATTGATTTATGACAAGAATGTCATGCAAACCCATTATGACAAGGTTCCCCTCACTCCTTTATCCTCTTCATCCTCATCAACAGCCTTCATTCAGGGTTGTTAAAATTGCAAAAAAAAAAAAAACTCTACCTGTAGGGACTGCTATTTTGGTTGTCGTGTCATCTAATGTTACTTAAGCTCAGTCAAGTGACCTATGTCTGTTGTACCGTCTCACGCTAAGTGATAACTGTCCTGCCCTGTTAATACACCATTAAATTCCCCTTTGTGGGGGAAAAATATACATGCTCTTGACGTGCCACACACTTTTTAAATGATCAGGACAAAGGAAAAGGGCTGTTCTGGCTTCAGTACAATTGCTACCTAATGTGTTTTTGTGATTCTGTTTAGCCGGCATACCTTAGCGTTTGCTTGATCCTGCTGCAAGATGTCTTGTTTTCTTGAGTCCAAATGTCAGGAGCTAGTTTTCTGCTTTCAGTTTTCTGTCCTCATAGATCCTCAAGGTTTGTAGTGACTTTGTCTTCATATTTCAAATCCCTTGGTGGTAGAATTCAAACTCAGGGGAGTCTGCAGACAGTCAGTTCTGCAAAGCAGCGCTGGTTAATGAGCCCTCTTTTCTAATGCTCAGATTTTGAACTAATCTACCTTTTATTGATCAGGCATGAAGCCAAGCTGTGTCCTCAATGTATCCCCATCTTCACTTGTTTTGGTCCTGCTGCTCCATGCTCACTCCATAATCACAACACAGCAGTATGTTACAGTATACTGCTGCCCTCCAACACTCTCTGTCCTACTATGTCTTGCCTTTTTTTCCCCCTCCTCCTCTCTCTCTTTTTCGCTCTCTCTCTCTCTCTTTCCCTTACATTCCGTCTCCCTCTCCCTCTCCCTCTCTCTTATTTGTCCCACTATCCTCCTTCCCAGCATTCATGTATCCTGATCTACAGCTGGGTGGAGAAAGAAAAAGAGAGCAAGGGAGAGAGGGAGAGAGGAAGTGACTTGCATCAGTGGGGTAGGGACCGTGTGTAAATTACCATGCAAGTTAAAAAGCAGGGACATGCACTACAACAATTGTACAACAAATGTAAATGTAAACAAAGCTGTAGCAGTTTGAGGAGGCAATGGAAGAGAATAACTCTAACCTAACTCTGTGCTGTATTTTTAAACATGAACAATTACAGTATCTCAATACTATCACTGCTATCAGGACATATTCATTTCAGTCTAATAGTGTTACATATTGTTTTACATTGTGACTGCTGTCTTACCTTTGGGTATACAGTCAGAGGCTTGTGTCTGTTATAAGATTATAAATTTTGTACATTTAGAAATTCAATTTCTTTGACCGGTTTGATGTCAAGCCAAACACTGGGCCGGTGTTCTGAATTTTACCACTAGGTGTCGCACTTGTCTCAGCCTCTCCTGAGTGAGACTAATGAGAAAGTTCATAATGAGAGTGTAGCGACTTCAGTCAACATGGTGGCGGTAATACACCTCTAAACCAGGACTTTTTACCTGCTGTGAGCTCATAATAACCTCTTTGGTTAGCTGTTTACACTTTGCCTTATCTTTTTCAGCTCACCTCTTTCCTCGGCTTGAAATTACAAAATGTTTCCATATCGGCCGATCAGTTTTAGTATTCTTTGAGACTTACTCTGATATATATCTTGTCACCCCTAAAAACACATGAACTTTCTAGTAAACAAACAGAACATCTGCTGTGATCTCCTCATCGCGCCGCTTGACTCAGCAATGAAGTGCTGTCAGAAAGTGTCAGCCCGTCAGTTAGTTTGTTTATAAACATACATTATGTTAATGACATTGTCATATTGCTTATTACCAGTGTAAAGCAAGCTACTTGGAAAGTGTAAGAGCTAAGCTACCAGTTACTCCACATTAAGTGAAGCTATACACTGAAGCTAACATAGTAAATAAATGTAGCAAGCGAAGCTACAGCGAAAAAGTAGTTTACTAATGTTACATTAGAGCTCATTTTTTTATGCATCCATGTACACGCCTTGTCCGTGTTTTGCGGTGTCATCAGTGATCCTCAGCAGTTTTATTTCACAGCGCAGCAGAAAGCTCCGCTGTGCTAGAGCTTCAGAATGCTTGGGGAAATGTATGTTAGCTTGTGTGGACGCTTCCAAACTACTTGGTCAATAAAAGAGCTAAGCTACTAAGAAACTATTTGATTCAGAAACGGCAACGCTATTGAGAAGGAGTTAGTAATACTACTGCTCAACACTGCAATACAAGATTTAGCGCCGTGACAGCGGCACAGGTGGCTAATGTAGGCTACTTTTTAATTTGCCACAAGGTGTCACATTGACAAATGCAGGTTTAACCGGTTAGCATGAAATCAAACCGGTTTGGCCTCGTCCAGCACACAGATGAAACCGGAAATTGACCAAACTCTAACAAATATTAGGCTTGTTCGAGATGAGCCAGCCCTGTGCAGAATCGATCACCGGCGAACACCGCCATAATGCATGCCGCTTAGATTTGTGTCTTACTTGATCTAGACTTGTTCTGATGTCACGCACACGTGGGCAACGATAACCTCACGAGATCAAGGCGGACGCAGTTTTTAGAGTCAGGTGCTGCAGTTGCTCTCTACCGACTGAAAGCCCCAGGGCATCATGGGAAACGCCTAGCTCTTAGCTGATCTAATAGCTGATTGGTTCAGAATTGATTATTGTATAAACTTGTTATTGTTTTTAAATTGGAGAGACTTTAATTGCTATTTGTCTAATTTGAAGGCTTATTCTGTTAACAGAACACATGTTGTGTGACTGAAAGTGACGTTTAGTAGTCACAGAGAGACTAAATCCGTTCAGATTACAGATCATCTACAGTCTCTTGTATATTAACAGCAACAGATTGCCTGCAGAGCATTTTAACAGCTACTCTGTCATAATACAAACAACTGGAGACTGCGTACAAGCTGATATATGGGTCTGATAACTTTTAATTGAATCAGAATCCAACCAAACAGGATGTGAGTGTTTCTGTGACTTCCTGTTCAGACTGAAGGCTCCTTAATATGGCTGTAACCTGTCCGACTTGACCAAAGATTTTTGTCACCGTCCCCTGCTGCTGCCACCACCTGCTCCCCTCCACTTTACAGGCGAGGCACAACTCCTCTCGAACGAGCCTAGTGTTTTGGGGTTTGTTTGATACATTTTGCTGTACATTAAGCACTTTCTAACAATGATTAAAGTAAACAATATTGCAACTAATAGAAAAAAGGGATACATAAACAGAGAGCTAAATAGGCAACATGCCCTTAAAGGGCAACTAATATAAAATTAAAATATGGTACCTAAACATCTCAATCCAAAGTAATTACCAGCAAAGGGATGTGTAAAGAATTTCCTTTCACACAGTTTTTTTATCAAAAATAAATGTAGTGCTCAAAATCAAGTGACTCAAGGCTAATACACTATGCTCTGGATTAGAGAGATCAGCAGTAAAAGTACATCCCTATACCAAACTGTCCCACGGTGAGCTCTGTTACATTGAATTCTTCTTCTGTACTTTAATAGCAAACAATAGCGGAGTCTATTTGGGAACTTTTGTAAAAATAATTAATGCAACATCAGCGAAAGTCATTTTAAACTTTATGATCAAAAGCCCAATTCTTTACTCACTTTGAAATCCCCCACAAAGCCACCGAATGAAAAGATATAGCCTACATGTAAATGTGTGGATTTATTAAACCCATGAATCAATATTATAGCCTATGTTTGGAATTAGCCTGCCTCAAATTAAAGAGATTAGAATAGCCAATGTAAAAACCAACCACTTATGACAGTTTAATGTAATGTTAACACATAAAGCCAAGTAGTTTCTTAAGTTTGATAATTAGGCTTGCTATGCCATATTTATGTTTCATCTCAAACAATGCTAACTTAGCATTAAAAAAAACGTGTCATAATTTACCGAATTTACAGTCCTAAACATTCATAAAGACTCCTTCATGTTCATGACATGTCATGTCATGGTTTCGACGATGTCATCTCAGTCTTAAGCACACTCCTTCAAGTAAAGCGTTACCGAGAAGGGTATAAATGTCAGTAAAAAAAATTCTCACTTCAGACTCTTCCTCATTGGACCTGTAGTCCATGAAGATTGGTGATAGGTACTGTATCATTAGTTAATGACAATGGGATGATAATGAGTGGCTCTAGTTCAGGTGAAGTTAAGGGCTAATTAAGGGCCACTAGGAAGTTGTTTTGAATATAATCAACCAGTAGATAAATGAGGAAGGCAGAAATTGTCGGTACATAAATGTAGGATGAGCTGTCTCATACGGGCACACTGATGCATGTTCATGTATCACATTGACTACCGTTGCTTGACATTTTAAGACAGCCTTGGCTTCAAATTTGCTCTTTATTAAAACCATGTTGAAACCCTTGACATTTTCTTTTGTTTTGCAATGGCAAGACATTACAGTCAAAGCAAGTACGCTTGCAATTTTACATCTAGATCTACCATCTAGATTAGTAATGGAGTGGCGTCTGCCCTGAGCAGCAGCAAGATAAATCTTCCCATGGAGTCCAGAAACTGGTGGTGGCGGTAGCAGTCAATGATTCGGATGAGGCTGATGGAGCTGATGAGGTTTATGGTGCTGATGGATCTGCGAAGACTGGTGCTGATGGGGAGATGGAGGGCTGCTTTGCTATTTGCAAAGATTTGCACTGAAATGATAGCTGACAGCAACTGAGGGGAACAAATTGAACAGCTGTAAACATCGTGCACGCATAACAGCATCAATGTGTATTAAGGCAGAGTGTGATTCATATTTAAACAGAGGCAGCAGTAGGCTGATATGGCTAACAATGAAGGTGTGTCAGATGGTGTGACCAGCTAATTTCATGATTGACAGTCCCTGACAGGGACAAAAAGGAAATAATAAGTGAGCATGCATGAGAGAAGTGAATGGCAGGATGCCTGAGAAACAAAACTACAGGCCTAAGCATGCAAAAGGATAGTCTTCCTGACTGACCTTATGCCATAGCTACATGTGCCAATTAGGATTTAGCAACATTTGAATACAATATGCTGACAGTTGTGGAGTTGTTTGCAGGCAACTGTCAATCAAATATTATCAAACCAAATCCACACAGTCCTGATAAAGCAGACTTACTCATTTTGACTTAACAAAGGTTGGTTTCATTATTATTAGGACAGGATTCATGAGGCAGAAAGAAAGAACGAAAGGGGGAAAAAGTCCACACAGAGGTGTGAGTGATTTAACAACAAGCTGCGTCTCTGTCTCCCGGAGGGAAAGTAGTCCTGGTCAGTGGTGGACCTCAGATATTTTACTTCAGGTCCTTTATTTCCTCCGTGCTCCGGTCACCTGCTTCCTCCAGTTTTTCTGTCACTCCTCTCTTGGACCCAGCTTCACTGAGGGATTTAAGGACATGTTACTTGAATGCTGCATGGAAAATAAAGAATTAGCCTGACTACTCACAGATGCGTCAGCCTTCCTGTAAACCGGCTTCTTTCTCTCCACCTGCAACTGATTTTGGATCATCCACACTGCCACCTACCACTGCTGAACTCAGGCCGGGTCAACATCCGGGCCAATAGCAATGGTTATTGAAAACAATAATCAATGCATTATTTCCAGCCTTGTGTTAAGGTAAATAATCACCATTGGTGTACCAGTGTCATTGGGATTAACTTGGTGTACATTATTTTTTAAAGCCAGACAATATAGAATATGAAATTATGAGTTTTGTTTTACCCAAAACTTAAACAATAAACATACATCTGCTCATCATTCTGTGTATCATTTATTACACATTTATTATTTCTTCTTACACAAAGAAAAGAACAATGTGGGTCAGTTGCCAGTCTCAGCTTTCATCAGTAGGTGTCAGTATTGCTGGAGAGATGGACTCCTGGAGGAGGAAGGAGGTGTGAATTAATGATTTCTCCAGTCTGCAGACAGATGGAGCTCGTGGCTTAGACATCAGCAGACCCCTTCTTCCTAGACAACTTTTAAAATTTGAACTCTTTGTTTAAATGGAGGAAACGATACATTTCCCATGTTAACTAGTATTCTTGAATCCCTGCCAACTTTATATGTGCTGATATGTGGCTGACCTCTACACCTTAAGCTCAATGGAGAATTCCAAGCACAAAAGGATTTCCCAACTTTTGTATTGTTGTTAGATCTGTGTAATTGAGTTGTTTTTCAAATTGCTCAACAATGCAAGGACAAAATGTTTCAGTTTATGGCCAGAGATTTCCAGGAACTTGTTTATAAGTCTGATGGGAAAGATTAAATACGTGTAACAGTCCCTGTTGATTCACTTCCTGGCAGCGGGCAAGCAAATCCTACAAGCACTGAAGCAGTCGAGACAGTGGTGAAGGGCTTGAAAAACAACTACTTAACATTCAAAGACCGAAGTAGAGGGATCAGGCTTGAACAGAAATGAAGCAACAAGCAACATTCCTGCTTCCCAGCCATATAATATACTCCCAAAATAAGGATGGCTTTGGCCTTCTTGTGGTGAGAATAAATGCTACATTCTGTCATCCATCTATGTTTCATTAACAGTCCAGTTCAATGCCGTGACAGGCTGTTATCCAAGCTCTGCCTTTGATTTATTGCAGTTTATTGTTTTAAATATTGGCCAATTAATGAACCAATAAAATATGAAGACTAAACATCCCCTGGATATAAAATGAAGTAGAGAAGGAAATATGAAAGAATTATTAAAACCACTGTAAGTTGGAATCAAGTCAAAACACAGCTTAGATATTAAGATATTTAAGAAAAACTTTATTTGTGACTTATTAACAAAACACATTACCAGATTGATGAAATCATAAGAATCACTATTATCACCTTTTACAATGATAAGCAGGTGTACAAAAAAGTTATTAACAGATCTGCACTGTCAGTCAACTGAAGTGTGCCACTCACTGCCACACCCAGCGACTGAGGAACATTCACTATACACAAGCAGAGAATACATCAACTTTATTTTTTTATACCATTTTATAGTTTTTTGATTTTTTTTTCTTCTCTTTTTTCAAAGGATAGATATGGAGGGTGAGTAAATGATTCCATTTCACAATAGTGTTTTTGATCATCATTTCAAAGCTTAACACAACTTTTAAGGATTGATTTTCTTATCTATGAAAATCATAAAGGTAAAAACGAAAAAGAAAAGCATTTCATAGCATAACACAATAGCATTATGTATATCTAGAAGATTAAATTCATTTTCAACAGGATAAAAAATGTGACTCTTTTAGGTTTTCCCCACAAATTACTGTTCGCAATAGCGTATATGTATGTATGTATGTTTGAATGTAGTAGGTGTGTGACTTTCAATGTGTGTGTATATTGTCTTTGAGAATGTGTATCAGAGGTATATGTATTCCAATACGCATTTCCCAGTGGAAAAAAACATATCAATGTATATATAGTATCTATATAGTATCTGTTTCCTTTGCTTATAACATGCAAACAGCCACTTGGTGATCTGACAGCACAGAAGTACACCTGAAGGAAGGGGCAGGGGGAAAGACACATGTGCATGGGAGGGACTGATTCTGATAGATGCACCTACTGTATATACCCCTACTGTGACTGGTAAGACAATGTTCTAAAGAAAAGGAATGCTGAGGTGAGATTTAATGACACTTTTCATCATGTTAATGCTGTTCCAATATCTACTGCTCACTAATACTCTTTCTCTACAATGCTACACCTGGGTTTCACAATGTCCGGGCCAAATAAAGCTGGTCATTCCACACAGTTCGCACTTGGGCCACTGCGACTTCTAAGTTTCTCTTGTACAAGCACGTCCCATTATTTCTTTTTGTTTGCTTAGCTGCAGCAATTGAGACACAAATGCATAATTTAAAGGTTTTGACTTTGGTTTTGACACCTCCTACAGGTGCACCATAAACAATGTCAACACTGTGCTTTACCCTCCATTAATCCCTAATTTATTTCCCCCCCTTCCGAGTCAACCCCAAAGCAACCTCTTTCCACTGCTGCCGAACTGCGCTGCACTTATTTTGTAAGCAGTTTTATTCGACTCAAGTTGACACCGGTATAACTGCAATACCTCTGCTTGTGCAACAAAAAATGAGTGGCCTGCCCTATTAAATGTGCTGTAGATTTTTTTGTTCTACATTAGAGCTACACAATACACCACAATGATTCCTTTTTTGCCTCTCCATCTTGTCTCACTATATCCAGCATAATCTCAGATTTTGCTAATTTGTCAGAGGTCCTTACAGAGCAATATGTAAGAGATGACAGCGCTGTCAACAGTGAGCAATCAGAAGAGACACTCTGGCTGAAGCGCCTAAGCTCAGTTGAACCTAACAAAAGGTGTGTGTGTGTGTGTGTGTGTGTGTGTGTGTGTGTGTGTGTGTGTGTGTGTGTGTGTGTGTGTGTGTGTGTGTGTGTGTGTGTGTGTGTGTGTGTGTGTGTGTGTGTGTGTGTGTGTGTGTGTGTGTGTGTGGTATATGTGCAAGTGTCTGTGTGTGTGGTATATGCTCAAGTGTCTGTGTGTAGTCTGTGTGTAAATACGCAAATGCACAAATGTCACTGTGTTACGACAGCACAGTTCATTGAAGGAGAGTGACTTGAAAGATGTCGTCCCACTATGTTGATTTGAAGAAACAGGAGTAGAGGGAGGAAACAGGCAGCGGGCAAGCAAATCCTACAAGCACTGAAGCAGTCGAAACAGTGGTGCAGGGCTTGAAGAACAACTACTTAACATTCAGAGACAGAAGTAGAGGGATCAGGCTTGAACAGAAATGAAGCAACAAGCAACGTTCCTGCTTCCCAGCCATATAATATACTAAAATACTCCCAAAATAAGGATGGCTTTGGCCTTCTGCTTCCAGAAAGGGGTGTGTATTCTTTTAGTATAGTTTTGTGTGTTCGTATGTACTGTAAGTCTGTGTGTAGAGAGCAAGTGTGTATGTGTGAGTAAGCGGCAGAGATAGTTAGTGTTTGTGTATAATAAATGTGTGTGTGTCGGACTGAGTGTCCTGATACACAGTGGGATTAAGACCCCATTGACCTGTGTGCCGTATTCTAAGAGAAGAGGCTAGGTCAGGGGTGTGTTGCATCAGCTGCGCGTAGGTTCCCTACCTATATCCAAAGTAGCCACTAATTCACGCATTGCTAAAACACAAGCGGTAGCACCACACAAATCTGTTACAACGTAACCTCAAGTAACAACTAAATATTTAAGCAAGCAATAAAGCAGGTGCAAATGATACGAAAATCACACAATTGCACTCACTAACAGTAAAGCAGGATTTTTTTTTCTTTTTTTCCTTTTTTTGCACACTTTTTTTTTTTCTTCTTTAGCAATTTTATGCTATTTTGCAACGTAAGGACTATAGCAGCGAATTTGGATGTTTCTGCCCATTTTCTCCAAATTACATATTGCTGACGACTGTTTTGTGTCCCCTTTCCAGGCAGAATCTGGTTTTCATTCAACTTTATATAATTAAAATCAACTGAGACTTGGTTGACATAAGGAATCCATGGTCAATTTTGCCAATGTTACGTTATTGTGATAATGCAGTGCAGTTTTCAAATGAATCTGCACCTGAGCTACATTACCATGTGATCTGATAACAATAAAATCAGATGCTGTGTTCACTTTGATGGATTTCGTAATGTGAAAAGTTTTGAGTCTCAGCTTATTTATTTTTGTGGTAATAAATGAAAACCTATGGCTGCCTGAAAGGTAGATAAATACCATTAAATATTCCCTAAACACAATTGTCTGCTTTGAAAAAAAATATTAGCAGTGACGTCAAGGATACAAGATTTAAAGAGAATGGACTGACATGCAAAACTAGTATTGTCCTTTAAGAGTCAAATATGGATTCTTTTTACCAATCATAATTTGTATGCCAATCTGGTCAACTACAAATCCATGTGGTTTGTACCCATCAGCAAGGTAATACTATTACTGATTGGCTACTCATCTGAAATCTTAATGTTATATGTAGTTACAGTCGTATAATTCCCCCCGGTGTACCACGTCCAAATGGCACAATTGCATTTATTAACTTGCTAATTGCAAATTAACAGCAGTTATGAAGCCACTACTTTATACCCTAACCTGGGAACAAACTTGCGCATAGTTGGTGCAACCCCGTCCAGGTCCTCAGCCTCAGCAATGTGCTATGCTACACTGAAACAGAGCTCTTTATTCGAGTGTGGTCCTGCTTGTCTCAGCCACCTCATTCACTTAACGGCGCTAATCTCATGGTACATATACTGTATGTTGTTACTTTTTCAGTTTTTAGTTTTTTACAAAAGACCACATTTTTCTGATTTTCTACAAGGCCTCCGTAATACTGAAGACAAACACCTCTGATTTGTTTCCTTTTTTAGTTTGGCTTTCACTTCACCTCCGACTAGGTGAGCAAAGTAGGAAGCGGGCTGCATAAAGGCAGGGATGCCAACACAGGCAACCTCAGCTGACAATGGTCAGATACAAATAGTACACCTTTTCAGGTGTTTTTGTTTTTATTATACAAACTGGTGTGGGGCAGCAAATCACAGAAAAGCTAATCTAATCCAATAAAATCCATTCTGTTTGAATTTGGTCCAACCTTTAGAAGTCTGTCTACTAAGAACATTTGTTTACCATAAACCTTAGCCTTTTTATAGGCCAAAGTTATGGGCCAAATTAGCCAAGAAAGAGAGGAACATTTGTTTAGCAAGTTCACATGGGGTGGGGAGCCAGGCCTTGTCTAATGAGGGTTTGGCCACTGTACAATGTCTATGCAAATATGGTGCAAGGAGGCTCCCTCGGTTCTACAATATGCATTTGTTTTTTTTTGTTTTTTTTCTGGCTCTGTAATTAGGATGTTACTTTGTTGGTAGCTCTGTTTTCAAGTCAGCCCTTCTCCTCTAATCATCCCCCCCGTCATCCTTTCCTTTATCCTTCTTGTCCTTCTTGTCCTTCTTGTCCTTCTTCTTTTTCTTCTTCTTGGCCTCCTCCTTCTTGCCAAAGCTTATGAAGTCACCTTTGTCATCCACAGGGCCGGCGTCATGGCGAATAGAAATGATGGCTGGGGATCCAGGGATGATGAAGGCTTCCGGAGGAATCTCTCCGGGCTTCAGGGGCTGAGGAGGGCAATAGCCCTGTCCAGCGGCGCCATATCTGAAGTGCCAGCTGTTGCTGTCGACTCCAGCGCCCACTGGGGGTGAGAGTTCACCACCATCTCCATCTACACAGGTGTGACGAAAAAGAAATCATGTCAAATCTGACTACTCGTTACCTTTATTCGATCACCAATGTAGCCACACTGCTGCATTATCATCTTGGAAGGTAGACTTATTGCTTTCTTGCTGAGAGTTTGATGAGGAAATCAATCTTTGTACAAATAAACAAATGAGATATAGCGTGTTATTTTTTTTGTTTTAGATGCTGGTCGGCAGATTTTGTTACCTTGTACAGAGCTCGGCTAGCTATTCCACCCTGTTTCCAGTCTTTGTGCTAAGCTAAGCTAACCGGCTGCAGGCTCCCGATACATATTTACCAAACAGATATGAAAGTGGTATCAATCTTCTCGTCAAACTTTCAGCAAGAAAGGAAATAAGTATATTTCTCAAAATGTTGAACTTTAAGGTCCCTATTTTAACGATCTGAAACCCAAGTATCAAACGTGAAACGTAAGTAGCTTTGTGGGCGGATCTCGGGCGCTGTTGCTATTATACCGGCGGGATAAATGAGTCTTGTGCCCGACGCAAATCTAAAATGGGTTGGTCTGAAGTAGCTAGGTGTGGTTTGGGCGTAACGTGCAATAAACCAATCAGAGCGTCATCTCACAATCCCTTTAAGAGCAGGCACGCTTGTTCCATGGCGGATTGCTATTATGACGGCGGATTTGCCTGGCACACGCCAGCGGGCGCTGTCTGGCATGCGTCAAAGTAATAAATGCCCGTCTTGACCGGGTGGCGATGTTGCTGCAGCCTCTCGGGCGCATCTCCACAGTATGGAGAGGACTGCTGCAGCCATGGAGCATGGGCCTCTAAACGCACCACCTGCACCTGTTGTGCCCCTTCCTCCTCCCCCCCACTCCATCTCCGTCCACCCGCTCCACTAGGAGCGCATCGCGCATTGCCACTCCTGGACCAGATCCCGCCGGAGTGTCCAATCCCACCGTAGTTCAACATCACGTCTCCTTAAGTCCTCTAATATTTCCTCATTTATGTCATCAACACATCCATGATTCATGGAAATGTTGTGTAAAACACAACAAGCCACAAAGAATGCTGCGACTTTTTGAGGACTGTACTGTAAAGTGCCTCCTGACCTATCCAAACACCTGAAGTGCATTTTCAGTAATATTTTTCTTTGTAATTATGTATGGTTTGCAAAAATGGGAACTGCTGCGTCCGTGTATATGATAGAAGCAAAGTGTATGCGCGTTCTGCACACACTACATTATGGCCAAGCATGCACCCCTAAAATAGCATCTGAATAACGCGCCACTGACTTTAGACCAGGTTTTTCCTGGTCTGTGGCAGAATTGTTTTCTGAAACTGCAAAATAGCACCAGGGAACGTTTGCGCAAATACATACACGGGAGCGCAAATACATTCCCTAATTTACCGACGTGCGAAGTCCGTCGGGTACAACATAGGAATGATACATGCGTCAGTGTACAAAGGCAATTGCGCTGGGTCCAAGATAGGGCCCTAAGTGTCAATTCCACTGTAGCTCTTTACACATATTATATTTTGATTGCTGGCAAGTTGTAGAAGCAGGGCAGTCCATTCTGGACTTCAGAGTTAAATCCCTCTTTGCAATTAGCTTACTCGTCCTGCTTGTCATGCATTGGTCCTTACTGAGACTTTATCATTTGGTCTTTGAGATGTTCATAAAATCTGACGTGAGGAATAATCGAAATCAAGCAAAAGCGTGCAGAGAAATAGCCTGACAATGGAGCGATAGCTACAGGGAGTGGATATTTTCAGGACAGCAATTCAGCTGAGACAATAGGAGGGAACACTGGAGGGGGCTAACCTTTAAAGAACATGGATGTTTAACTTGGCAGTGTGATTTGTATTTGTATTTGGATGATGGCAGCAGTTTAATTCTACTCTCATAGGAGTCAAGCGACAGGGATTCAATCTTTTTGTGCTCAAGCATGGGTGTGACAGATAGAAAGAAATGAACCCATAGAGCAAGACGGAAAAAACGATACTGACAAAAATGTCTATATATAGAAAAATTAGTATGTAAAGTGAAAATAAGACATAGCTATTAGGGTCAAAAGGTTAAAGACGCCATAATGAAAAGGAAAGAGGATGTAAGAGAGAGAGAGAGAGAGAGAGAGATGGGGGTGGGCAGACACGGTGCTCTCAGGCCCACACCAGTTCCCTCTGCACTGACCTACTTTCAGTCTGAATTTTATTTAGATCAACCACAGGCCCTTGCAAAAAGATTCTGTTTGATTGTTCTTTGTAGGCTATTTATGACATTGCTGGAGCACTGAAATGGTTTTAAACCTATATCCCATTGGGAAGTAAAACATTTAAAAAACACAGTGTACCACTGAGTCCTTACAAATGAGCTCATCGAGCATGAGAATACATTAAATGTGTAGACTATAATAAGAGCAGATGTAATGGACAGTACCACACTGCTCAATATTTAGCTCTGTAAAGCTCCTGCAAAGACCATACACAGCCTTTCACAGAGTGCCATTATATATTATTGAACCATGAGTCACTGAAAATTGATCATATAATAACTTGGTCAGTCATTGATGTTTAAAATATAGCAGGAGAGGACGGATGTTGTGGCTTTTAGAAACAAAGCAGCAGTGTACCATTGTGACGTAGAAGTATTCATTTTTAAATGACATTAAATAATTACCATGTGAAGGAGCAGGATAAAAAATGAAACAGGCCTTGACTGCTGACAATCCAGATTTAGTTGAGCTTTGTTTTAGTTTAGTGTTTTATTATCATTTTGTCTCATGTTAAATGTGTTTTAAATACAAACAAGCCAAATGCTGCTAATTGACCCATGCCATTTAGCTTGTTTAATGATTAGTCAGTGTCAGATGTTATCATGTTAGCTTACCATTAGTGGAGTTAGTGCTGTAATACTGTAATGCTAGTCTGTTTCTGAGGATTATGACATTTGATGGTATGGTTTTTCTATTTCTATTTAATCTGGGTATTAAACCCAGGAAGAGGATCTGGTATTTTAAATAAGTCCCATTCAATGGCTGTCAATGGTTAGGTAAGGAAGATTGCTTCTCATGTGGAGGAGGAGGACAAGCATGCTTAAAATGAACTGAAAATACAGCCGGTGAGGTAAAGGAGATGTGCAAAATACTGTGAGGCAGAATGTGGATGAGTTTATTTAGCCAGTAATGCAGTGCATATCATTGCTGTACACAATGCACCTCCATTTCCCATTACCTGATGCTGCTATTAAAAGGAAGGTGAGGTAATGCTCTGTCATGTAGAGTTTGGGAATACTTTATTTAGACAGTATTGTATTGATAGATTATTTAAAAAAACAAGGGTCTGTCTTTCTTTCTGTATGTAACCCTGTGATTTGAAAGCATGGCATTAAACCTAATCTATGGCAGGGATTGAATATTGGCACCTCTATAGAGATTCAGGCTAACAAGGACAACAAAACATAGATCGGGAAATGCTGCGAGAGCCTCCTACAGCTTTCCAAATAAACATCGATTTTTACATTAATAATCTCAGACGATTGTCTCTGAGCCCAACCAAATGTAAAAACAGGAATTAGCACTCTGGGATAGCCATGCTGGCTAACTGCACAGGGATCAACATCTGGGGCAACTTGCTGGCTTTTTATAAAATATATTTGAACAATTTGCCAGGTTAAAATATACTGGATTTTTCCTTTAAAATACAAAAGGTGTTTGCCTTTGGGAGCATGACTGTGTTCAGCAAATTCCATGACACTACAGTATGTCTATTAGATCTTAAAATATTTTGTGTGCAAAGCTTACATTATGGAGAAGAAAGGTCAATGAGTGCACAAAATGGAAAGGGTTCATCCTCTGGGAAGTTTGGACGTGCTCAGTCAAATTCCAATCGACAAAGTCTGATGGAGGTGCCAGATTAAAGGTCAGGGGTTCACTGAAACATTAGGCTTTATCCTCTGCAGCAAATTCACAAGAATTTTAAAGAAATGTGTCCAGTCATTTTTTAGATATCTTCATTTTATCAAAGTGTGTGGCCACATTATCTTAAATAATAGTGATTATTGTATTAAAAAAAAGACCTAAGATATAATTAAACCTGTGCTGATAACTGGACTGGTAGTAAAGATGCATACTGCACTATAATTATGTTGTTCCTGCAGTGCCAAAATTGTACACGATCAGTACAGTGTTTGGCTTATGTACACATGATGGGACCAGAGCAGTTCATGTCCCTATGCATGACCAAATGAGCTAAAATGTCAAGTGGCTGTGCAGCGTCTAATCAAGTGAATATTGTCCCTGCGTCTTGGGACTTCCCAGTGCTCTCTGCACTGGCTGTGACAAATCTAAAACCTTGACACTGTTAATTAGAATCCTGGCCCAGGTATTAATCTGAGATATATGTCGGTACAACTATGAAGAGCTTTGCTTCCCCTGTGCCACTGTTTCTCTAACATGGAGGATTATTTCTAACTCTGCCATGTCTTCATATTAGCCTATATTTCACAGCTAACACGCATCTAAAACAGATTATTGTGTAACTGCTGGTAAGCAGGTCAGGGCAGTTCCTTGTGAGGAGGTTGCCATGCCACCTGATTTAGATATGTGGGTGTTTGAAGCCTCCTTTTGTGTAACCTGACATCCTACATTTAAAATAGGCTATGCTATTTCCTGTCTAGTCCAAGCTACGGTTCCATCTAAAATGAATCCCTCCGGTGCTTTGTAGCACATGCACAAATCTGATCTGAAATCTGTCGTGTAGTGCTTGTATAAATATATGCGGCACATCAAACGTATTCTGCATGAGACACATCTACCTACAGTAAACCATTCTTTCCTACATTATTTCATTTGAAATTACTGTATGCCCTTTCTTTTCTTTTTAATACCTGCCCTTGCCGAGTCCCTACTCCTTTTTTTTTCTGTCTCTAAATCTTCCATTCAGAGATATGACCGGTTGCCATGGAAACTGCCTTCGCCCACTCCCTGCTGATGGAGGGTGCGGCTGCTGCAGCAATCTCTCAGTTAGACAGTGTTGCCAGGCAACAGGTCACATGGCGTTCCCTAGCAACAACTCTACTGCAGGAACCTGCCAATCCTCTTAACCTTTCTCTTTTTCCATCCCCCCACACCTCGCTCCCCCCCACCCCCAGCCTATCCCCCTCCATCCCCCTGTACGTCTCCTTTGCTCTTCCTCTCCAAAATTGCTTTTAATGTTACCGGATCTCTCTTTTTTTCATGGTACTCTCTTATTACTGATAATAGCTTCACTCCCCCTCTGGCATTAGACACATGTCTCCTCATCTGCGCCATGGGTCACTTACATAAACACAGTTTCAAGGGTGCCGCATTTAGATGCATCACAGCATATCAGACAACTTCATCATGATAACAATTCACTGCAGACATGGAAATGTGTCACAAACATGACTCCACCTCTTGATGCATAGTAAAGAGGATCAGCCTGCAATCCAGTACATGTCTATGCCTTAGCACTGAGCCACTCCCAACAAATTATTTCCTAATGCAACAATGCACCCCTGATAGGTCTGCAGTACACTGTGCACTCTGCTTAAAGACAATATTTGAATCTTTACATGACCGAAGAGGCTGCTTTCCATCTGCTCTAAAATACACATTTCTCTGCAGCAAACTGGCACAGAGATACTGGGAACTGGTACAGCTTGGATCTCGAACAATTTCCCAGCTCTCTTTTCCACCGAGGGAAAAGCTGACAGACAGCAAGACATACTGTCACTGACTCGCCGATTGATTGACTGTGATGCGACTCCTCACCCTCAAGACCTCTACCTATGTTCTAATTCCTGCAGCTAGACAGAAAATCAATGCATGGAAGCTTGGCTGGAGGGAGGAGGGAACAGCTCACAATGTTCCATATGCTGCTTCGAAAGTCAAAGTTTCAAAAGTTTTCAAGTCAACTGACAAAAGCTGTTAGACATCAGCCCTGAGCCAGTGTTTCTGTGAAGCACAGGTCATTTTCGAGGCCAGTTCTACTTACAATGATGTTGTGTTGCTAAAATTCTTAATGTCGACTCCCACTCAGGACAACTCATTTCTTATTAAAAAACATTTGCCTTTTTCAGTCTGTGGATCTCCATTCAGCCAGCTGCTTTTATGGAAGGATGCAGTTGCTTATCTGTGGCTCTGCATAAGGGCCCAAGGCTTTTGGCACCTCGGCTAAGCTCTGTATGCACATCACACTGGAATTTAAGATAATTGTAGATATTCAAAGCACAAATCTGTCAAATCCCCTGTTTTACCATGTTGTCTGAACCAAAGTAAAAACAAAAATGAATTCAATGTATTAAATATAATTTAATCCATTGGACAAATTTGAATGTGTAATTGTAATGGGCATTTAGTTGTGGAGGAGAAGTGATACTTGAATTAAACTAAAATGAGTGATTGTTAAGCCACTCATGTGGCTTGCCCTATGGGACTCACATCTGTAAATATTGCCCTAGATATCGGCAATTAAAGGAATAGTTCAGCATTTTGGCAAATGCGCTTATTCACTTTGTTGCAATGATATTGAGATGAATGATACCACTTTTATGTCTGCACGATAAAAACAGTATAGAGCCATGAGACGGTTAGCTTAGCAAAACGTAGGGGGAATAAGCTAGCATGGCTCTGTTCAATGGTAAAAACAAACAAACATTGGCTAGTACCTACTAGCACCTCTACAGCTCACTAAATAACACTATATTTTGTTTCTTTAATCCGTACATTGTAACCTTTAGACTGCAACTTCCTATTTTTACACTTTGGATTTGGTATAGATTAAACAAATGAGATATAACGTGCTGAGGCTAGCTGTTTTCCCCTACTTCCAGTCTATATGCTAAGCTAAGCTTACTGTCTCTAGCATAATCTCTAGCATACAGGCATGAGAGTTGAATCATTCTCTCATCTAGCCCTCAGCAAGAAAACGAACAAGCGTATTTCCCAAAAAGTTGAACCAGTTAACCATTCCAGTTAACTCTGTTAACTATTCCTTAGTTAATCAGACAAATTGTTTAAAATGTAAAGCAAGTTATAAAACAAGAGCATAGAGTTTGAGTGACCTATATCGGGATGTTAGATGCTGGGATGTCCAATGAGAAGTGTGCGCCTGTGTAAAATGAATAAATGCAGAAAATACTGTACTCAGGGTCTTTTGATTGAATAAAGGATCTTATTATTGCTTATTAATCCGGTCTCCCTGAAGATTCTTTGATTCGACAATCAGCCAAAGAAAATCCACAACACTTTAATATATAAGTTTTAACTATGCCATGGGCTGTGGTAGGTTATGCCTAATAATGCAATTATTTGTTTTTTATCCGGTATATACGAATACCTTTCACAGCCTACTGTATTTGTGAATGCCAGTGTTGATTCTTCACCTGCCAGCAGTTAGCTTAGTTGGGAGGGAGTAACCCGAGTCACAAGTGCAGCGACAAGGATAAGGACACTAGTGTTGCTGGCTTCCCACTCATTATCTTTTTGGCACACGCAACTAAGGTACCAGGGGTTCAAATCCCAGGCACCTGCTTCCTTTCAACAAATAGCTTGGAGATGTACACATTGCATAAAGAAATTTCATTACAAACCAACATTAAACAGTCTCTACTTTTGATAAATAGATTTTAAAGCAAGATTAATGAAATCTTGCTCAGTTTTCTTTTGTTCAAATGTCGATATAAAACAGGCAAAATCAGTTTTGAATATCAGTTTTCTGTCACCATTGCCTCAAAGAAGCTGACACTCTTCTGCTGGTTTGTCACTCTGACCTGACTGCCAGACCTGTACTCACCTGCAGCGCTGGACACAGTGGGCCAGTTCTGGACCAGCATCCCCTGGGCTCCATGCATCACAGAGGACTCCTCCATGTGGACCGAACTGAAAGGCAGAATACATTCAGCAAACTCAATGAGAAATATTTAATCAAATATAGATCCAGTAAAATAATAGAAATATTCATGCAGTTCTTAAAATATTGCTGCTTGAAACCTAAGGTTCTGATCATTACCAGATAGGTGGTGGCGTTCGTCTGATGAATCTGGTATCGTGTGTAATCTGGCACCTCATTTCATGGCTTACTTAAAGTTGGGGTAGACGTTTTTGTTTTTTTGGCGTCATTGGGCAAAAATTCCATAATAATCTTTCAGCATATTGATGCTACCCTTATTTGCCTTTTCACTGCATCCTTACCACAGGGTGTTACCGTCCTGACTGCCATGTTAACAGCTTCCAGCCTCAGTGGAGATGTATTGACATCACCATAAAGTTAACATATAGTATGTGCAGTAGGCGATTTGTTAATTTTTAACACGGGGGATTGCCCAATGATAGCACCCTATTGATGAGAAGACCAGTTCTTTTAAGTAACCCACTGCATAAGGTATAGTTTAGAGAATATTATAGATCCAAGACGAATTTGGACAAAGGGCAGGACTGAGAGAAAAAGTCACATTTACAAATCCGTCTGCTACCTCAGCACCACGGACAGCGCCATGGATTTATCAATACAGTTAGGTTACTGATATTTCAGAGCCATGGTCAGGGCCATAGATTCTGAGTTGCACAAACCTCAGTCAGATAAAGGATCAATGAGTCAGGCAGACTAGAATAACATATTTAGCTAAACAACCCCTCTGTCCCTACACTCTCTCTGCTACTGGGGGATGGACAGGGTGGATGGCAGGTTAACAAGGGCATTTCGGTCATTTGGCTAACAATTGAGATGTCATTCCCCCTCATCCCTATTCAAATCACCTACTAAGTATATGGCACTGCTGGTGACTATGGAGAAGAAGCCATTTTTTAAAGTTTCGCTACAGTAAGTTTAGTATCTTCATTGTATTTCAGTAATTTTGTAGCTCCTTAGTAACATAGGACTTGCTGTTGTTAGAGTATTGTCTCACTCCTTAATCTTTATTTTCCAACAAATAAAAACCTTATTTAGGAACCGGTATCAAAGTCACGGTATTGGTCTCGGTACCGGTATCGGACATTTTTGATTGATACCCAGCCCTAATCTTTATTATCCCTGGAGGGCAATTTGGTTTACAGCCAGCCATAGGCTACATAGATAACAAGCACACACAAAAAAAATCGTTACAAGAGTTACATTTTAAGAAAGTCATTCACAATGCTGATGCCAGCAGGAATAAAAGACCGTTCGAACCTATTCGTTCTGCATCGCAGAAGATTGTATCTGCTGGTAGCAACAAAAATTCTTTCTTTCACGATCGGTCCTTATACACGTCATGGAGGTTGTTCAATGATATTCCAACAATTCTGCTGCACACCTTAACAATGCCTTAATAAGTACCAATGGGGCTGAAGAACATAAAAATAAATATGACGACACAGAATCCCTAAAAATGTATCTTTACATTTAGGAACTAACGCTGTAATAAACATAGAAAGGCAAGTGCGTGCATGGAGCTTCAAACCTAGGCTGAGATAATTCCCCCCATACATTCATAATGACTATAGAGCTCACTGTATAAGAGGACTTACCCTGACTGGGGCCTCTGCAATGCAGCACATCCAGCGTCTATCTCAAACAACAACACACTTACAGTTTGTGTTATATAGGGATTTGTTATGAATATAAAATGGCCATGTACATTCTGAGCAGTGTTGGTTTCAATCTTTGCCATAAGCAAAGGTGCTGGTGTAATGTGTGAGAATATGACACAGACACTGGTGTTTTCTTCACTGACTGACTACAGTAAGAATGTGGGTCAGTAATGTTGGTGCTACACGCTGTGTGTAGTGTGATACATTACAGCATGCGTGTGTTGGGGTTAAGTGTTAATATGAGCCTCTCTGTGTCTATGCGTGTTACAGGCACTGCCATTTCAGAGACGGCGGCGGCAAATTGCAATGATGATTTATGTTAATCCATGTCATGTTGCAGTGACTTGATGACATGATGCACATTATGATACCTTCCACGCCATAGAAATTAACACTAATATCCAATTAAATCAAACTTAGACAGAGCAGAAGACTGCACAACTGAGCAGTAAGCATTGTTGGCATGAAATTATGAAAATGCATTACAAATTATACACATGTGGAAGTAAAACTCATTAGTCCCTGACATTCCAGCTCTCCTTAAATTAGCAAAACACTTCATTACATATTTTAATACAACTTTTGTGGTCTCATTTATGTGTAGGATCCTTACTAAAAGTACGTATGTACGCATTAATATTCTTAAAATGTCAATTCTGCCCAAATTCCTCCATTTATTTCAATCTATTCCTCTCCCACTTTCACAATCCTTCTTTCGTAAACTCAGAAACCTGTTCTCAAATTGTATATGGAGTAACAGATGTCCAAGACTACGGCTCTCCCTATTGTATCTTCCCTATGATGGCGGTGGACTTCAAGTCCCTAATTTGCAATGGTATTACTGGGCAGCACAGCTACGTACAGCACTGTTTTATTTCTCTGCTTCTGATCCTCCAGCATGGCTAACTATTGAACATACTACAACATCAGGTCTACCTCTTCAGTCATATTTGTACTCATTTTAAAAAACTTAAGAAGCAGACAAAAAACCCATTTGTAAAGAATACCCTCTCTGTTTGGCATGAGGCCCATGCCTATATGGGGGATGCACCCAAACTCTCTCAGTTTGCCCCAATATGGGGTAATGGTAACTTTGTACCTGGTAGAGCGGATGGTGGATTTAAGCAATGGGCTAACAGAGGTTTATGTAAGATAATTGACCTAAACATAGATGGGAATCTAATGACTTTTGATCAATTGGTTTGTAAATATGACTTACCTAGAAATCATTTCTTTAAATACTTGCAGTTAAGGAGTTTCATAAGATCACAGGCTCACTCCCTGGATAGACCTCCCATGTCAGCTTTAGAGAAGTTTATTGTAAGAAATAAGGATGCTCAAGGTCAGCTGTCAGTATTGTATGGTATGTTACAATCCAATTCGAAGGACAATTCCCACTGTAGACTCAGTGCATGGAGAGACGACTTAGAAATAAATATTACAGAAAATGAGTGGGGAAATGCTTGTCTAAAGGCACAAAGACTATAAACACAGCATTAAAACTCATACAATACAAGTAGAATTGGAAACTGGAATGTGGTTACGAGAAATGGCGTCGGGCTTGGCACTGGAGAAATTAACTTATGTTGCCAAAGGGAAACTAAATAAGTTCACAGAGATATGGGACACTTTTATGCAGTTCCTGGAAAGTGGCCAGACTGAAATTAATGATTCAATTTGAATGGTGGCGCTTGTGGAAGCTGGCATGTCTCTCATAAAATAAAATAAACAGGACCACTATTTATTTTGTTTTATCTATTTTCATTTCCATTTTTTATTTTATTTTTTTTCTTGAATGTTTATGCTGTTGAGGGTGGGGGGAGGGGGGATGTTCATAACGGTACTGTCCCTGTGACTGTATGTTTTCTATCTGCAAAACAATAAATATATTGTTAAAAAAAAAAAAGTACGTATGTACGCTCAAAAGCCAAAAATGGCGTACGGCAAAAAAAGATTCTGATTTATAAAAACGTGCGTACGCACATCCGTAAGTAATGTTCCCTTTATAAATCACAGATGACCCACAAGTGTGTGCGTGTACGTGAATCAGCCTTATCCCACCTTTTACATACCCATTTTTAACCATAAATAGTCAATGCAGATATTGATATCAAATATAATGCAAGTAAGAGCAATATCATGATTGTTAGAAGTAAAGAAGACAGGAAATTAGTATTCCCTGATTTCTTTTTATCTGGTACCGCCCTTAAAGTGTGTGATGAGATTAAATATCTTGGCCATCATATTGTAAATGATTTATCAGATGATAAGGATATCAATAGACAGTGCCGCAAGATATATGCTCAGGCTAATGTGCTTGCACGTACATTTGGCATGTGTTCTGCTAAGGTCAAGGTAGCCTTATTCAGAGCATTCTGTACACCACTTTATACTCGTGGCGGTCTTATAGCAAAAAGAATATGCAGAGACTGAATGTAGCGTATAACGATGGCATGAGACTGCTTTTAAAACAACCAAGATGGTGTAGTGCTAGTCAAATGTTTGTTAATGTTGGTGTGCCTACCTGTTCGGCATTAATAAGGAATCTTATTTTTCGATACATGTGTAGAATGTCTGTCTCTGAAAATAGAATTATACAAGCTTTTGCCCACAATGGTTTTAGCTCTGTCAGGTATACATCTAGACTATGGAGACATTGGCGCTCCTGTTTGTATATTTCAAGTGAAAGTTATTGACTTTTTATTAATTTATTTGTATGCACTGTATATTTATTGCTATGTTGTAATTATTGTTTTTTAACTTGTACTATGGACCTTCCTTTTTGTGTCCTGAATAAAGTCATTATTATTATTATTATTATTATTATTATTAATGCAAAGCACCTCATGAATGCTGATAAGTATGTTAATGACCCTCAGTTGTCAGTTGTTCTTTCGTTATGCCGAATCATGACGACTGGTGGGAAAAAGCAAAAAACTTCTCAGACGCTCGGGAATTGCTGCAAATTGAATTATAATTTCGGCCTGTTCTCGCACAGTGTAGGGAAACCTGACTACCTATATTAATAATACCGTCCAAAACAGCAGGCATTACGGTACTCTTGGACAGCTTTGATATACCACACCTATATAATAAGATTTAACAGAACTATATTATATCCAAACAAGCCTTAGTGATAAAGTTGAAGAATATATATAATATTTATGTTAAACACTTAGCTGTCTGCCATTTCCCTCTGGAAACAGCCGGTTGCCCCCAGAGTGGCGAGGACATGTATTTGGACCGGGATGGCATGGTTCCAGTGCTTTGCCCTCTCTATTGGACCCAATTCAGTACATAGATCCAAGAGCTCAGCTTTAGGGAATTTAAATCAGCCAGTCATTGTCATGGTCCCTGAAGTCTCTCTCTCTCCTGATTCTTCCATTGGGGTAGTCCTGCTGTGTCAGCTGTGCCAACTTGTGATTGTTAACACCTTGCCAAAATCACAGCGTGGAGTAGTGGTATCCCCCACCCAGAGATACAATTTGAAGACGAAAGTCTAATAGGCAAACACATTTTTCTTCATGCAGGTTTTTTCACGAACAGTATTAAAGTTCGGACCGATAACAAGGACATTAAGTGTAACGATTGTGCGAGAGCTTCACGGCTGTATTTCCAGACTTTGACATTTAGATATTTAGTTATTCAGGCTACACTGTGTTCTGCCGTTATCTAATGCTAGGGTATTTGATGCTATCCTGTATTCCATGCAGTCGGGCCATGTGCGTAGGCATGGGTCAGAGTTTGCGCAGAGAACCGCATATTCTCCCGTCAAGTTTTTTTTTTTATAAATCACGTTTGCGTGGGAAGTGGCTTACGCACATTTTCAGCCCTGTTTTGTGCAGACGCCACATTTATAAATGAGACCCCTGATAATTACAAAAATTAAGTGACAGATGTAGATACAAAAAAATATATTGTATTACAATTTTGGTCAGATCCTCTTGATTTCAGTAGTCTCTGATTTGCAGTAGGTACCTAATGAGAATATGATCTTTAGATCAGTCTTTAATTGGGATTTGGTCAAGCATTGAGGCGTATGCAGCCATTATTAGAAAAACTGAGTGCATGCCACGGAACTAACTATTTAAACTAGAGTCCAAAATGTCCTCTGCTGTCTGTGTTCACAACTTCTCCCTTCATCTCTGGACAGAAATCTAAAAATCTGCACTGTAAGGCACACATGTGTGGGGCAGTTGTACATGCAGACACTGATGCATGTGTGCATCTGATAATGTGAGAAAGGTCATAGTCAGCTCATTTGTCCTTCATGCTTCCTGCTTAAAGACTGGGGGAAGCGACACTCAGAATGTAGATGACCTATATAGTATTACACTGCAGTGGAGGAGTGCTATGTATCCACTGATGGGAGCTGCAGATGGCTTTTCCCAAAGGAAGAGGACAGGGTCGAGGTTCAAACTGATGATGAGGGGCAACTAACGGTCATTTCATGGCAGATAACTGATCTGCAGTATTGTATTGCAGTGTCTTGTGATGAAAATCTGCCGAAATCTGATGTGTCAATAAATATTGTATTTAGAGATACCATACATTGCAGCTGTGGCAAAGAGCACTATGAGGGGACACTGTCGTGATACCAGACTGTGTGTGTAGACCAGAGTGAGTAGCATCAATAGGTGTAAGTTTTTGTAGATGATTAAAAGTTTCAAAAGAGTTAAAGATGAAAAGTGCTTACCTCTGCATCCCTGCCCTCAAAGATGCAGAATATCGCCAGTCAGCATTCGGGGCTTTCGGCTGACCGAGCAAGAGGTAGAGGGAGAGAAAGAGAGAGAGAGAGAGAGAGAGAGAGAGAGAGAGAGAGAGAGAGAGAGAGAGAGAGAGAGAGAGGGCAAAAAAGAGAAGAGAGAGAAAGAGAGACACAGGAGGGAAGAGAGAGTTTAGTTTAATCTCATACAGTGCAGAGCCAGGCTGGGCCATGGTCTCATCAATTAATCATGATACACATCCCAGCTCTGGACGTGATAGGAACACTGCAGTTGTGTCCCCCATTGCAAACACACACACACACACACACACACACACACACACACACACACACACACATACATACATATTGATATCCCCCTCCACACACACACACACACACAAACAGGAGTATCTGTTTGCACCTAATGAACCTGGTCTGAGTGCTTGGAACTCCCAGCAGGCCTCTGGTAAATTATTGCCTTTAAAAACCAATAAGCAAGAGCCATCATTGCCAGGGCAACCACATCCTATACTTCTGGTCTGTGTTAGCCCAGTGTGAAAGGCAATCCTATACAAGTGGTATCGCAAATGTGTAGGACAAATGATCAATACTATCTTTTTCCCCAATGGTCTGTCTTGTATTAAGTAATTCCATTTTCTTCCATCTTTCTTGCTTTGGAGATTTACTTGATTCAGATGAATGTATATCTCCATAACTTTGCTAGCATTAAACTGGAGCAACTATAAACATATTTTATTGGTAGTACATGTTTGCGCTAAAAAAAATTGATAAACAATATGATATTTAGATGTTTCTTAGAACACAGAAAAAATTAGGAAATATTGGTGACATTAGAATACACTGCCTGGACAAAGACTTTCTTGGCTAAATATTTACATGTATTTAAAATCTCCCTACATTAGTTTTAATAGTGTCGAGTTAGTTTTTGGACTTTTGGAGTCACCATGTTAAGACTGCCAGGACTCCCATTCATTTTCCTTTGGTGATAGCCAAATGTTGCTGATTAATGTGCTTTTATATTCAAAGAACCATATGAATTTCATAGGGTGAGAAGTCATCTTTCATGGCCGTAAATTATGCCTGATTATGCCTACTCATTACTTTACTCATGAGTAGTTACTGTGCACATGCACTTTTTGAAATGAGTGTGTAACATCATAATAACATCTGTGTTAAGACTAATGCTAAAATCTGCCAACACTATGTGGGTTATAACCTTGGACTTCAAAAATGAAAATGAAAAATGTGTTAAAAGACACAAACTTGCTCAGGCAGTAGCAAGTGTCCCAGATAAAGATGGCACATTATGTTCCTCAGTTCAATTCAGAGGGGAGTATTTTCTACTGCGAGACCCAGCCTCTTTGAGTAAATCTAATTTGCAGGGCTGGGGAACAGAGGCTGAAGGTTAATTTAATTTATACTGCTACACTTGTCTTGGTAAGAGACTTTCTTATAACTACTGTAATGTACCAGTAGCTGGCACTTGATCATAAAGATAATGCATTCAGAGATAACATATAAGAGCATTTGCCTCAACAATCTGACATTAGCAATTATATATTCCAAAATTTGAAGCACCATTGGTGTTGTATCTTTTTCTGAATTTTTTTTATTTATTATTTTGTAATGTGTATAATGGATATTTTAAGTTGAATTAATTTTTAAGTCTTATGTGAATACTGTATATAGGGCTTTTGTTAATTTATTGATAAACAATGTACTTACTGTAGATATAAATGTAAATTTTATTATGCAATGTTTTGTGACCTGTGTGATCTTAGCCCGTGGGACTACGGATGGAAATTAGCCCTTGGCTACAATCCGGCATGTTTACATGCATGTATTCCATGTTTGTTCATTAACATGCACTGTCCCAATCAAATAAATAAATGAAAATGAAATCTCGCTAACACGTCTCTCAACATTAGAGTAGAATTTGCTTACTCAGAAATCTCTGCAAGAGTCAAAACTGAATGAACTGAATGAACATTTCAACATTTAAGGGCCACACAAATGGTGCATATATGGCTAGGAAATCAGGTATGCAGGCTTTTTGAATTTTTACCTCTATATTACTAGTATTTTAGGTGTGTTTTTGCAATATTTCATGTAATAGTTGTGAATAGTTGTGGCTCAGAGAATTGTATCATTGAAGTGTAATGCAGCTTTTAAGACCATGAAACTAATATTGCAGGAGGTAAATGCATATCTTTTACATAGACAGAGGCAACTAGTCTTGCCAGCCCTTTTTTTCAAGTCAACTAACCCCAACTGTTTCTGTGTAACAGTTTTACTCACACACACATAGCCACCCACACACACAAGTCAAACCCACTTGCACAGAGAATGAGCCAGTAGTGAAGACTACATGACCTGTTCTTAGTGTAGATGTGATGACAATGTCAAACTGAAACACAAATCTCTGAATCATCAGAAATAACACAGGAGTGTGAAAAAGCATCAGGCCTGACACTAATGCAGTGTGAGTGCTGAGCTGGGCTGGGCTGAGCTAAGCGACAGCACAGTGCAAGTGGGAACTGAACAAAGAGAATGATGCTGGCAAGGATTGAATTCATTGCAGGAGGGGATCAAACTTGACAAATAGGAATTTCATCCCCCTGCTGCAATACAATCCTGACAAATATTGGGACAATGCATGCTGTTGCAATAACCGTAATAAAAAGTCATGTTGAGTATGTACTTAAAAGTGTCCTACATTGTTTGGAGCTAAATAAAATTTCATTAAAGACACTAATATTTAAACATTCACGACCTTCTAGTTATGCGGACAAAGGTAAACATAAAAAATTGATGACGCACCTCTGGGCAGAGTTGCATCGAGGCATCAGGCATACTCAGTCTGCGTACAAATCCACTTCCACTCGTGAAGAAGCGGTCGGCACCGCTGCCCCAGGTGCCACTGATTGGACGTCCTGTGTTGTAGAACATGAAAGTGTCACTGCCAGAGGTGGCTGTCAGGCAGGTCTTGTAGCAGTAAGTCTTTGTGAGGGAGCCATTCCCACGCACTTCGATGTAGTGAGGCTCCACTTTAAGGTCTCTCCGAAGCACCACGTTGTTATTAGGCTGTGCTCCGGGTCCTCCACCACCGCCTCCCCCACCTGCACTTACACTGCTGCTCCCACCATCTGGAGGGGGCTTCTGTGACACACAGCAAGGGGAGCAGGACCCAGGCTGGGTGCAGTAGGCATGGCAGCGGACGATGGCCAGCACCACCACAGTGACTAGGAAAACAAAAGTGGTGGCACTCAAAGCAACGATCAAGTAGAGGGTCACGTTGGAGAAAAGCAGTGCGCTATGAGGTCGGATGATCCTCTTGGGGTCAGGAGCCACTTTGGGTGGCACCTCCATGACAGCCACGTTGATGGTGGCGGTGGAGGAAAGCGCAGGCTGCCCGTGGTCCTTCACGACAACGGTTAGAGCAAAGGAGGTGGAGTTGTCCTCCAGGATCCTGCGAGTGGTCCTGATCTCACCGGTGTGTTCGTGCACCTTGAACAAGTCCAGGTCAGTGGCCGTCTCCAGCACGTACACCAGCCAGGCATTTGGACCAGCGTCTGCATCGTATGCCACCACTTTGGTCACCATGGCACCAGGCTCTGCGTTCTTTTGTACCGTTTCCAAGGAGCGTGTGCCATTGCCGGGAGGTTTGACTATCAGTGGTGCATGGTCATTCTGATCCATTATGTAGATGTAGACAGTGGCGACACGACTGAGTGGAGGAATGCCCCCATCTTGGGCTTTGACCTGGAAGTGAAACTCTCTCAGTGACTCATAGTCAAAGGCTCGCAGGGCATAAGCCTCTCCTGTATCGGCCTTCACAGATACATACGAGGTGACAGGGATGCCATGGTTGTTGTCATTGAGCACTGTGTAGGTGATGCGTGCGTTCTCCTTGATGTCTGCGTCTTGAGCTTTCACAGTACACAAAGAGGCCCCAGGGGCATTGTTCTCCGCCACGTAGACCGTATATGAAGTCTGTTCAAATCGCGGTGGGTTGTCATTAACATCAGCCACATCCACCTGTATGGTCTTCTGGGAGGAAAGGGGAGGGTGTCCTCCATCTGTGGCACTCAAAGTGACATTGTAGGCATCGGTGGTCTCGCGGTCTAAGAAGGCTGAGGTAACCAGAGTGTAGTAATTTCTGAATGACTTGATTTTGAATGGAAGGCCAGCTGGGATCTCTAAGCTCACCTGCTTGTTAGCACCAGAGTCTCGATCAGTAACACTAATGAGGGCCACGACTGTGTCTGCACGGGCATCCTCCCTCACGGGGCTAGACAGAGATGACAAAACTATCTGAGGGACGTTGTCATTGACATCCACCACCTCTACCACTACCTTGCAGTGTGCTGCGACGGCCCCAGGGCCTTTGTCCATCGCCTGGATGTACATCTCATAGGAGTTGGTCTCTTCATAGTCAACATTGCTCCTCACTCTTATTTCTCCCGTGTTAGTGTTCATGCTGAACATCTGCCTCACTCTCTCAGGCGTGTAGCTGCTGAAAGAGTAATAAACCTCTCCATTTGTGCCCTCATCCAGATCAGTTGCATTCAGTTTAATTACCAGGGTGTCTTTGGGCGAATTCTCTAACAGTTTCACCTTGTACACAGAGCTGTCGAACGTGGGGACATTGTCATTTGAGTCCAGGACCCGGACATTGATTTTGGCCGTGCCTGTTTTCTCGGGCGCTCCAACACACACACCCCACAAAAAAATCTTGTTGGGGGGCGGGTGTGCCCCCCACCCCCTCCTTGCCCCCCCCCCCCCTGTGTTTTTTTTTTTTTGGGGTTTTTTTTTTTTTCCCCCCCCCCGTGTGGGTTGTTTTTTTTTGTTATAAAAAAAAACAATATTCCCCATATTCCCCTGTTTTTTTTTTTTTTTTTTTTTTTACCCCCCCCCCGTTAATGCTTTTTTTGTTTTTTTTTTTTTTTTTTTTTTTTTGGGCTGGGGCCCCCCTCCTTTTTCCCCCCCCACACAAAAACCCCCCCCCCCCCCCCCCCGCTCTTCTTTTTTTTTCACACAACCACCCCAGAAGAAAGGGGGGTGTGGTTGAAACCCCCCCCCCCCCCCTTCCCTTCCCCTCCCTTCCTTCTAATTTATTTTCCTTTTTTGTTTTTCCTTTTTTTTTTTTTTTTTTTTCTTTTTTTTTTTTTTTTTTTTTTTTTTTTGCCTTCCCTTTCCCCCCCCCCCCCAAGTCATGCGCCAGTTCACCGACCAGTGCCCCATTTTCTAGTTCTTCCGTAATAGAATATCGCAATTGTCCAAACGAAAGGCCACAAAATAAGGAAAATATCACAAAATAAAAAGGCACATTATTCCCTATCCAGTTGCATATCCCCGCCACAGCCATTGCAAGCTCATAGGATCCGCAGACGGATTAAACGCAGCCTTCCGCCTTTTTAGCTTGCAGTATCTTGCATCCCAGCACCTCATTAAGGTGGGCTAATTGGTCTCCCGGTGAATGAAACACAAGCGGCTCATCCATTGTGCTACCCGGCTGAGGTGAATCCTCTCCAGCGCACCCATATTTCCTTTGTCCGTGATGCGCTTTTTTGTCTCCAATGCGCGCTGCTGACGGGTGTGTTTCCTTGCCGCTGGAGCTGTGAGATTCGTCAAGACTGTCGAAATCCGCCCCAATATAACCGGAAAAGATGACTGTTCCTATCAAAGTAAAATTATTAAAGGTGTCCCTTTTTTCTCAGTTAGCTCTACTAGAGTCTAAGAAGCCCAAAACTGGAGAGGTCCCTCTAGTGTTTTTAGTTAAGTGCTGAAATAAAGAGCTGGGATTTCATAGCTTTTTAAGTGTTGCATCACATCATAACTCATGGTTTCTGCAACTGTTTTGCCATTATGCATTATGACCAAATACATACTTTTGCTGTATAAATACCGCATTTCGTTTATAATGCCATGAACAATACGTGCGTGTATGTGTTTTATTGACATTTTAGCAGCACAGTCTGCATGTTCATTTATGGGGGACTTATTTTGAAAACGGTAACCGGAAGTAATGTAACTGAATGTAGCCGGCTTGACCTTGGAAGGACAGTATTCCACCCTAGCGCGCTCTCAGACTCTAGCTCTCCCCTCAACTGTGGCGCAACTCCCCTCCTCCCTCCCCACCCATTTCTCTCTTCTCCTCCCTCCATTGCGATGTCGGTGTAGGGTCTGGGAGCGAATAGACGACCAACACATTAAAGCCCCCGTCCAGAATTAAGAATGGCGGCCACACAAAACAGCCATATCGATACTGTATTTATTCAGCGACACACCATTCATTCATTCCATAAATCAACATTGCTATGCAACACATGGCTGAAACATCTATAGTGACAATGGAAAATACAACCCGAAGATGTAGCTAAAACATTTAATTTACCGGTGTTAAATTAGTCTGGACTCTGCTGATCAAAAAGACGGTGAAGGCTATTCTGTAGAATATTTAATACCACCCCTTCCCCTAGAATGGAAAATATAAGCAAAAACGTGGTCACATACAGGGACACATGTCTGGGGACTGGCTTATGTTTGTCCTCCTTTGTCTGTACCGGAGTCATAAGGATGCTTTATTTGCCGGTAGCGGTTCTGAGGCGCAGCCTTACCGCATGGCGAGCATTTGGGCAAGGCGCAGCAGACGGAAAGCATTGAACTGACAATCACAACCTTCTCTCCACATGGATCACCGTCAGTGGTAGACCTCAGACTGTCAGGTCACATAATCGTATTTAAGATGCCCGGTGCCCCCCCCCCCACACACACACACAAAGCAGAAGTCCCATTTCCTCTCTATACAAGATATCCCGAAGAGAAACATGATATAGGGTTATATATGGGCATGGAAACAAAAAGGCTGATACACATGCTCAATACAGCCTAATTGGAAATAAATAAACACAAGGCTGTATTAATCAACATACATGATGCAGGATTGGGCTATTTGCCTTTGTCATAAAAAGACCCAGCCTACAATTAGAAGTGTTTTCTGTTAACACTTATATTTCCTCTTTTCAAGAAATGCAATGAATTTCCTTTTTCATTTATTTTTTTGCAGAACTAGGAATTTGCTTCATGAGCTTACAATTTGTCGTCAAAACTCAAGGAATCGTAAAATAAGGGATACACAAGCAAGTGCTTACATTGATATTGAGCCAGAGTTTGCATTTACTCCCAGTTGAATTTTAAGATTTAAGTTGTCCATAGATTTTTGCACCTTGCACCTTTTATCTTACAGTTTTGTGTGTTTGTGTAATGTTCACAATTAGTTTCTTTTTTGAGTGGGTCTTCCCCTAAATTACTCCAGGCTTGGTCGAGTGCGACCCTCACCCTGGCCAGTAGCTCCTAGTGGGTAGTTTTATTCCTAGCTGTTTTTAACATAGTTTATTGTTGCCTAAATAGATTGTTTTATTCCTTTGTTATCAATTTTAATCTTTTAGTTTTTAGTATCAACGTTGTATCAATGGACAAATGGGTGAGGTATTGAATATCTGCAATAATGTTTTGTATGATGAATTAAACACAAATGGGGAAAGTTCCCATAGAACACATGCAACATTGTGATTACTCAGTTGTGGTCCAGGGTACTATTTTATAACATGGTTAATGTCCAGTTAACCCCGCAGTGAGAAGGTAAAACAAACTTAATAAAAAGCAGTTCTGAGGCATTATATATCTACTGAAGCTATTGGTAGTGGAGTTCTCAAAGATGTTGTCATCTGCAGGCTCTAAGTGCGCTAACTGGTTTGATGGACATTATAATCTAAACCACATACCATTGTTGTCTGTCTACCCAACAAACATTTTAGTTAGAGCGGAACTCGAGAGTTTCTGGGTACTGGTTGCATGGTTTTGATTGAAGCTGTTATTGCTTACGAATACAAACTTAAATTTAATTAAAAGTAATTAAAGTTCTGTTTGGCGATATTTCTCAACTGTTAAGTATTCATGCATACACAAACCAGGATGTTTAGCAAAGCAAGCATCAGCCAAATAATCACTTCAGCACCAGGGACAGTTACTCCGGCTCAGACTGGGTGAGGTGACAGATTGAAGGCATTACTGTATGTAGCCACAACAAAACACTCTGCATCTGGATTAATATGGGCACAGTTGTATAATTACTGGCTTTATATGCATTTGACCTGGTTTGGGTCTTTGGATGTAACATTATAATTAAGTTAAACTCATAATCCAATTAAGATGGATCTAGTGAAGATGTATGGCTTACTCCAACATTAATTAAGATAATTAGTTATTTACTTATGTCAAAGCCAGAAGCTGTGGTCATTTGGATCACAATTCCAGTTTACTTAGATTAAAATGTAATCTATATCTGGCTGTATTAGTTGGAAGAGTACAATTACATGTGAATCCATTTATGCATGCACATGCCAAACAATGTGACTGGATCACCCACAAAGAGGTGTAAAAGAAATCTAGATAGTATTTGTATGAAAGTATCTTCAAGTAGAGTAACATTTCAACACCATGGGTGCAAACATCATCATGGTCTTTGCTTTTTAACAGCCCTCCATGAATGACAGTCAAAATTGAAAAGAATGCATTAGGATGTGTGAATGATGGGATTACCTTTTTTATTTTTCAGTCTTTCCATTAAATATACCCGGGTTGCTACATAAGAGTTTTGGAAAATTGTTATGGAAACACATCGAAGGAGCAAGTGAGTCATAAAAAATGAGACTAAACAGGGATTGCTAGGTCAGTGACCATGGCTCCCTTGTGTAAAATTTGGGGTAGAGCCTAGAGATAACAACAATCAGGCAGTGACTGAATTAGTAGCCATTGCTTTATGTACCAAAAATGAAACTGGAAGGATGCCACTGAATGTGGAACACACATAGCTTTTTAGTTGAGTAACAAGGAACAGTAGCTGTCACCTATGTCTTGGTATAAGCAACAAAACCACTAAAGAATCATCCCCACCATTTCACTGTGAGAGTGAAGCTACATTATTTTGGCTGAATCTAAGGGAGTCTGGGAAATCCGTCCAAAACAGACAAGTAAAGTCGGTCATAACAGCTGGCAGAGCAAGGCTGTCCTGATAGCCTTGAGCAGAATAGATTACTGGGTGAATACGTCTAATGGAGGAGAGCCATTAAGGCTCTATTGAATAATCTCTGCAGAGTCAGCTGGACCACTATCGTGTTGTTATAATAAAAATAATTGTTTTAAAAATGCGTTCACTAAAAACACATCCTATAATACATGCCAAATTTGAAAAAATCTGAACATATGTAATATATCAATATCGGCAAAACATGAAAAACTCATATTAATGAGGGTAAATTATATAAAAGCATATGCAAGTGCATGCTTAAGTTTGGGAAAAAGTCAGTCCTAGTGTTTCAGCTTGACTTTGAAAAGTATCCATCGCACACTGACTGTAAAATAGATGTGCAAAAGACGAGTTACATTTAAGGGTTTTGAATTGACAGAATACGCATTCCCGTTCCTTCAGGGACAATAAAGTATATCTTATATGCATTTCTGATTGTCCACCTGCCTGGTTATAGGAACCATTTTGAATTTGTTGCATAAGACTCAAAACTGTGTTTCCATAGCAACAGCAATTTGATGAATGTTTCAGTGCCAGCTGTGATTAACATTTTAAATTTGATGCATTGTCCCCACACAAAACCATGCTTATTCACATGCCAAGATAATGAAAAGTCTATGGAAGCCTCGTTAGATACACCAAAGAAGATAACACTGTGATATCCCTCTGCAATTTACATTCTTTATTCAAATATGCATTTTAAAAAGAGTTATTGGGCAGCAGGATGGAGTTGTGATTGTTGAGACAGCTGCAGTGTCCACGAGAAAGCAGGGGCGATTCCAGGATTTTTTAAGTGGGGTGGCACAGGGGGGCCCAGGGGATTTTATCAGAATACAGCATAGATAATCTGCTTAGAAATATTGGATAGGATAGAACAACACAATCTAATTTAATCAACAAAACACATTCATTATTAATTTCAATTGTTTTTATTGTATCCAATTACAAAACTTGGATAGTCATCATAGAAATATTAACTGGTCATGGGACAAGGGCTGGGAAGATTTTCACAGAGCTGTATAAAAATGAAGTGCAATACAGTTACAATAAAACTGCCTCAAACTTCAACAAAGAAAACGTTGCTGTACACTGTTTTCAGATAATAGGAAACGGAACAGAACAGAAATAAAATGCAATACCCAATTTATTTCTTACAGCAACAAGTGCTCTACAGCGAGTTTGATATACCTAAGTACACAGTTGCCATACAATGTGTGTTTAAAGTATATATCCATTCACCAAATAAAAAAGGCAGTGATTGGCAGAACAGGCAGCAAAGTGAAAGTAGTCTGATCCAATGGAAATTAAATTTGTCAGATTTACAGCACTCAAACCCAATGGATTAGGGGGACACTGGGGAGATCATATATCAGGAGGCCTCCTCTCTAGACACGTCCCTGCGAGCCGTCTCTGTCTGTCCTTCGGTCCACCACATGTGATACCAATTGTCTAAAAGAAGTTTACAAATAAACAACGCCGTTTTGTTTTAGTTTTTTATTTATGTTCATCCTTTCTGTACATTTTTAGACAGACATTGACAAAATAAACAGTATTTGTGCTGGATTCCAGCTTACATGCATCATCTAAAACAAGCAACAGAGAATGGCTAACACAATCTAGTGCGGCAGTGACCCCTTGGCAAGGGCAGCCACACATTAAAAATAAACTGCCACAGGCGTCACTCAAGATGGAACCTAAATCTCCCTGCACTTAACTCCCTCATAGTACTCCATCAGCCTGGCCACCAGATCAGCATAGACTACTTCCTTCACTGGTTCTCCAGTAAATGTGAAGCCTGTTCCTTATTCGTGTATACACTTCTATTAATAAATATTACAATGATGGAAGACAAATTCCCTCTAATCTACAACAGCGTTTGCCTCATCAAAAACAAAAGTATAGTATAAAGGCAACAGGAAAGATGTGTGTGGAGATCTAGTGTATACAATCACAGACTTTGCACATGCAGTAACAGATTTGTATCCCTGTCTTGTCCAGCGTGCGTTTTCTAAATCAGAGTGACAACCTGTTCAAATCCATTTCTGCGGCGATGCAACAACTGCTTTATCTTTTGACGCAGCACACACAAAATAAAACAAATGACACATCAATTGCCCCTCTGACTTCTGCTCGAGCAACACAGGACTGGACACTCGCTTAAGACCTCTTCACTTCATCCTTCCAGCTGTGGTGGAAACAGAGGCTCTAGGTGTTAAGACTCATGACCCCATTGTGCTTGGGCTCCAGCCAGGGTATCTTCTCTGCTGATCTGACTCACTCATAAATGGGTCAAGCACCAACAGCATTCACACTTTGACTGATATTGTTGCGATTGTACTTGTAACACTTACGATTGGTAGTGGAAGTGAAGTTGAATAGATTCAGCAGCATGGGCTACTTTCGTCCAAAACTCATGAAGATGTGTAGAAGAAGCTTGAAAAAACTATATTGTTATGATGGCGTTGGCTCACTGAACATCTGATGTGGCGTGCACATTCAAACACAGGATCCAGTGGTGCCGTTCCAACATTTTATTTTGCATTGTTGTCAATGCAGTGAAATGGTTTACACTTTGCTGATGGTTGGTGGATGATTTTGTCTAAACAAAGTACAATTTAAAAGTAAATGTCATAGATCTCAAAAAACAAATAAATTAGGTTAAACTCATCTTGACTTAAATCATTAATGCATTCACAATCTGCCCTTAATTTCCACCTTAATTGCATTGCACGCTGTAATCTAGCATAAACAAACCAATCAATTTAACTTTTAAGACAAAACATGTAATGTGACCCTAACAGAAGGATTATACAGGTGAAAAGTCCATTAAACTCACATCACTGTCTCTTTGTTCTGCCTGGTGTGGTTTAGAGTGAAAAGAGAGTCACAAGCCTAACGGGCGGAGTTATATAACCTTGGGAGGGGAGTGGTCTTAGTCATGAGTGACAGTCCATGATGCCGGTCAGGTGGAGACTTGTTATTTAACAAAGCTTGTAACATAACCGCTGTTACTGTTATCTGCAGACATTTTGAGTGTGCTGTGTGACTAAAATGACTTGTACATTTGTAGACAGTTACACCGATAAACTTGTCTAGCTGGCGAAGTTGCTCTGACATGACCTAATGATGTCAAAGCTTTAGAATCTATCACATTAAATGACAAGTGTAATAATAGCTGGTTTGCACTGATTATGATAGTACCCAAATGCTTTTCTCACACAGTATAACACACCCTGTTATACCCTCCCTTCCTCCACATACTCCAGGCCTAAAAGTTCAGACAGAGGGCACTAAATACCACCCTCTGCTGAAATGCCGCTGCATGCCAAAGCTTGAATTAATTGTTGCCATCTACAGCCTTAAGCAGGGAATTTGCCTCCAAATCCTAAAATTAAGGACTAAACCAACATTACATAAATTCATATAAACGGAGACTAGTTTAAAGTTCAAGATTCATGTCGGAAAGACTGTTAATGCATATACATACATTATACTGATTTAACAAAAAATGACTTTTATAGTAACAAAATCTAGACAGGATTGAGCAAATCCATATACTCTGGTTAAAATATGCTTAAGCAGCTTTCACCATTCTCTGAAAATCTCCATTTTTAATATTGTAATCCAGTACTCAATGGTGAAACCGACAGATAGTAAAACACACTTACTGGATCAATACACTGCTCTTTACTAGTCTAGCTCTGTGCAGACAAAAGCAGTTCTCTGTTTGTGAAGGAGGTAGATTTTAAAGTGATTTATGATGAAGCCCAAAGACTGGAAATGGAGGCACTGTAGCACTGTACAAAGAAATCCTGATGATGTATAATGGGGAGCTTAATTGCATGCCTTTTCAAGACCACAAATCATTTGATAGAGCTTGTACTATTTTGTTGTGGAGAGGAGGTTTTTCAGTGTGTCTACTTTTCTGTGATTGATATAAAGTTTATAAGTGCACTGTGGATACACTCAAAGGCTACATTAGCTGCTGTTGCCACCTAACAAAAAAAAAGAGTGATCCCTTCCCCCTCTAAAATACATATAAAGACAATATTAACAACATGCACACTGTACTCATTGGTTTTCTGAACTGGTCTGTTTCAGTTCAGGGTCATGTCAACATTAGATTCTTTGAAGGTCACCAGTCCATCATAGGGCTAGTCTCGCATTGCCAGCTCTATCTCCACAGCGCTGTGGAGTAAGGTCTGGAAAATGTTCTTTTTAAACTTTTACGATCATTTACCGAAAGAATCAAGCAGGACTGCCTTCTTGCACAACCCACATTTTCTTAAAAACTTGCCATTTTCTTAAAAACTTGCCATTTTCAGCAAGTAGCTTGCTTGCTCGAAGTTTGTTGTGTTAGAACATCCAGCGCGTGAGCCAACCTTACATAACCAAACTGAATTGAATGTCACATCATCAAATACAATTGCTGCACAAATCAGATATGTGGGTGTCTATTCACAGCTGCCCTACATACTTGTCTTACCTATGATACTGTATTGAGAAATAACTCAAATGAATGTGTGAAATGAAAAAGTCCAAATTTACCTTCAAGTAAACCGTAATGAAAAGCAGTATTTTGCACCCCAGTGTCCTGGTTTATCACTGCTGAGTTGCACAACCCTTTCAGCACAATGGACAGCACCAGTGATGAAAATGTAGACCACTGGGGAGATGGCTAGTATAACAGCGATACTCAGCATACATGAATGTAGCCACAGGTGCACTGCTTTATTTCTTTCGACCTACTTCTAATCTTTTAAAGCACAACTAACCAGCAGACCTTAAGGCCTTTACTATAGTACTGCCAGTGTTGTAAAGTGCTGGTGAGATGAGTGCTATCCTTTGGTTCACCCCTACCCAACATATGATAGAACTATTTTGAATTATATGTTCCAAATTTATCTGATTACCGCTTTTTACATCTATACCATTTCTCATTTAACTCTGTTATTCTATCTGGACTGTTGTGGAGTGTGAAAACATATCATAATACTGAATGCAAAAAGTCAGATGGACATTTAATTGACACTTTAGCAGTACAAGTCTTTGTAGCAATTATAATTTATATAATAATATTGCCAAAGTAGACAGACCTGATGCCCATAATTATAATGGGGATTGCTTAATTGCTTCAGATCAAACACATTCATGGGTCTCTCATACATCAGTGTCCTGTAGGACTGCAGACTGAAAGCCATGTGTGGTCACAGTGAAGAGCAGACTATGCAATTTATCTCTAGGCTTTTACTAATCCTGACAAAGCTATTATTTCTCTGCTTCTGCAATTTGAACTGCAGGCACATCTCCTTTATTTGGTTTCAATTTCCAAGAATTAGTACAGAGCGTTATACAGAGAAACTGGGTCAAAATGTGTGTATGCAAGGGAATTTCACAGAGAGGGAGAGAAAGAGAGAGGGAGCAGGGGAAGAGAGAGAAATAAAGAGAGAGAGAGAGAGAGGGAGAGAGGGAGGGAGGCAGAGGTAGAGTGGGGAGAGAGACAGAGAGAGAAATAAAGCAAGTGTGTCACATTGCAGAAGTCATTTTTGATAACTCTGCTTCATTTTTCATCACAGACACAACAGAAAGACAGATTAAAAAGCTTTATTCAAACTAGCATGATCAGGCAGAACATTTAAGCCAAATAAGCAACATCAAAACTCGACAATTAACTAGACTTGTAAATTAAGCAATACCATTCTCTCCCATTCTGTCTTTGATCCGCTGAGTGAGATGGAACTAGATCAGGTTTGATGCAACTCTCGAAGCATACTGTACAATCTGACTGGCAAATTAGCAGAGGAAAAACTGAGCTGTGTCCACACATGAGAAATAACACACTAATACTATACCAAGCACAAGCACCTCCTGTGCAATTTGATCACAGTGAATACAGAAGATATCAAAAAAGTCTACTGTATAAAAAACACAAAGTATAAAGCAGTTTGATTTACAGTAAATGCATTTACCGGTTCTCAGTAGAACATTTGCTCTGAAACCAAAAGACTGAGCCCCTATCCAACAACGCCTTAGCTATCAAGGTATTTTATCATTGGGGTACTGTAACTGTAATTTGTAATATTGTATGACATGCTGTTATTTCATTCATCAACAGTCACATATATCTTTTACAATGCAGAAGGCACGCAAGGAGCTCATCACATGTGCAATTCATTGATTCTTTAAACACTGTTGGAATCAAACGGTTCAGGCATTGATTGCACACATAACATGTACTCCACAGCAAGAGATCCCTCATTATGTGACATCTTCAGTCTGACAGACAGACAGCCAGCTGTGTTTATGTCTGGAAAAGCCTGGTGGTATCACCAACACCAGGCAACAGTAGGAGAGGAAGAGCGAGAGGTTAGATTTCACTGACTCAGAATATGTAGCTCGATACTTCTAGAAATATTGTATTTTTACTGCATTACTGAGTGAGTGCTGCGATCACATTTAGATCTGGTGCATATTTCAAAGTGCTGTCATCTGCTTAATACTTCTTATGCACCGTCTATGTGTTCAGCTGTTTTTACTTGCAGAGCCAGCACTAGAATACTGCAACTATAATCACTACACTATGTTCTCCTTGTCCCCATTCCCATATCCTAACCTCGCCCAATTAGATTCTATCATTTAGCACCCTAATAAGTGGTCCTTATGAGCTCCTTGTTTCTGAGAGATGAAAGTCCTGGGCTTTACAGTAGTGCAACAGTGCATCCTTTGAGGTCAAGAAAAGTACTCTAGTTTCAATTGTAAGTTAAATATATAACTATTAAAACAACATCATATGCACCAAACTACAAATATGCAACACAAAATGCCCTTGAAGAAGCTCACAAAAGCAGCATTAAAAGTTACATAAAATATCTATAAAAACATGGATATTCATAAAACAATACCTTGCCTGGACTTTATATTCCCTTGTACCATGGCAAAGACTAATACATTTTAATATTCTTACTCTTTTTAATAAACAGAGTATGTATCAATACAAAATATTTTTTTTTTTTGATTTCCACCGTAATTGTATTTTTTTTAATCGATTAATGTGATTTGCACTGTGCAATGAATGAATGCAGTTCATATTTGTATTGCCAGCTTTATCATTGGAATTAAATCGGGACATTAATAGCTTATAATTGTGAAAAGCAAAATCTTGTAGCGAAGAAAGTGGAAGTGACATTTGACCCTGTTTTCAAAAATATTGTTCATCATGTTTGAATGTTTTACATACTGACCACTGTGGCCCGACCCCCATTTTGTGATATGAAAATTTGATGTGCAAACACACCTGCCCCATACACCCTCGCTCACTCACCCCATCAAGAGGAGACAGGCTGAAACAGTGTATGCTAGATTTTGAATACAGTTCAGGAAATCCAATATTGCAGTGTAATTCTCCCCAATACAGCCAGATAACGGTGTGCCCCGTCAAATATAACAGCACAGATGTCTGTAAAATATAAGCTGTACACCTGATGTTAGTGACGGTGTTAAAAGTCTTTTTGCTTCTCTGACTTCATTAAGATTTCTACTGAACTACAGTATCTACAATCAAATAAAAAGAGAAACAATGTATCTCCTGTTGTTTTTCTCCGTTTTGCAGTTTTCATTTCTTTCATTCTTTTTTGGCCTTTTCACACAATCATCACTGTTGAGTACAACAAACGTTAAAAAAAGTTACTAGTTGACAGTGTCACCCTTGCTGAACAGCAGGACTCATAATACAGTAGAAATTATTATTCAAAAAAGATAAACACCAAGTGCAAAGGCTGAATCAGTGACATAACCAGCTACAGTTCAGTACTTACCAGATTTGCGGAAGAATCATATTCACCCTGATTCATATGCGTATTTGTGAATAGGCGTTTTTTAAACTCTTGCTTAGAAAAGGTTGCATGATGGCGACTTACGTATGTTGAGCTACTTATGGTTTCTAGAACTACAGCACACAGCGTAAACCCTGGAGAGAAGGCAAATGTGTCCATTGAGGAGTTTCAAAGCGTTAAGGAGGGAATGATTTACTACATGAGGCAACTCTAGAAATGTCCAAATATCCTGCCATAAATGTTTTCAATTCTATGTCCAAATATTTTAAACATGTTGTAGAATCATGCAGATCCATGCCAAAAAGAGAAGGTAGAAAGCTGAGGTGATTAGTGGTTGATGTTTGTATGGGGGATTGGAGGAGCTAGAGAGATCTGCAAGTTGGAGCAGAGGGACTGAGGGAGGACAGCTGTTTTACATCTTCTTTGTGAGTCACAGGGAGGAATTTCAGCCAGAGACTCCCATGAAGAGATGATTATATCATGGCAGTTCTCTTCTGGGTTCCTGCTAAGAGACAGAACATAGAATTAGAAAACGCAGAAAGTCAACCTTGATATAAACTTATAGAAAGTCCTCACTCATGCAACAGTGGATTGTGACTGGTTACTGCCACCATCATTGACATGTCATTGGGTTTCAGGGACATTTCAAATCAGGGGTCAATCAATAACTTCTTTCTGTATTTTTTTCTTTCAAATCAGTGTTGTTGAGGATTTAGAAGTTTCACCAAATCATCCATAGAAATCAAACTAACATACACGGCTAAAATGAAATATGACAAAGCAATTAACTATAATAGGGGTGTAATTAAAGCATGCACAAGCAGGCATCACAATGTGCTATTTGGTATTTGGTGGGCCAATTTAGTATAGTAGTATAGGTTTCCATATTATTATATTACAATTCCCATAAATCTGAAACATGCCCTAACATAGCTCATGTGCAAGGATGTGGAGACAGTTGATACAGTCTGTGCTCTCAGGTATGTTACATGCTGAGAAACTATTTGGGACAAATCATTTCCTGATCCTTTCTTTTTTTATATATCTGTGCCATCACTTTGTCCTGAATCGCCACCAAGCTAGCCAGATGTGCACAACACAGGTCTGACCAGCAGCCAATTTTATTCTAATCTCGGCTCTCAGTAAGCTCTTTTCACACTTGAGAAACTGTCCAATTGCTCACAATAGCATTGCACTGGAACAGAGTGTTTGTATTTGTGAGGGACAGAGTCTGACCAGGGACAAATGGATATATTGTGCTCTATTTAATCAGGAAAATATGTTGACCAACGGACCAAATATTTGCATTGGGAACTGAGACAGTTTGTCAAATCAGATTTTTGAGCCAAACCAAGAATGTATACCAAATAGGGAAGGATAGAAAGTGTCTAAACAATAATAGTGGCTCTACAGATTGTAGTTAGCAACCAGCATACCTCCAGTTGTAGAATGGACTTCCTTTCATTTTGAGTACTTAAGAACAGAAAAAAGAGACAAGTTCAGTGCTACATGTGAAACTCAGACACTCACACTTGCAATACATACACATCATACACACATCTCTCTCTCTCTCTCTCTCTCTCTCTCTCTCTCTCTCTCTCTCTCTCTTTCCACATTAGGGCTGCACGATATGAGGGAAATATGAGATATGCGATAACGTTGTTGAATATCCCGATAACAATATTACTTGCAATAAATAAACAGAAATTGAAATGTAGTCAGTTCTGCATTTCTGCGGCTTTCAGAATTCTGCTAAAATACAACAAACTGCTTGTTGAATTTAAAACAAATAAAAGGAAATCATTACCAACATTAATTTATTAAACAAATTGAAGATTGAGTTGAATATAAAAAGGCACCACTTAAAAAGAATGACATTTTAAAATGTAGTTTTCTGCTGATATTTTCTTTCAACTAACACAAAAAACTCTCTGAGTGTCTATTACCATATGTCGCACGCAGCCTTACGCGATATGTACACTGCGGCAGTTGATATTGCGATGACGATCAAAAAACAATCATATCATATTGTGCAGCCCTACTCCACATGCACCTGTGCATTTATGCATATTCATGTTGTTTAATCTTTCAGTGGATAACTTGTTTCAGTTTAGTCTGCGGGTCCAGCTGTACAAAAGCAAACAACATCTGGAACTGTTTCAGCGGTTCTACATTGAGTACAGTCTACTGTGTGCAGATGCCCTGCTGGAGACTCTACAGACCCCCGAGCATGATGCATCTCAGTACAGCAATATCTCTTGTCCTTGTAGAGAACCCCTCCATGTCTGGGCTTCTTTGAAGTACTCCCCCACTTACACCCACTAGTTATGCTCTGATTGTGTGTTATGCATCTGCAATAAATGACCTACATACTACATAAGACATCGAACACTGGCACATTTTCAGTTTGGGGGGTATTTGTTTGGCCTAATTATGCAATGAAAGTGTAAGATGGTTTGTGCTAGAAATACGCTGATAATGAACAGCAGCATGACTATATTCTTAGTTGTAACTTTTTATCCCAGATTTCTTTTCTGTTGCCTTTGGAAATAGGTGCATATATATTAATATATACATATTTTTTTTTTATATATATATATATATATATATATATATATATATATATTAAAATATCAAAAAATGTTGGACCTAATGCAGTATTTTTCTAAAAAAAACTTTTCATTACCATCAGAGTGATATCAGCCAGTCGACATTCCATACTCATAGGCCAGACATTAAATATATTAAAATATTATAAAATACAGCTTTGGTGTCAGCCTAAAAGTATTTCAAAGTACGTGTGAGAGTTACAGTGGTGGAAAATGTACTCAGAGCCTTGATCCCTTTAGTAAATGTACGGTGAAAATGTACTTCAGTACAAATCAAAGTCCTGCATTCAAATCCCAAAAAAGTACAAAAGTATTAGCAGCAAAATGTACTTCAACGTGTCAACAATAAAAGTACTTGTTCTGCAGAAAACGTGGCATCTGTAACTGACACAATTAAACTGTATATGACATTATTTCATTGAATACTGATGCATCAACGTGCAGTAGCATTTAATGTTGTAGCTGGTCGAGGTGGAGCTAGATTTAACAACTTTATAGACGATATAGTAAGAGCTTTATATACAGTTGGGTAGTTAAGTATTTGTCTTAGTCTGTGTGTCCCAACCTACTTGAGGACCCCTCCAGATGGTCACAAGATAAATCAAAAGATAATTTGACCTTTTCAAGCCTTAAACAGTTATTTAAACAAACCATCTGACATGTTGAGAAGGCAAATGTTACAACTTATACACATCTGAAACATGTCAAGGGGCCTCACATAAAAACTGCTTTTTTGTAAGGGGTCACAAGCTAAAAAGGTTGGGAACCACTGTTTTAATATTGCATTGTATTCTATAAACACATCGTATCTTTTTTGTGTAGAATCCACCACTGGAGAGTTAAAACTGTGCACAATGAGGTCAACTTGGAGATAATCTTTTTACCAGTAGTTGCCCCAAAGTGTATCTATGTTTAAAATAATGAATCACATGTGTATGAAGCAAAATGATTAATGAGACAATTGTCTTTCTAATTTTGCATGTGTGACCCATTTCAAATCTATGTATAACTATAAAAAAAAGTGTGCTATTGTAGGAACCATACAATAGTAAAGGCACTTCTTTAAACCACTATTACCTGAAAGGCCTACAAATGTTTTGTCGTATTTACTGTGGATGCAAGTCAAAGTAAATATGACAAAACATTTGTAGCCTTTTCAGGAAAAAAAAAATGACAGAGAACTTTTTATACTACAGTAAGTTCCCGAACACCAATAACAACCAATAAGTTGTCTCACCAACATGTTGTGGTTCCCTCTGTGTTGTCTGTAAGCACCCAGCTACTTTTGTATTTATACATACCTCCAGTGTGGATGCTCTGGAGTCTGTGGTCTCACTTGGCCCTATGCTTCTGGGTATACTGGACACAAAATACCCAGCTCCTTTTGGAATTATCGGCTGTCTCACGACCACTTTGCCTTTCCTGGTCTCTGCGAGGAACAAACTGTACCAGTAGGCATCGCTGGAGATCAGGGTGGAATCTGCGATGGTGGAGCTCCTCTGGCTGATCATGCTGTTCCTGCTGATCACACTGTTTCTGTTGGCTGGGGGGATCTTGATGGCCTTTGGCTTTGGTTTTTGACACTTCAGCACAATAATAACCAAGATGGTTATCAGTAGCAGAAACGACACAGCCCCTAAACCGATTACTAAGTACAGGTTTAGGTCTGTGAAGACGTCATACTCTAGTGGCAACTCTGTGGTCTCAGAAAAGGACATGACGTGTTCCACTGTTGATATCTTGATGGTGACAGTGGCGGAGAGCGCAGGCTGACCGTTGTCTTTGGCGACAATCACTAGCCGCTGTTGTCTCGGGTCTCTGTAACTGAACATCCTTGTTGTCCGGATTTCACCGTTGTACTGGTCCAGGCTGAAGAGGGTTGCGTCGCTGATCTGCAAGAGCTGATATGTGACCCTAGCGTTCTGCTCAGAATCGGCATCGATGGCGATCACTTTGGCTATCAAGTGCCCCTTATCCGTGGACCTCGGTATCACCTCCTCTACCACAGAGCCCTGCGCCCGCCACGGTGACACTATGAGAGGCGTGTTGTCATTTTGGTCCAGGATGATGATGTGAACTGTCACATTGCTGCTCAGCGGGGGAACACCAGAGTCTCTTGCTTCGATGTGGAAAAGGAACTCCCTCTCTCTCTCATAGTCAAAGGTCTTCAGGGCATAAAGATCACCATTCTCCGGGTTAATGGAGAACAGCATTGACATAGATGTGTTAACAATCTCCTTCTCCATGATGAAATAAACCAAGTACTGGTTCTCATTGAGATCTGGGTCAAATGCACTAAGAGATGTCAACAACGCCCCTGGTAGATTATTCTCCACAACATGGATTGTGTAGAAGGACTGGGAGAACGCAGGTGCGTTGTCATTAACATCCAGAATCTCTAAAGTGATGGTTTCGGTTTCGGATAAAGGTGGCGAGCCTTTGTCTGTCACCCTCAGCGAGATGTCATATTTGGTTATTATCTCCCTGTCCAGTGGCTTTGAAACCAGCAGCTCAAAGTAACCCTCTGAGGATTTGTTCAACAGGAACGGTAAAGATTCTTGCCCACTCAAAGTGAGCTCCACTTGGCCGTTTGCTCCAGAGTCCCTGTCGCTGACACTGACCACAGCAATCAGGGTCCCCACAGAGACATCCTCGGTCAGTGCACTTTTCACAGACTTGATGGTCACCTCGGGATAGTTATCATTCAGATCTGTGACGGACACCATGACTTTACAGTGTCCTGACTTGGGGTTGGCCCCCCTGTCCTGAGCCTGTATGTGCATCTCAAAACTCTGACTCTCTTCATAGTCAATCACCCCCTTCACCTTGATCTCACCTGAGTTTGGATCAAGTGAGAAGAGCTCTTGGGTCTTCTCCGAGGTGTACAGTGTGTATGAATATATCAACTGAGCGTTTGTGCCTTCATCCAAGTCTGTTGCGTTTAAGGTCATGACCACTGTCCCTGCAGCCGAGCTCTCTGAAACGTTGACTGCAAATACCGGCTGGCTAAACACGGGGGCGTTGTCATTGATATCCAGGACGTTAATAACGATGCTGGCTGTGCCGGAGCGGGGAGGCACCCCTCCATCCACAGCGGTTAAAATCAAATTATGGACTGCATGCTCCTCTCGGTCCAAATGACCGTTTAGAACTAGATCGACATATTTGGAGCCATCGCTGCCAGTTTGTATGTCGATGTTGAAGTATTTGCTTTCGCTGAGATAGTAGGTTTTGATTGAGTTCGCCCCCACATCCGCATCCACAGCGTTTGTCAATGAAAACCTCTCACCGGGAGGGGTTGCCTCCGATATGTCCAAGTGCATTGTCTTCCTGCGGAACACAGGCGCGTTGTCGTTAATGTCCATGATCTCCAGCTCGATGTTAAAAATGCGAATGGGGTTTTCAAGTATGACATCCATTTTCAGAAAGCACGAGGTTGTTTTAGTCATGCATATGCTTTCCCGGTCCATCTTCTCGCGTATTACCAGCTCCCCTGTCTCTTTGTTGATGTCAAGGTAATTTTTGCTGTGAATGACATCGAGCTTTGCTCTGCGCTGCACCAAACTGCGAACATCCAGACCCAAATCTGTGGCCAGGTTGGCAACAAAGGAGCCCTCTTTCATCTCCTCCGGAATAGAGTAGCGATTGATGGAAAGCGCACATCCCCACAGTGCAATAAATGTAAAAACAGTCGCGATAAAACGTGTCCGTAACGGTGCAATGACCCGCGCCATCATTGTGGTATTTTTGAATCTAGAAATGAAACAGATCCGTCCTTACGATCAGGCTGTCTTGATGCAGGAGAGCGCCGGTATCATTCTGCCTCCACCAGTTGTAGCTGTAGCTGCAGTAGGCCATACACAGTGAGTACAGTACAGCTGGAGGAGCGGGGCTCTCACAGCAATGCTCTGCAGGGGCGTAGGCAGCATCTGTGTAGGCTGCTCTTTCGACCAGATTAAAGGGTGCACACCTACAGTATATGGACAGTTTAATACCAGAATTTCCCCAAAAATGTAATGGCAGCTTGCATTTCATGTTGACCTACAAATATAATGTATATATATATATATATAAAAAGAACAGTTAGTGGATTGGATATAATGACCAAGTAGACTAAGTTCAAAGGTAATATTATTTAAGGAAATATTGTCTAACTATCAGTGGTGTATAGTCTAATGTATTGTAGTGGGTATACTGTACTGTATATACATATATTGGCCTATTATTGGGGGGGGCATATCATAGTGGGGGGTCTGGGTGTCCTCCTCCAGGGTTATTTTGAGCGTCAAAGACCTCATTTCCTGCATTCGGATACACTTTTATGCACTAATTTACTTCGGAAACACCTTTATTTAGCCTATGCGAAGAAGAAAATCACAGATGACAATTCAAAATATATCAAAAATATAATGGAAAGTATGTTGATGCGTGTCATTGGGCATTTTTAAGTGGCTAAATGCAAATCCTGGAGCTTTCTTAGTGGGTATACTGCGTATACCTGCGTATCATGTAGACTACACCACTGCTAACTATTCAACTGCTAGTTGTGAGTCATCCTGACTTTTTCTTTTGAAAGTTAGGAAAAATATCCCACATGATTACATTATATTCTCATATAATTCCTTGGAAAGGTTTCATTTTTAATCTATCTCATCTGTAAAACGGGTTTCATGCTTCTTGCAGTTAGCACAGTCAGGGCGCTGCGGATGGCGTGTATGGTCGCCGTGAACCGTTTGGTCGTTTATACTGATTGCGGTCAAAGCAGTCAGACCGGCTCAAAGAAGGACTTCTATTCTTCTGTAGCCAATCCTTGCAATGCGGTGTCCGCAAGAACATGAAACATGTTTGAGATGAAACACGTTTGAGACTCCCACTATACAGATGTGGTTCAAAGAAATTTATACTATTCATTTATTTGTTAAGCATGAATACCTTTAGTGCACATTCTCCAGATGTTGTGGAGCTGTGTTTAAAAAAATGTTCTTCTGTGAAAATTCTCGGAATGAACAAACCAGGATAATTCCAGAATCTTCTTTGAAGGTTACAACCAAAATATTACTATATGGCGATAATAGGAAAACGTTAAAAGAATATTGTGTTTTTTTTCCCGTTGGTATGCTGTGTCATTCAAATCTTTATCTATCCCTTTGGTGGTTCGCCTATTGTCAATATTATGATGTTATAATATCATGCAAGATGCTCCTGCTATATGGCTGATGGCTGATGGCCATGTTGCTATATGGCTGATGGAAAATAGTATCACGTTGTATTGCATTCTGTATGTAAAATATGGTCTTCATTGAAATATATTAAGACATGTTACATACACTTAAAGTTGTGTTTGGATCTCTCATCTCTGTCTTGCAGACTACACTCGCTCAGTCTAACCTTATCAAACAAACAGATAATAGGCATGGAGTTTAAAAACTGTTTTAAAATGCACCAAAATGTATCCTCAGCAATAATGAGTAACTGTATTACATGTTTCTTCTGAGTGACCTACAGTAAAGCTTTACATGGGGCACACGGATCATTTTGCATGGGTAGTGCTGTAGCCAATGCAACCTTAACACCCTGCTATTATTTGTGCTGGCTGCTATATTTTAATGTGTCTGGTTTCCTAAACTAAAGGGATTGTATGCTGACATGATGGGCAGTAAGATGAGGATTGTGCTAAGCCTTCCTCTCCTTAAGCTCCCTCTGGTGACAATTTACAGAATTACAGAAGGATCTGGACTTCACACCAATCACTCTCCGAACTGTACATTATCTTTTACAGTTTCCACTGCATTAAAAGGGTTATTTTTAAACTAATTTACCTATTGGCAGTATCTACTTTGCCTCTCTTTCACGTCTGTATTCAAAAGGAAATATATGTGTCTATATGTCAGTGGGAAACCTATATTCAATAAGATTTTAGAACCCTGAAATCTTCTCCCCGATCAAATGTTTTTTACTACACAAGAAATGTTTTGACATGATGTTAGGTCTTAATAACTTCAAACTTAAATAACTTAAACAGTACATAGACAAGAAACACAATAAGTCATATTAAGTCGGCACATAGCTTTGTCAGAGGTAAATCTCTAGTTTGAAGGTTTCTCTTGTTGAAGAATGACCCAGTGGCCAATTGCACATGGTTCACATATGGCAGCAAGGCAAAGATGCTTATTCATATCTACTGCTAAATCATCAAACATGTTGTTGTATTGATTAAAGTGACAATAACAACTTATGAAGACATGCAGTAAAAACGACTTAACAACAAGAGACAAGGCAATAACACACCTCACCAGGCCCCTCATCACCTCGCTACATACTGTTTATAATAGATATAAATATAAATATATAAAAATGCCACCTGCCCAATACCCTGTGTTTAGAGTGGGAGAGAGAGGATACGTTCGAGCTCCTGGCAAACATGAGGCATAAAAATAGCAATTTAGTGTGGTCTTGCATTTACTGTGCCTAATGTAAGTGTAGGTAGCAATTTTGGCATGTTAAATGCCCACAAGTCATATTACGATCCTTTTTTACAAACTCTTTTAAATGAATTCAAACAAGAAACCTATTGTGATTTTGTTGTAATATATATGCACACGAAGTTGTCAAACAATGGGTAGTAAAAATGAAACATATGTGAGACAATATGGAAATAAAATGGGGAATTCCAACATGAGACATACTGTACTGTAGGTATGGTTAGTATCTTCAAAAGAGGTATCTGTGAGGGAAAGGCACCATCTAGTGGAAAGAAAAAGGGATGACTCCTCTGCTCAACTCAAGTGGTGGAAGATGTGGATTGTTGGGAGAGATAAGAGGGAGATAAAGAGAAATAAGGCAACACAGATTGGGCTCTGAACAGATTTTACATGGCACAAAGACATATGTGGCTCTGCTTATTGCACATGGGACATAATATAACTGCTAAGCTTGGCTGATTTTGGTTCTGGTTGTGATACAGTCAAAGATAAATCTTGGCTTGATGATCTGTAATTTTTGGCAGGATGTAGTTGTGGGCTTATCTGGATTTGTGTTTTCAATTCCTGATAGTCTCTTAATGATGGGAACATGTATGCATTTTTTTTTTCTCAAGGTTCTATCCTTCCGACTCGATCTTCAAAGTTAAAAGTGAATCTGAAACTGGTCCTTACCACTCAGCTTTTTGAACATGAAGCAGTTCACTGAGGCAGTCAGGCCCATGACCAAGATTAACCCCATTGGTCTGCAAAAAGCTCAGTTTGAGCTGATGGATCTTGAAGATTATCTCCAGAGTAGTAGTTTAAACCCTGGGTTTACTGACCACATCACGAGAATAGGTTAAATGACACCCAGAGCCATTAATCACAACAACAGCTTATTCTTCCATAGTCTTCATATACACAGGTGTCCATGTCATAGAGTGAGGATCCTTCTGACTAAGCCTGGGCTCTTGCCTTCAACTTTTAGATTCAGCGAGGTTGGCTTGGGGGAAATGGTTCAAATTGTGCAGTGGGGTTGATAGTTGGTGTCCCAAAAATATGTCTCCATGGTTCACACCTCTCTGGAGACAAAACGTAGAGTCAGCATCTTGACATAAAATGACTTAATTTGTAAGGAACTCTTTTACAGAGCACCATACAAGACCAGGGCAGGCAGGATGAGCAGCAGCCTAGCTAGTTCTGCTCCCCAGCTTGTTTTCTGAGAGGCACTTTTGAAGCCAGTTAGCTAATCAGGCTCCAGCCACATTTTATTCCATGCTTTAAATGCTATGAGATTGTATTTTAGCAATCTGCACACAATTGCATTGTAATTTACACTGACACATCCTCAATGTCATCTTTTGATTGTGACCAAAAACCTTCACAATCACAAATGTACTGCTTTCCTGTTTTAATGTATTCATTTATTCACAATAAAATTAATGAATTTATGGAGTTATACTTACAGTATATATAAGTTATATTAAGTTATAGTACAATTATTTCAGAGCCACATAAACACAATATTTCAGCACATCCACCAATGAGAGGAATATAAGTATGGCTGTCAAAAAAACAAAAAAAAAACAGAGTTGAGGACAGATTTATTGATATTAATATATACTGTACATAGACTATATACAGAGTAATAACTAAGTAACTAACTAAGCATACCTGTGCAATCACACTCAATGATAAATACAAATTTGGAATGCATATAACCAGTGACTGCATTGTGTCCGCAGTTGCTTGTGATCAAACAATCTGAGTGGTCCAACAGGCAATTGGATGTGGTGTGTCAGTGTAACGGTCTACTGCACAGGCCCAGTGAGTAAAATCCCAGCTGTGATGCTATTCCTTGTAACACAATTCCTCAATTAACCCTCGTTGAAGGAGATGTTGTATGGTTACACTCATTTCAATGTCATAATTGGAAATCTGATGCATTTGCCATTGGGTCTCTTTTCTATTGTATTACCTTTACCATCTGTTGGCATCGCTTGTGCATTGTTCCTGGACTGCATTCAGACATGTACAGAACAAATGTCCTGTCACTAAATGCACCAGGCAGGATTGGATGAAAGACTTTGAACTTAAGATACAACTGTAACTGTGGCACTGCTTCATCATCCAACCAAGATTTACAGCATTTGTGAAAACTAACGCCCACAAAGATTGTTGTAGCATTAATACAAGTATAAACTCTCTGGTTAGTACAGTTGGTTCACAATTTTGACACACAACATGTGTCCTATAAGACAAAAAAAATGTGTGTCTACATAAAAGTAAGTACAAGGTACATGGACACCCCTTGTGTAATAGACTGTAAGCTGCTGACATTGTGAACACCTTTTTAAAGTTAGACATTAACTCTGCAGCCTCCAAACAGATCAACTCACATTTACCTGAGCTCACTGCTGCTGCAAACGAAAGGCCTTCTCTGTAGTGCTCCAGTTTACTGCCTTTCTACAATACAACTTCATGATGGAGAAAGTCATCACTTGATTCTACCATGACTCAAAATATACTTTACTTTATTTCAGTATTTACAAAAATAAAAATATACTTGTGGTACGGAGTGTTATTTAATCCCACTGGAAACAAGGGGAAACATAGTCTGTCAGCCTCCAAGAAGCAAATTATAGTTTTTTAATGGAACTAGTTAATGGCATATATTAAACACAGAATATACAGTATAGTTGATGTATCATTTGAACATGTCATTACTTACGATGAGACCATCATCGTTGTCAAAAGATTGTTCATAGTTTGACGTGAATCTCTTTTTTTTCCCAAACGTAGAGAAAGTGTTGTACACATCCAGTTCTCCTCTGGGTGCCAGCTTCAGAGTGCTGTAGTCAGACGGGGTGCCAGGTATGTACACATTGTGCTGGTAGTCTGGTGCTTTAGAATGAGGCTGAGTGTACTTTGGAGTCCATGAGTGAGGAACTTCTCCCTCTTGAAAAGAAATCTTGCAGTCTGTAAAAAATGCACATAAATTACAGTTTTTACCGGAAGATTATTTCTGCTAAGAGCTCCTATTTACATACAGTATACTTGATCTGAATACGGTGTTTTTAAAGGCATCTTCTTAATTTCAGCTTTTCGCAAAAAAGCAAAACCCTTCTTGCAGGCACTTAAGTAATCCTCGTGTTGATGCATTAACCCCCCCCCCCCCATCCCACCCCCCTAGTTTTGGGTCTTGGTATTATCTGCTATTCAGTTTACCATTTTATATTCCAGAATAAATCCTTAGGCACAGAGACACATGGAGAAATCCCAATCCACCACCTTCTTTCATGTGAACAATAATGAGCCCAAATTGCACAGTTGCCACCTACCATTCATATGGTTTCCCCAGGTCCAGTACTGTGGTGCCACAGAGCAGGAAAACCCTTGGGCTTCATATTTTTGTTGACGAGTAAGCGTGCCCTCCATATTTGCTGAGCTATACCTGAGGAGATAAGGAGACAGCATACGTATAAGTCTATAAGTGTGTGTGTGTGTGTGTGTGTGTGTGTGTACTGTAACTGGATCAACTATGTATTCACCTCTTGTATGCTAAGTTGCGTTGGTTCTTGGTCCAGGTCCAGTCCTTGTTTGAATACTTAAGCTGCACATTTGAAACATAAAAAAACGTAGTTACCAGCACAAGTAGAAAAATTGCAATGAATTTATGTCTAGATGCCGTCGTGTGTATAAAATGGCAAGGCTAAAGGCATCAGATATGGGAGATACTATAAGTCATTGTGACTGACATATCTCTTTGTCCGATGTTCATGTTAAAAGCCAACAACAGTTCATATATTCCACAGAAATAGGCTAGCAAAAGTCAAGTTCTAGTGAAACAGCTGGAAAGGGTGAGAAGGGGGTATAGTGGCCTATTAATTATGTTTTTACCAGACTATTAAAACAAAATAGATTACATTGTCTTATACATGTATTATATTGACAAATAACATACTATGTTCTCCAATGCAAGACTATAATGACAGAGGATATGTCACATCTCCTAAAATTGGCAAAATTAGTTAGTAACTAATCTGCTAATGTGACTGATGTGAGGTTTACTAATGGTGGATGTATACTGATGCTGGTGACAAGAGCACAAATACAGCGGCAGTGTTAAGCTCAAGAGACAGCTTCAGGTCTGTGACAAAAAAATGTGTTTCTCTTTTATCCCTGCAACACCTTTTATGCGTGTGTCACACACCTTCACACATGGTGGCAATTTGCCAAGACTTCATATGTTGTCACAACATGTGGGTTGGTTGAGGCTATATTTTCCAATGGATTACTTGAATAAGAAATAAGGCATAAGAAATAGTCATACCTTTTTGGTGTTTTTTATTCTCTATAGCCTATATAACAAACCAGGGTTAAATTAGTTGTGATATCATATATAAACTCAACAAAAAAAGAAACGTCCCTTTTTCAGGACACTGTATTTAAAAGATAATTTTGTAAAAATCCAAATAACTTTACAGATCTTTATTGTAAAGGGATTAACCAATGTTTTCCATGCTTGTTCAATGAGCCCTAAACAATTAATGAATGCACCTGTGGAAAAGTCGTTAAGACACCAACAGCTTAAGCGGTAGGCAATTAACAATCACAGTTATAAAAAATTAGGAAAGTAAAGAGACCTTTCTACTAACTCTGAAAAACACCAAAAAAAAGACGCCCAGGGTCCCTGCTAATCGGCGTGAACGTGCCTTAGGCATGCTGCAAGGAGGCATGAGGACAGTAGATGTGGACAGGGCAATACATTGCAATGTCGGTACTGAGACGCCTAACACAGTTCTATAGGGAGACAGGAAGGACAGCTGATTGTCCCTGCAGTGGCAGACCACGTGTAACAACACCTGCACAGGATCGGTACATCCGAATATCACACCTGCGGGACAGGTACAGGAAGGCAACAACAACCGCAAGAACTGGCCAGTCTGGTGCAGTACACGAGGGAGGAGATGCACTGCAGTACTTAATGCAGCTGGTTGCCACACTAGATACTAAGGGACACATTCCATTTCTGTCAGTCACATGTATGTGAAACTTGTTCAGTTCATGTCTTATTTGTTGAATCTTTTTAATGTTCATACAAATATTTAGTTAGGTTTGCTGAAAATTTAAAAAATAAAAGAAATTGAAAGTGAGAGGGCGTTTGTTTTTTTGCGGAGTTTATATATATGTATACATATATATTTATATTACATCCCATCAAACAAACCGTTTTTCCAACATGAATTTAAAAAAAAAAGTAGATAGATTTTGAGAGAGCGCCCCCTAGTGTGTAACAGCATTGTAACATTTGTCCGTGAGTCAACCTTTCTGTCATTTCTAATTGAAGTTGAGACAGCCGGACGACTAGTTAGTGGCCTGAGTGGTGGATATAGTTTGGGGATAAGTGTAATTCTAAAAGTGGATGATTAGACAAATACCCAATCTGTTATGCTGATTTATATATATCAATATATTACCTCGTTTGGGGTTGCTGCTCTGTTGTTGGCCAGGTCGTTACGGTCCAGTGCGCTCCAGCCAGAAGTGAGGTAATCTGTGCTCTTGGCGTTATTCTGCTGAACTGACATTACAGGACTGCAAGGCTTGAGGAACATGAAGTCACTTTTGGACGATTCCGGTGTCAGACACATTTTGTAGCAATAGACCTGAGGAAGTGCGCCGTTGCTGTTTGTTGCCTCTGCGCAGCCGGACGCGCCTGTGGACATACAAACATTTAAGTTGGACTTTTTGAACACCTCTGTGCTGTTGGAGGCTTCTGAGCGGGAGCAGCAGCAGCAACAACATCCGATAATGGTGGGGAAGTTGGACTCTCCGCTGGATGCTCTGCCCTTCAGTCTCCGCACTGCAACCAGGACAATAATAGCCACAAGAAATGTGAAGGAGATTGCGCCCAGAGACACGATTAAGTACAGGGTGAAGTTGGAGCTGTGATGCGGGCTTAGTGACAGGTCAGCCAAATCGGGCTGCGAATCTGGCAGGCTGTCAACCACAGACAGAATGATGGAAACAGTGGCCGAGAGGGGCGGCTGACCATTGTCCTTCACAAGAATGACCAATATGTGCCTCGTGGGGTCTTTCTCCATCAAGTGGCGTATTGTCCTGATTTCGCCTGTGTACAGAGCAATGCTGAACAAGCTCGGGTCAGTTGCTTGGAGCATATGATAAAAAAGACGCGAGTTTTGACCTGCGTCTGCGTCAACCGCGCTGATTCTGGCGACAAGGTAGCCGGCGTCCACAGATCTGGGCACTGGTTCGCTGGGTGCTGTGCCGTTTTGCGGAACTGGTGACACAATTACAGGCGCATTGTCGTTTTGGTCCAAAATGAATATGTTCACTGAAACGTTGTTGTTCAGAGGCGGGAAACCGGCGTCTTGAGCTTGAACTGTGATCTGAAAGTTTTTAAGTTGTTCGTGGTCAAAGGATCGCAGCGCGTAAATATTCCCGTTGTCCGAGTTTATAGACACGTATGTGGACACGGGCATTCCCTGTATGTCACCGTCCAGTAACGAATAGGAGAGATATGCATTTTGACCAGAATCTGGATCCAGTGCAGTCACCGAGCAAATGGATGCTCCCGGCGCATTATTCTCAGTCAAATACACAGTATAGGAAGGCTGTTTGAAGTGAGGCGCGTTATCATTCACATCAGACACTTGGACCAAAATAGTTTTCCTAGTGAATAAAGGTGGGGAGCCCATGTCTCGGGCGGTAAGGGTGATGTTGTACTCTGCCACTGCCTCTCTGTCCAGAAAATCACAAGTAACTAATGTATAGTAGTTTTTAAAGGATGAGTGGAGCTGGAATGGGACGTGATGGGGGATCTCACAGTCCACATTCCCGTTTTCACCTGAGTCTTTGTCCATTACGCTGATGACGGCTATCACCGTTCCCGGGGGCGCGTCCTCCTGCACAGGTGTTGACACTGATGTCAGGATCACCTCTGGGAGGTTGTCGTTTTTATCCAAAACGTTCACCAGCACTTTGCAGTGAACTGCTACAGCGGAGGGGCCTTTGTCTTTAGCCTGAACATAAATTTCATACATCCTGGCTTTTTCATAGTCTATCACTCCTTTGACTTTGATTTCCCCCGTGCGCGAGTCTACGCTGAAGAGCTGGCGCACTTTAATAGGAGCGTGGCCACTGAATGAGTAGGTGATGTCAGCATTGGGACCCTCATCTAAATCGGACGCATTGAGTTTTATGACAACTGTTCCTTTAGGTGCGTTTTCAGCAAGCCTCACTCTGTAAAACGACTGATCAAACACAGGCGCGTTATCATTTGCATCCAAGACGGTGATATCAATTTGCGCAGTGCCGGATCTCTCCGGCGCGCCTCCATCCACCGCCGTTAGGACCATTTGGTGCGTACTCTGCTGCTCTCTGTCCAGTTGGTTTTGTAGGACTAGTTCTGCAAATTTGCTGCCGTCACTGCGCGTCTGTATATCCAAAAGGAAATGCTCATTTACACTTAACAAATAGGTGCGGAGTGAGTTGGATCCGACATCTAAGTCCTGTGCGCTCTCAAGTGGGAAACGGGATCCTGGCGCAGCGGACTCCGATATGTCCAGATTAAACTCGGTCCACGGGAAACTAGGAGAGTTATCGTTCACGTCCAGAATTTCCATCTCCACCCTGTACAGCTCCAGAGGGTTTTCTATGACCACTTGCAAGTGAAAAGAACAGGACAAACTCTGCTCGCATAGTTCTTCACGGTCAATTCTTTCATTGACAAATACAACTCCATTTTCTAAATTTACCTCCACATATTGCTTCTTGGCACCTGAGACTATCCGGAATCTGCGCGCAGAGAGCTTGTCCAAATCCAAGCCCAGGTCCTCTGCAATATTGCCAACAAACGCTCCATGTTCCAGTTCTTCAGGGATTGAGTAGCGAAGCTGTCCCCGGACTGCATCCAAGAAACAAGTGAACAACGCAAAACGGCAAACTACATGCCATTTCCCATACAGTCTTTTCTTCGCCCCTTGTGTGTCCATCTGTAGGCTAAAGCAATGCCGCACACTCACACCAAGGACTACGTCTCTGGTGTAGTCATAGAAGATGATTAAGCCAGAATTGTGCAAAATACAATCTGGAAAAAACTTGACATTGGTGGGACTGGAACAGCGACTGTCTGCCCGAGAGAAAAGAGAGGAGAGAGAAAGGGGTGTGCAGGGGCTACTAGACCTATCTCAGATTAGTGTGCGTGTGTGTTTATTATTGGCCCTACTGTTCCAATAGGAGAGAAACGACATCTGCTCGGATAATCTTTCCTGCCTACTAGCCCGATCAAATTCATGTAGCAGTCTCGAGGCTTTGGCCGTAGGTCAAACGTACTTGATTCAATTTCTCATAAGAGTGTTTTCATCATTTGAAACTGATAGAGTTGAGAATAATCAGATATAAACAAACCTTCCTGCAGCATATTCACTCTAACTCACAAAACCGGTAAAAAGTTAAAGTTGTAAACTTTTAAATTCTCAATCAAACTACTTTAATAATAATAAAAAAGGCTTCACTTAATGAAGCGTTATTATAACTGCACAGGATAGTAAAATGTAATTAAGTTGTCTCTCGAGAGATTCGGAATGAAATTATTCTATTAAAAACTTTTCAACAAACTAATTTGCAAAACAAACTGGGACTGTGAGAAGAAATCAGAGTAAAATCATTTAATTTTTGTTTTGTTATTAGAGGAAGTGAGCATTTCAGTTGAACATTACCAAGCTTCAAAGACCTTACCAAATGAAAAAAAAAGAAAGATTCTTTAGAAGAATACAGGGACTGCATTACAGCATTCCAATGAATAATACAAAAGTACCTACGTCTATTTATCATAGAAACAGTTACTATAAACGTACCATAAAATGACTATGAAGCCTCCAAAGAGGAATATTATGTACAGTATAGGTTTGAAGTTGTAAATTGTCCTCAGGAAAATTCTAATTCCCAGACATCTTCACAGTACTCTGGCAGGGATCCCAGCATATTTCAGCATATTAATACTCAAATAGAGCAGTTGTATCTATTTACCATCCACCTCAACGCATGCTCGACCCGTTTGCTCTGAAAAACCCAGTTCCCCTGGTTAAAAGCTGAAAACACAATCTGTCTGCAGGAATGAAGCTGCAGCAGATGGTGAGGTTTTCCATGGGCTCATGCTCTTTTTAATTAATGGAATGGAGATTAGAGGGCATTTTCCCTGGATCATTAGTGAACAGAGGAATTAAGACATTTTGTGAGGAATAATCCCAAGGCTATCCATGCCATGCACATGTGGTTTTCTCTCAGTGGTCATACTGACCTGCTTTTCACCGCCTAAGTGCACGGCATCACTTACGCACTGCCGAAACTAAGTAGCTGGGATAAGGGGACACAACCACCACATTTAGGGATCAAAATACAAAAGAGATTATCTCTCTGTCACTCCCCCCCTCTCTCTTGCACACACATAGAGCATCTCTCTCTCTCTGCCTCTCTCTCCCTCCCTCTTTCTCTCACTCAAGGGCAAAAGTAGAATATCAATCCCTTTGTCCTTAACTACTTTCCAGTTTTAAAACTGCAGGATTAGAATAGGTTAGCCTATATTCCGCAGCTTTTAACACTTAAGCGGTTTTAGTTGGAAACAGTGTTGTGCATTCCACTCTAATGGTAGAATGTCTGTCCTGTAACATGTTCTGAGTGCATCTAATTATTTTTTATTTAACCTCTTGTGAACCATTACAGATGCTCTGCACCACCTGGTATAAAGAGCCAACAGCAAACTGACAGCGATGACTTCTCACATGATTGACTGCTGGTAATGAGGGAAATGGTGGCATGTTTGTCTCACCACGTAGCATACACATACAACTTGTATGTTCTTGTTAAACTAATAACATGCTATGGGAATGGGGTGCTAAACAAAGACGTGAAATAGTATGGGAATGGTTACACACAGTTTGAATTTCAACTGTCTGGAGAACAGGAAAAGGGTGTGAATAAAATCTTGCCCCAGTGTGAGAGTATGTGCATGCATTCACATGTGGGTTGTTCAAGAAAGAAAGTGATAGTTTGAGTTTTTCCAAATTCCCCCACTAGAACAAATAATATTAGCAGAAAGAAAAGATTCCGGCTCCAAATTGGGTGTTCCAACTGTAAACATAGATTTTCATTAATAAATTAAACAATTCAATAGTCTGCAAAAAATCCATTTGGATATCACCTCATGCGCATGGCTGATTGTGTTTATTATTAAAGTCTTTGTTGCACCAGAAACATGTTGTTCTCATTTCCCTCAGAGTGCTGAAAATTCCACGAATGAAAGGAATTAGAGGAGAAGACAAACGTAAAGTCCTTTGTCCTCATTCAATTTTTACAGAAATTGTTATGGAGTCAGTATTTTGCATTTATTTACCATCATATCAATGCGTTGCATTATGTGCACACACAAGTATTATCACCAACATTACATTCAGATTCTGTCTGCTATCGTTAAAGTATAGCTTTACAGTTTTATGTGAAGCTACCCTTCTCCATGCCCCCTATAAATGTAGCAGCACATGGGATTTCATGAGGGCATCACCTGAGTTATTAAACTAGGCTCGCGTGTTTGTTGAAACTTGACATGGATGTCAGAGGACAGAGGGACAGCTGAGAGCCCAGTTGTTATTGGAGTTGTCACATGGGAACCTCTTGACACTGAAAGTTGGCTCAGAAAGCTTCTGGAATCATCACTAAATCCTTGTCACAGGCAACCCACAGTCACAGGAAAGTGGAAGGCAGAGCCAGTAAAAAATTTCTTTTTTTTTTTTTTTTTTTCCTACTTACAAATTCATATGTGCGTGAGGCAGCCACCACCAAACCGAACAATGACATTATGACATGTTGTTGGCATGGCATCAGCTGTAAACAGTCATGTCATGCATGCTGTTTGCAGAAGGAAGCTGACAGTACCATATGGGAATATCATGCTTTATCTTAGCATTTTAGATTTCCCTTTTCTAAACTTATGACGTAGTTCATATCCAACATCTTCAAAATGTACCTTACCATCTTCTAATAAGAGCCCCTATGTAGAGGGTTTATGATATGTAATTGATGGCTTTATTAATGGTAAATAAATGTCCTTTTATACATGACCCTTGCTTTGTCTTTTTAGCTCTTTATTTACCAGGAAATCAAATGGACTGTTTACAACCTGGAAATCAGTTGCAGGACATCTGGACAAATATCATTTTATTATTATCATTTTTGAAAATTACTTTAAGGGCATTTTATGTCCTTAATAGATAGCAACAGTGGAGAGATGACTGGAAACGGAAAAAAAGCGAGAAATGCAACAAACCTTTCTTTAAATTATTTGTTAAACTTTTTCTTTTCAGATAACTAAAAGTCACCCTTGATTGAATATTTTATTGTTTCTAACTGCAGAATAAATGATATATTAAACTGTTAGAGCCATTACCCTTCAATAATGATTTATAACTTTGTGCTCATTGGTTTATCACATTCTAAAAAGTCATTATGTCTGCAGCTAACCACTTCTTACTCCATCCCATCCATTCTGACCTTATCTGTTCCAAATAGTAGTAGTTTCTTCTAAGAAGACAACAAAGAAATGGCAACATGTCATGCACACAACAGCAGAAAATGAGGACACTTTTGCACATTAGGAAGAAAGTGATTCTTCAAACGCACACTCAGAGATTACAGAGCAATTCAGGTCACTGCTGGATATGGAGAGACTAAACAATTACCAACAAGCAGATGTCTCTGCACTACAACACACCATGCATCAATAAAGAGACTGCTCAGTCTGTGTAGCATGGTCTTCTTTCCCAAAAGGACAGACTGTTGAGACAGCCAATTTGAGAAGCTTCTACTCTGTTGCTATTATTACTTTTTCAGGAGGAGAGGAAGACTGCAGACAGCAGTGGAGACAGCTTTTGTCTGAGTTAGACCTGCTTTGTTGACCTATCATAAAGGCTTGGCATTTATATTCTAAGGCTTTCAGCTATCATTATTTTCCTGTTCGAATCAAAGAAATCACAGATGTCATGTTATCATTTTCGCTTTCCTATTTCGATAACATTTGAGTCTCCATAATTTTATTATCGTAACAAAAATGTGACATGGTAGGTTTCAAGACAATTATTTAGAAATTTACATTGTAACAAAGTCTTTGATAAAAAATAAAGCCTAGTATATGCTACACTTGTTAAGTCAGTTTTGTGCTGTTTAAATTCCGTTATTATATAGCCTACTCAATTTTTTTTGTATATTGTTCTGCCAGCTACATGGACTGAAACTGGAATACAGGCCATTTGCACACTGCTGGGATGTAACAGTTGCAGCCTTAAATCAGAGGTGATGGCGTACAATATGCATGTTTGCAGTCTATGTAACTGTCATTCAGGCCACTGAATAGAACTTTAATTTCATCTTTGGACAGCTTGTAAAGACTGTAGGACACTTAAGTCACTTGGATTCCGCTTGGGCTACGACTACCAAATGTTTTCATAAGGGATTAGTATGTCAGTTGTTTAGATTGCTTGATTAGTCATTCAGTGTATTCATTTATAATAAAAAATATATATATATAGTGAAATGCAAATCACATTTTCTCAGAGCCCAAGATGACACTTATGCCTGTTTTGTTCAATCAACAGTCCAAAACCCAAGGATACATATTCAACTTACAATCATAAAAAAACATAGAAAAACCTTCACAAATCTTCACATTTTAAAAGCTGAAACCAACAAAGCTTTGGATGTTTTGCTTGACAAATGACTTACTCGCTTTTTTTTTATTTGTTGACTAACCATTTTAACGCTAGATTCACTAATGGTCTCGGATGTATTCAGACCCTTTACTTAAATGCTCTGCCCAGTACACCCATGGCAAAGCCACACAAGTGATTTTAATTCTTTTGTCTGATTAGACAATTTATTAGGACTATGCTTGTGCAGACAGTGCTCCACGTCCCCCTCACTTACCTGTTAGTATTGTGGCACCTGTTTGTGTGGGACAAATTACATCTTTATCACCCTTAGTACACAAAGTGTCCTGTGACCTCAAGTAATTCCACTCACCTTCAACCTGAGCAGAGTCATTGCAAACACCTGTGCTGGTGTTTAAAGTGCTCATATTATGCTTTTTGACTTTTTCCCCTTTCCTTTATTGTGTTATATATGTTTTTTGTGCATGTTATAGGTTTACAAAGTGAAAAAGCCCAAAGTCCACCCCAAAGGCACTTACCATCTTCAACAGAAAATACTGTTCACAAACTGCTCCAAACAGCTCTGTTGTAGTCCAGCCTTTACTTCCGTGACGAACGCTCATCGACTTTGTAACACACGTTATAATGCTCGCCTAGCTTCTAGCGTAGCATGCCCTCATACTCTGCTTCTGACTGGGTAGTAGTCCTTACCTAGCTACTGCGCATGTGCAACTCCCAAAAAATAAAGATGGAACAGAAGTGTGATGCCTCAGTCTGTAGCTAAAACAGAGAGCTCAACACACAGGGTGAAAAGAGGAGCTGCAGCAATGTGCAGTACAAAAAAAGTATGATGTTTTTTGAAAATTAAACCATGTAAACCTATTCAGGTACAACCTCTAAATACAATTATGAACCTGAAAATGACATTAATATAAACACTTTAAAGTAAATGTAGCAATAGACCTTTTTCACAGAAGACATGTCACAGAAGGAAAAGCACAGGTGTAAATGTAATGTAATGTTATGTAAAATTAATAATAGCTAAATTCCAGTTTCAGGGTCTTTTTATTGTGCATACTGGCCGTCACACTGTCATGGCTTAGAGCCATGCTTTCCCCACCATGAAAATTTTAAATGTCCGTTCTAGAATCCCTATACAACTATGTAGCAGTACTCCATTACAAGTTAAAGTCCTGCATTCACAAGTATGGAAGTATGGAAATATTAAAATGTACTTAAAATATAAAATGTAAAAGGACTCGTTTTGCAGAAAAATGTGAATGGTATATCAAATATATCACATCCCTGTTGGATTTATAAGTGGCATTTTACTATTGTAGTTGGTCAGTAAATGTACAGTTACAGTAGGTAGTTTAATTTATAGCAATGCATTATATTTTGATTGTAAAACCTCCATCTTCAAAATAACTAGTAAACAGGCCTAACTACCTAGGTAAACAAGGTGAAAAAGTGCAATATTTGCCTTGAAAATGTAAGCATAAAGTATAAAGCTAGCACAAGTGAAGTTTGTGTAAATCTAACTAATTAGTTACATTCCACCACTGAGATACAGTGCTGTCAAAACATGTCAAAGATATTTTGCAGTTTGTCATGCTGTGGATTTATAGGCCTAATGTGACATTTTGTTCAGGCCCACTGCGCACGCGCCCTTTACTCAGGTGGCAATGCGCTGCCCATAAACCACGCCTTATTCTGCGCGTGCAGGTTAAATTTACAATCAATTTGATACCACAGTGCGCGCAAAACCTTCCTTGCTAGTAACACATATTAATAAAACGTTTGCTTTTAACGCAAGTTTACACCACCATACATTTTAGAGGCGACATGCGGGGCAGCGTCTAAAGACCCCTGGACGAGGGCCAAAGTGAGGAAAAGCAGCCGAGTTCAGAGTTCAACAATGCCAGCGAAGTTGCGGTCTCAGCGGCTAGCATAAACCAGGTCAGGTTACACAGGTTAACACTACCCCCCTCTCCTACGTTTCCACGGGCGGCTTCTGCTGCCCTACCGTACTGCAACTAACGACCCTTAGTTATTTTTGAGTTTACAAACCAAACCACGTGTATATACACCAGCAGCCTGTCAATTAATGCTCTAACGAGCGTCATGTTTGAGTGCAAGGCGTGGAGTCAGAAACTGGCGAAGGTATCCTGCGTCAAGATATTGTTCTCAGCCGTCATCTTTTCAGCACTGCTCGAGCAGCAGTGGCTGACCTACAATAACCTTCTCTGGAACTCATTTAAAAGTGCTCTCTGGCTTTCATGGCCTACTTTGCCCCGTGTGAACGTTTCTTTTCCCATACTTTTCCCACTATTTACTGATTCTAGGCGAGCCGTGCTTTACACGTGGAAAGGCCCATTTTGTGCTGCTGAACCTTGAGAGAAACCTTACCCCCTTGGTGCACTAAAGGCTGGACGGATATTAAGATATTATCCCGAGACTGCCCACAGTGACACTGCCCCACATTCAGTTACCTAAACGGTGAGTAACGTTTTATTATGATATGCTTATATATGTGTAATTGCTTTATTGTTCTTCTGATGTGCTGTTGAGCTGTCAACATTGTCGCTGTCCATGGTGTTGAAATGTGAATGTAATAACAGCCGGGGATGTGTTGGGTGCACAGTGTGCTTGTGCTCTTTGTTGTTTATTATAGTTTAGTCACAATACCCTTGATAGAAGAGAGGTCTGCTAATTCCTCCTAGTTCAACAACCCCTAAGCTTGCCTATTAATCTTTTTGAAACCTTTATGCATGACCCTCTGCGAAATAAATTTTGCCAGTTAATTATGTACACGTAGCTAAAACTATTGCTGTACTATCCTATATTATACTATACCGAAAAGTAAATTGTCTACCCTTATTGATATAAAGGTCAGTGTATTAGAAGAGCTTCAAAGTATAAGGCAATATGATTCAAGAGCACCACGGACAAAAATTAAATGACCACACAGTTTAGTCAACACCTCAACAGTTTGAGCAACAACTTAAAGTGATGGTTCGGAGTAATTTACCCTAGGGTCCTTTGCACCACCCCCTCGAGCCAACACCTTTCACGTAGCATTGTCCTAGTGAGCGTGAGGCGTTAGCGCTTTCGCTGAAGGGGGGCTACTGGACTACCGTGCTTGTATCTCTTAGCTCACTAATTAATACGTTTCCGAAATGATACTATACAATCATTAAACGATGGGATTGAAAGTTTGTAAGTACACCAGAAGTTTATGAACACTTGCCTGCTCTCTTCTGCTCTCTGCTGCTGTTGTTGCTGCTGTGAGTCTAACTGCAGGTAGCAGCAGCAGCAGCAGAGAGCAGAAGCCAGCAGGCAAGTGTTATTTACATAAACTTCTGGTGTACTTACAAACTTTCCAATCCATCGTTTTATGAGTACATAACCTATATGTACTAGTGTAGACCTTTGGTATCATTTCGGGCATTATTAGTCATTTAAGAGATACAAACGTGGGTCCATTAGCCCCGCGCTAAGCTATTCAGCGGCTAACGCTACTCTACGCTAACTCGCCCAATGTTAGACCCAGGTGAAAAAAGCTTCTGGGGGGGTGTTTGGCTTGAGGTCGTGGTGCAAAGGACCCTAGGGTAAATTACTCCGAACCATCACTTGAACATCATAACTTTGATAACGGTCAGATCATATGTATTGTCAGTGTATTCAACTGATTAGTTTTAACCAGGTGTATCTAATAAACTAGCAACTGAGTGCAAATGTAAATCCTGCCCATGACATTTGCTCTGGCTCAGACAGTGTGAAGAGCGCCCCTTACTGTAAGTCTTGAAAGTTTGTTTTGAACTTGGTTGTGGAATGTTCAATACTTAGGCCAAGTACATTTTGAAAAATGTAATCGTCTCCATGTTTTAGTGACTTTTAATGTACTTATGTACTAAATGTCTGTATTTTAGCCCATTAATGCGACCTTTAAAATGGGCTCTGCTTTGCTTCGTTGGTTTTTATACCTTCCTGGTTCTTCTTACATGCTGATTTGTTCTCCGCATTTAAATTTCACTTGCAAGTCAAGGTTTCATTCACATTTTAATACAGCAGCATGCTTTTTTTTTTTCATTGCTGGCTCCTTTGATCCGTCCTCTCATTCTCTATCAAGCCAAACCTTTTATTATGTCAGCCCTCTGCAGAGTGCACTTCCCTAATGTCAGACAATCAATAACTGGCAATTTCTAACTAAGCATACCTAAGTAAAGTCTTTTTCCCCTTGTTTTTGGTTCTGCTGAGCTTTATCCCCTCAGCGACTTAGCTTTCATGTCTCTGAAGTGTGACATGCCACTTTGACTCGTTCATGCCAGTGCTATAAAAGTAAACTAACTAAGACCAACACAGGGTATGGTTAGCTTGGACTGCTAACATACAATTGCTGTGTCTCAAACCGCCTACTTGCACACTTCAAACACTTAGTTTTAAGTATATATATGGAACGATTGACACTACGCGCACTAAATTGGCACCATCTTGACTACGCAGCGGAAAGGGGAGGGACCAGGGACGTCGACCGGCAGCTGATTGGATGAACACTTCACATGGGTCTGGCTTCTGCCGGATTTCACAACAGAGCATAATGGCGGCTCGTTCAGAATATGATCTCATATTTTACGAAAATAGTTAACCGAAACGTGTTTCTGAAAACATTTTAAGCGAGAAATAGGCCATGCAGTTGCTGAATCTGTCTTCATTTCAGATCAACAAAGGTCAGTTTAATAGATTTTCGTCAGATTTTCAGAGGCGGCGGGGCGAGCCGACCGCTCGTCATTTCCGGTAAGTGTTTTAACGTAAGTGTTCCGTTTGGGACAACACTAACCATCCAAAGTGGCCACTGCGGTAGCAAGTGGTCAGTGCACATTAGCAGTATACTGACAGAAGTGTGCGGTTTGAGACACAGCCAATGTCATAATTGTTAAACATTTAGTGTAATGGCAACATTGGGTAACAGCACTCTACTATGAAGTCTTAACCACATATTCATAATATATGCTGTTATCATGTTACATGGGTACTAAAGGACCTAAAGATGCACTCTCCCCTATCTTGGTAAACTGTATGAAACAAACATAAATCCCTGTATTGTATTGTATTCTGTCTTGGTCCTTTTATGTTAAGCAATGCCCTGGATAGCCAATCTAAAATAATAGCCACCCCATCAATTAATCAGTTAGCACTTGTGTTGTCTGTGGGCTTTGAAGAAAATTGCATTTTGTGAGATGCCGTGGCTGTGATAAAAATGCTATACCTCAGAACAACAAGCTGATTGATCTTAAAACATTACAAAAAGAACAGGTCATGTTCAAGTTTGCAGACAAGCTTTGCTGTAAAAATGCACAATTTTCTGTAAATATACTGCATAATAAAAACAAAAGGTAAATAATAAAATTAAAACAATTAATTACAATGTACAGCATAGCAGCACAATGCATGATAAAATAAACGGACAACAACAACCAATGCAAGCAGCACTTCGACCCTTTGTTATTTTCTGTACTTCCTTTTGCCCAGCTGTGTGGTATTTTGGTGCAAGCCCTCAGTGCATAGGTGGGAGGAGAGGCTTACAGTATCTGTTGTCCACAGCTGCTTATACAGAATGAAAACCTCAAGTTCATTAAATCCCTACAGCTAACTAAATGCAGCAGGACAGATATGTAGATAAATCTGCAGCCTCTTATTTGAGTAGTCCCGCACCAGAGTGCAGTGCCATTATGCACAGCCATTCACTGTGCTTACCTTAAATTACATGCAGATGACACTGGGCCGCTACAAAATAACTAAACAGGCATCAGATAGGTCCGTTATAACTCTGTATTCTGTTTGTATCGGAGACATCAGTTTACTGGAGATCATTAATCCTGTGAATCAGTGCCTCTTTTTCAACTTTTGTTTTGAAAAAATCACCAGTTCAAGTTTTTTCTTTTCTTGAAAAGACATGATGGAACCATTTAAAATATAGTGGAATTATGATGGCGTTGGATTGATGCAATCATATTTACTGCTTAATCAAGCTGCTTTTTTGTTATGTGTTCATCATCATCGTACAAATAAATAAAAAATAAAAAAACACCGTGTGCCTCTGGTTGCTGATTTAAGGTGTCATGTGTTCAGGTGGTGCTCCTCTGCACCATACAGACAACAGTATAGTTTCCTGAAGATGAGTCTTTTTCATTTGTTGAGCTATCGTCATGCGTCACTAATTTGCTGTTGAGACCAGTGATGTGACTGGTTAAGAGCGTATTAAGTAATCACCACAACCTCCCATCTACATTCTGCTTCCCCTATCCATTTTGCACTTTGCACTGCTGCACCTACATGAACCATAACAGTAGGTGTACAGTCCGAGCGCCCAATACCTACCACCTTGAGCTTGTTGTTTCGCTAGCATGATTAAAATTTAGCTCTGAGTCAGCGATATGCCTCGACTGAATATAATTAACTCATACACACTGAATTTTATAACAATCTTGAAGAAGAAACTGATCTATAATTAAATAAAATATTAAATTACAGTCACGTCTGGTCAACACCCGATATGATCCAGCGTATCAAATCTGTGCAATCTTACTTATTTTGGCTCTTTTCTGTGTGCGTACGTTATATTTTAACACTACTAAGTATTATATCCCAAACATGCATTTAGTTGTTCACTCTCTGTTGGCTTGACTTTCATGGTTTATATTATGAGCATACCATTATGTAATGTGTCTCTGAAACATGACAAAAAACATAGTTACAGTAAGTATTTACTACTGCTTTTAATCTGGGATCATGTAATGTTTTCAAAATACAACAGATGTAATATAAATGCGTATTTCCTGTCAAATGTAGTCTCACTACAGCTTCACACTTGCCCTAGATACCATTCATATTGAATCAGACATCAGTCATGTACTGTAGGTGATTCATTTTTACTAGTATAATAGATGAGTGATATGATGTATTACTGTCTGTGTGTCTTAGGATGTAGGGGTTATGCTGCAGTCCATAGTTTTATAACTGGTGATTGCTCCTTTCACTCAGAAGATCCTCCACCTTTGGATATCCCCTTGATTTATTGTCTCATTTCCCATCGTGTTGGGAAATATGTATCCATTTTTATTTATAAAGTCAAGTCAGTGTGACAGGTTGGTTATTTCTTTGAACTGGTCTGGGACCCATATGTCGTCCAATATGGGGTCACACACTCTTCAGTTGTTCTCTTCTGAAATTAAACTTGGTGAGTGGTAGTGCATAGACTGAAGGCCCAACACCAGAAAGTCCCTCAGTAGGGCTGAATGATAATGGAAAATAATCTAATTGGACCAATATTTTGATTGTAATTCAGTATGCATTTTTTTTTTTTTAATTCCTTATCTTCTGTATTATTCACTATACACATTTTTGTGGGCTGCCTAGATCAGAAAACATGCCATCAACAAGCCATTAGTGTGGGTTCACTAATGTATGTCATACACAGCCTTGTGATGCTTTCTTTAAATGCTGGAACAGATTTGTATTGTTCCCTAGTGTTGTAACTATGGTAGCAAGGCATGTTCGGCACAGTACCTGACTCTGTCGAGCCATCTTCTTGACAAAACCCAAAATAGGTCCAGGCAACTGACGTACTGTTCCTCTTTGACGCTCTGTTCCGACCCCTTTTTCTGTTTGGTATTCAGTTCTGCCGAGGTCATTTTCACATGGTAGTACAGCAAGCATCAAAGCTTGCGCATGGCATTTTGCAAGTTCTTCAACTACTGTCACTTGCATATGTCACATGGAGGATAGGGCAGCGTGTGTGCACGTGAAGCCCGTGGGGCCAGGTGTTTTCAACCCTCTGGTTTGTTAGATAGTGTAGCATTAAAAACAAGAATATATATTTTTTAATTGCAGCTTTTGCAATTTGAAAATTGCATTCTATAACATTGTCTGTTTGAATTTAAATAATCGTTCAACCCTATCCCTCAGCAATAACTGTTGTATATAAAATAGTGTTTTCGCTAGTGTTTTGATTTGAGTTATGTGAGCATTGTTACTGTCAATTTTACACTGTAAGAATTAAATATACACTAGCAATTTCGCTGTGCAAGATTCCCTCGACTAAGGTATGTTACCCAACCTGCTCATGTGGACCTTGCTGTTAAGCCTGAGCAATTTTATCGATTCTGCGATATAAATCGATATTTTTTTCCAGAAGAAAGTATCGATTTTTAAGCCGCGAGTATCGATACATAAGTCCCATTCAAATCCCCAGTGTTTACCCCCGTTCGCGTTGCAGGAAGAGCGATTTGGTCAGCCAGCCGCTAGTGTCGCTGTAGAGCAGCCAGTCAACTGGCGGCCCGCCGCCAAAGCTTTTAGTCTGGCCCGCAGAATAATCATGAATTCACAAAATGTAAAGAGGAAAAATTGTGTTCTGTTATTTATCATTTCAAGCATTTAGAGCAAAAACCCAGCCCCCTGTATTTACATCTCTATTCACATGCCGGGATTCTGTACAGCGATGCCCGAGCTCCACACACACAGCTGAGCCGAGATGTGTGTACGTTAAAGGTTAAAACACGCAGCACCTGACTGGGAACGATACAGAGTTACCAACGGCCGCTGGGGCGGATGAACTCATGCTGGTCTCTTTTCTGTAAATAGGCTACAATTAAACCTTTGTGAGTAGAAAGTCAATACTTATCAATGCACTCACCTGTGTAGACCGGCATAAACATGATGTAGAAAGCGATATTTCAATCTGCTCAGTCCACCGCGCTGTTTTACGCAAACACAGCTCTACTCTGCAAATAGTGAATTTTTACAAACAAGCTAAAACAAAAGCTGTCGATTTTTAGTCTAACTGTTTATCTTAGGTTGCCGGGAATCTGGAAATTTTGACAAATTCTTGTAAACCTCACTGTTGGCTGAACAAACCAAACTCTCCGCTAGAGCGGACAATCTGGAGCTACTTAATATGCACGTGAATGACGCGATCGTTATGTTCGAGTGATGATGACGATGCTGGTTGTATTATTTTGCAACAACATCGTTTCATTGCAAATGAGGCATACATGACGAGTGCATAGCTCATAGCCTATCAGTCCTTTCATCATTAAAGCTGGGCTTTTGGGTTTTCCACGTCAACTTTTTGCTTCAGCCTCTTTGACAGTGACATGTTTATCTGACAACAGCCTTTCTTTCTGCAAGCATTTTCCACCAATCAGGATGCTGCATACTACAATAATTTTTCCATAATCACAGACTTTAACCATCACTCCTCAGTGAACTGCCTCCTAGTCTGAGATCTTTTTCTAGTGAAAGAGCCAGTTATCATTATGGAGTTTCCATGTTTTTTAGGAGTTTGCTCACACTAATACATTAAAAAAAAAAAAAATATATATATATATATAGCATTAATTCAGTAAGAAAGTGAAAATTTCAAACAATAATAGGCGTATTAGGTATAACTTCATTTTATTTTATTTATTTGAAAGTCCGGCCACCAGAGTGCTTAGAAAAATTCTGAAAAAAATGTAGTTGATGATCCCTGCTGTAGACTCTCTGTCCAGTCAGAGACATATATTGTGTAATTGATGTTTTCAGTTCAATTAATTAAATCCAAGTAATTGGAACACTCACAAGATGTCACCAAAATCACTCTGTCCCCTTTAAATCTTTCAGAAAATGATGTAAGTGTATCGAATTATATCGAATCGTATAGTTGGTTGAATATCGTGATATATATTGTATTGTGAGCTGAATATCGCGTATCGTATCGTGATATTAGTGTATCGCTATAGCCCTACTTGCTGTAGAGTAGTGGCCTGGCAGTTGTGAAAAAGTATAAGAATACTCTGTCAACTTTCTCGGAATAACTAAAGTTTAAAAATCTGTGCAGTGAGTGAAACATCATAATATGCTCCTCAGTTGACCACTAAGCAGCAAGTTGCAGCCTGAAAGGAACTTGTGAATGAGACCCCTGTGTCTGTCTTTAGCTCATGTGCCAGTCTCCATTAATGCTTGTTGCACCAGCATGGCATTTCCCTCTGCCTGACACTCACTTGTACTCAGTCTACCCTCAATTGCTGTCACTTGTGTCCTAAAGGCTGTCATCTCCACTTTGTGCTCCATTGCCACCGTGTCTTCTCCACTGCTCTATTTTTCCCAGTTCAGTCAGGCTTGTGGCTGTTTGTCAGTAGAGGTTGATAGCCCAGTTATTTGCTTTAGCTGTCTGCCTCCCTGTTGCTCTGCCACTACATTCTGGCTCCAGTGAGACATTTCATTATCCATCAGTGCCTCAGAAATACAGCATTTCTTACAGTACCTCATGCTCTTCGTCTTGCTCAATTACAATGAACTAATGCCATCCTATTTTGAAACGTCTATACAGCACATACAGGCATGCATACCTTCAAACATTGCTTAGTAAGATGTGCTTGTTTCTGAGTTGTAAATAATGGCAGTTCACTTCCGTTTTTGATTTTGGTAAAAGCCCCTTAATGTGCTCCATAATTTGAAGTGATATCTGTCAAGAATGCAAGGCAAAATCTTACCTGTAGAGGTCAGCATCTGTCTAATATTTTTCTAATGGAATATGGATATCATGTGAACATGTGAGTTTTATCAGTCTTTCCCTAGCTTAAAACCTTATTTTTACTGGGAAAACATTTCTCAACCATATTCACAAATGTAGCATGTACAACAATGACAATTCCCTCTTCTTTGGTTACTGAATTCCAATGTATTGCTCATCTCAATGCTAGATTGTTGATTCCACTTGCAATGCATGATTTCATAAATGATGGTGGAAGAAAAACTGCAATTACAACTTTCAAATGAACTATCCAACAAGGTTGTAATACTCCACTGCTTTCACAGCAGGATTCAATACATAATACTCAGTTAAGCTGCAACAGCATTATTTCCTTATCAAACATTTGTGTTTATGATTCAGCAATCTTGTTTTGGGTTATTGTTTAAAACAATTAAAAATATTTTTTTTGGCACAAAATAATGCTGACTAATGAGTATTATTTAATTAATATACTTGCTGGAATGACAGACAGATCACACAACATATGATGACTCTCCTAACATAGATTATTTTGACAACACTAAATATTCATAAATCTTAAAAGCTACTTGGATTATAGGTTTTTGTGCAGCTGCATTCCAAAATATTTAAAAGTTATATGTCAGTTCTTGCCAGTGTCCATGTCATACCCGTGCCATTTTCCAACATAGTGATTCACAGGCTTGACAATTATTAGGCAGAACTCTAAACTAAAATGCCCTCTGGCAATTGGCATTTCTCAGTATAACATTCCTGATTAGTCATTAACATGTCATAAAATATTTTTAACACTGGACAGTGTATATGTATAAGATGTACCATTCTAAATAACCTGGTTCTCCCAAAACTTCTTATTCACTTTTCTGTATTTGAAGCAGTTATAGGAGTGCTTCATCTGACCTTTTATAATTAGCTGAAATATATCAATGTCAAAACATGCCAAAATGGATTAATATCTAAATCTGTAAATGTTCAATGCCTCAGGTAAACCCTGTAACATATAAATTAATTACCACTTCTTGTAATTTAATTTGCAGATTCATTTGCACTAAAAAAGTGGCACATTTCCATGGCTGATTGCCAAACCAGTAGTATATTTTTCAGTTGTAGGCCTAGATGAACATTACTTCAGCTAATCTACTGAGTATTTGGAACATCCCTTGTAGATACATACACAAATAGCCCATTTGACACACATATTTAATTGGAAAGGTCAGAGAGCTGGATTGCTTCTACTGCAGCACTGCTTGAGCAGCTTGGGCTTCAGTGCCATGTTCAAAGGGACTCCATAGTAGTTCTGTGTATTGTAGATGCAATATCAGTCACCCTCTTTTTTCCAGCATTGCACACCTACAGGTTGCTGCTACCAGAAATTAAAACAGCATCCCCACCTCTGGGCCAACCTGCTGACCCAGTTTGCATTGCCAGTTGTCAGCAGGACATTGGTTTTGATATGTTAGTGAATAAAATGATAAACTCCCTTACCATTGTGTTATAAAGGTCAAAGGTATTGCATGGACTTCCAGTAAAAGTTGACAAAAGGATTTTATTCTTTTTAAATGAATAATATAACCTACTACAAACAACTGCACGTAACTCTGACAAACTGCTGAGAAAGAATGCTAATTTTTATGAAAGCACTGCTTTACATTGATGTACAGTAGGGGTGGGAATCACTAAAGGCCTCATGATACGATATTATCACAATACAATATTATTGCGATTTAACTTGAGTTAACGCACATAAATCCCCCTTTTTAAAGGCAAATTCAAAGATGGATTAATGCCAACACCAGTTGCTACAAGCTGCGATTGAGAGCAAATACAACTAGTTACTAGCAAGCAGATAAGGCAAAATAGATACCAACAATCTAGAGATAAATGGTTGAAGCATACTGCTTCTGTCACTCCAAGAGGTAGTAAAGTAGTACAAATTCCAAGATCATTATGTCTAGTATGACTACATTATTTCATCCAGTTAAAAATAGATTCGGATGAACGCTAATGTACGGTGGCCCACAACGCAACCGCAGATCCCACAACACGACAGCATTTCGCCACAACGCGACAGCATTTCGCCACAACACGACAGCATTTCGCCACAACACGACAGCATTTCGCCACAACGCGACAGCATTTCGCCACAACACGACAGCATTTTGCCACAACGCGACAGCATTTCGCCACAACACGACAGCATTAGTAAGACTGAAACGGAAAGGGTAGGTATATATCAGACACTGATCCTCGTCCTGATTGGTTGCTCTGTCTGTAATTTACAAATGGGTCCTTGTAAGTTTTGATAGTTTTTTTCATTTGAACCAAGAAACAGAGAAATAGAAATGTTGTTTTCGATATTCGTTTCAATTCAAAAAATGAATAAATAAAAATGCAGAGCCGTATTCCGTTTTTGGTTTCTGATTTCAAAAAACGAGGAAACTAAACTCCAAAAACGCTCTGATTTGTGTTTTTAGCAAATTCCTTTTTTCTTTTCTCCATTTGAAGAGTGACATTATGAGAGGAAGGTGAGGTGATGCGGAAGTAAAATATTTCAAAATAAAAGTCAAACGTGTAAAATGGCCATTCTGTAACATCCTCTCGTAATGTCATTTTCTCGTTTTTCGTTTTTGAACCAAAAACAGAAATACGGCTCGGCATTTCGTCCGTGTACTTTTTCGTTCATTCGATTTTCATTTCATAAACGGGTATTAAAAAACAAAAAACGAATGGTTATTTGATTTTCGTTTTAAAATACGACATTTGAAATTGAAATACAAGGCATTTTTTTCCTTTTCATGGTCAAAAGGGGATGGGAGAAATTAAAAATATGCTGTGATTTTCATTTTCTATTTTATATAACAAAAATAAAATCACTCGAAAACAGAAACGAAAAAAGGCTTGTTTTTTTATATTCAGAGACCGGATGTTGTTATTTCCAAGGCAACAGCACCAGCCTAGCCTACCAGTGTTCAGCCCAGGCCAAAATTACTTTGGAAACCTAGCTATACTCTTGATAATCCTTGGGGGGAATTTTATTTCATAATGTCACATGTATTTATTACCCTCTCTCCCTGCCTCCCTGTCTCTACCCACCGCAGACAACTTCGCCCGAAGAGAGTCGAACCAGCGGAGCAAATAGACTTTCGGTTCACGGCTGTAACGTTACCGTTACGCCACCGTTAACAATCCCAGCAAACGTTCTGTTGCTGCCGTTAAGCTTGCTGATCTGGCAGAGAGTCACCGGGGGTTCGGGATCAGATCATAGGGATCAGACCTCCGGTGCTGGGTCTAATATTCTAATATTAGCTGCTGCTGCAGCTAGCTAGCAGATAGCCACCAGCCCTGTGACCTCGGTCCTCGCGGTTCGCTCCCCGGACTGACTCTGCAGAGCTGGGCGCATTACCGGCGTCTATGATCAATGAGCAATGATCAAGGATTACCAAATTTTCTCTCATATTGCTCCTCATAACCACTGAAAACTGTCAAAAATCTAACCCAAAGTACAATTATTATGGACGTTAGCTTAATTAATGGTTTCTGCTTCATTAAGGGAAAATGGTAAGGAAAAAGCTTAACGTGGTTAACCATTAAGCTTTTTCGACGTTACGCTTTTTGATCACTGTTTATAAACAGTGATCAAAAAATCTAACCTAAAGTCGTTATGGACGTTATCTGACTGATAACTGACTGATATTTGATTGATCATTGTTTAGGTACATTAAATTAAGCGCTTTTTCACGTTAAGCCGTTTAGAATGTCCGCTGCCGACCTGAGGGAATCTGTAGCCTATAACTTCCGTTTTTGCCCCCTTTACATAAATATACATATGGCTATGAAATAGATCATGAAATACAGGCTTTAGTCATAATAGTTCAATAGCCTAAATACATGTATGTTTTACTATGTATTTCGAGGGACTTTTATTTATTCCATCTATTTATATGCACGTTATATTTAAGGGAAGTTTGGTTATCTCACAGACTCAGACTAAAAGCAGCAGCAAGCCTGCCTGACATCAGTGCATCATAGCATATCACTATCTGCAAATAAAATAAAATATGAATAAATCACGAGCGCGGCAGATTCCCAGCTCAGCTAGAGCGGGTAACGCCAGCTCTGCAGACGGACCAGAGTCAGTCAGCACTGGGGGGCGAACCACGGGGACCGAGGTCACAGGGCTGGTGGCTAGCTGCTAGCTAGCTGCAACAGCAGCTAATATTAGAATAGACCCAGCACCGGAGGTCTGATCCCCATGATCTGATCCCGAACCGCCGGTGACTCTGCCAGATCAGCAACAGAAAGTTTGCTGGGATTGTTAACGGTGGCGTAACGGTAACGTTGCAGCCGTGAACCGAAAGTCTGTTTCCTCAGCTGGTTCGATTGGGGCGAAGTTGTCTGCGGCAGTAGAGACAGAGAGTCAGAGGGAGGCAGGGAGAGAGGGGAATAAATACATGTGGCATTATGAAATAAAATTCCCCCCCAAGCATTATCAAGAGCACAGGTTTCCAAAGTAATTTTAGCCTGGGCTAAAAGCAACACTGGTAGGCTATGCTGGCGCTGTTGCCTTGGAAATGACAACATCCGGTCTCTGAATATGAAAAAAACAAACCTTTTTTCATTTCTATTTCCGAGTGATTTTATTTTTGTTATATGAAATGGAAAATGAAAATCACAGCATATTTTTAATTTCTCCCATCCCCTTTTGACCATGAAAAGGAAAAAAATGCCTTGTATTTCAATTTCAATTGTTGTATTTTAAAACGAAAATCAAATAACCATTCGTTTTTTGTTTTTTAAGTCTGTTTATGAAATGAAAATCGAATGAACGAAAAAGTACACGGACCGCATTTTCATGCGTTTTGATAATTTCTTGGTTCAAATGAAAAAAGAAACTATCACACCCTACACGGACCCATTTGTAAATTACAGAAGGTGCAACCAATCAGGGCGAGGATCAGTGTCCAATATGTACCTACCCTTTCCGTTTCAGTCTTACTAATGCTGTCATGTTGTGGCGAATTGCTGTTGTTTTGTGGCGAAATGCTGTCGTGTTGTAGCGAAATGTTGTTGCGTTGTGGGATTTGCTGCCGTGGTTTGCACTTCAGGGCCGCCGTACATTGGAATATAATGGGTGTTGTCAATTAAGGGGTACTCAATCTCATCTGACAGGGCTGTGGGAGTATGTCAGACAAAAAGAAAGGTTGGGAACCACTTGAGTAGAAGATGCAGAAACCTACAGGACCTCACATATACTGTATGTATATGACAGACATAATTAACACTGCAGACTTTAGATAAAAATAAATAAATGGAGTAAATTAGATTGGATCCTTAATCTTCCTGACATTCTAAACAGTCAGCAGTGAAGCTTTACTTTCTGGAAAGGTGACAGTCCTACAAAATGTGGCAGTGCAACTAGTTTGGGTGGGTAAACCGAAATGATCATTCAGCATGTAGGGTTTGTATTGAGGCAGTCAGTTGAGAGATGTAGTTCAGGTTGGAGGGCTAGCTGAGTAGGCGGACAGGTATGGGGAAGAGGCTGCAGAAGCAGCAGGCAGAGCCAGTGGAGTTGGTCTAATTCCACCTCCCACAAATCCTCCAACAGTTGATTGCCTGGGTGGGCAGTGTCGGAGGCAATCCTCCCTGCCCTCCTCTTTGCTCTGGCATTAGGTGACTGCTCAGTGGAGAGCAACTGGCAAGCAATGACCCTCTCAGCTGGATGACACACTGCAGTTTTTTCCCTGAAGCAAGAAGAAATGGAGCTGCAGCAGACTGCACAGGATATCATGACGGTCTTGATTGTCGATCTGTATCCCTGGACAGGATATGTTCTGATATGTATGTGTATGTTATATCCTCCTTATTTGTCACAGAGAAGAACATATGTGCCACTCTTTTTTGAAGAATTTTTTTATTCGAGCAAGCTGGAGATGGTGGTCAGTTACATGTTTGTGTTGTAAATAGGGCTGGACCCGAATATTCGAATATTATATCGAAAAATTTTTTTGCACAACCTGGCATCCCCCTCCAAACGGTTCTCATTCGCGCTTGAATATGTTCGAAATATAATACTCTCTTTTACAATTTTCTTATATAGCCTAGCCATTTTAATAGGATGGACAACCCAACCTCATTATACTTAATAAATATATTTGCTTCTTCTTGGACTACTAAAGTGTTCCTGCAACGGGAGTATTCTCTGGCTAGAGCGCAGAACAGCGCAGTTTGCATGGACAGAAGTGCATGCCTGAGCTTGTATTTTGGGTTAAGCTGTGTTGCTTTGACATTGTGGAAAATAAAATAATAGAAACAAAATGTATTATCCTTTTTACCCGTTATTATCAATCTAAATGAATCTACTGCGAAACATAGGAGACTTTGAGATTTTACTGGGACGTCACATCACATGCCCCAGTTACAGTGTTGGGCAAGTTACTTCCAAAATGTAATACATTATAGATTACTAGTTACTGTCATTTGAGAGTAATTAGTTATATTACAATATTACTGTCTCTGAATTGTAATGCGTTACACTACTTTTGCATTACTTTTGAGTTACTTTCGCCAAAATAACAGCGGAAGTTTGACTTTGCAGCTAGCTTGTGAATTTAATCACCGGATCAATAAAGTCTCCTCTTTATCCACTTTAATACTAATATTATAGATTATTCATAATATTTTGCATAATTAATATGGATATGCAAAGTAACTAAAGCTTTAAAAATAGATAAGTAAAACGTACAATAGGCAAGTAGGAGAAAATGAAAATACTCAATTAAAAGTACCTTACAGTTGTGTAAAATGTTTGTTTAAAGCACTTGAATAAGAAATTCATGTTGTTTAGTTTAGTTCTAAAGGAAAGGGTCAATTATAGTGTGATTAAAACTCACTATACATTAATTACAGTACTTGATTTAGAGCTGATATGTGAAAAGGTCCACAACCTTATTTAACAGTAATTTAGTTTTACTGCGAACCGTCACAGTTAGGACTTTTATATTGAAGTAGCCTACACCGAAGTTGTCTGTTGTGTAACTCTTGCTAGCTTGTGTTGAGATGAACGTGAGACCCTAGATGCAAACATGTCCGTCAAGCTAAGTTGCTCACTTTCTGGTTTGTAAAACTGCAACATTGAACAGTAAATGGTCACAGTAAAAGACAAGCGTGTTTGCTCGTCATTCAAAGCCATTCCACTACAGGCATAGTTACTCTCCACGGCTGATAAACTGAAATTACATTTACGTGTAAGCAAGCCTAAACATTAATTCCCGACATAAATCTGTCAGCAGCTTGGACACACTGCTGTCCGAGCTGACATACCGTCACCTGTTGGGACACAGATGTTATGAAATAATACTCACTGCTTTTTTTTCCTCTGAACAAATGTTTCGCGGTGTTGGGAAATTCTTAAAAATGTTTGCGTTAAAATGCGTTGTAACTCGCGTTACTGAGATTGTAACGGGTATAATATTACCAAAATTGAATTAGTAATGCGTTATATTACTGCGTTACAGCAAAAAGGAATACATTACTGTAATTGCGTTACTTTGGTAACGCGTTACTCCCAACACTGCCCAGTTAAAACGCCCATGAGTTGAACGTCATTACCGTCACGATTCAGCGAAAAGAAGACAAAAATGCCGAAGACTTCATCTGTGTGGGAGAACTTTAAATTAAGTGAGGACAAGACAAAGGCAGAGTATGCAATTTGAAACTGGCCTACCACAACAGCACATCAAGCTTGAGAAATCACCTGAGTTCTGTAAGTAGAACGAGCTGCTTTTATCTGCCATTTACACGTGATAAAAATGTGTAATTTTTTTTTAATTTTCATGGAAAATAACGTGACTTGCGAATAGGCTACGGCAGTTAATGACGAACAGTAAAAACGTAGCCTACTGTAGTAACCGGGGACTGTGTCCTGCTACAAAAAAACAGTTGCTTCATCTCGCTTGTCTCTTTTACCGTGAAAAAAAGCTGCCTTCAGGTGCGGTTTGGAAATGTTGGTTTCCCCCGCCGCTGTGGCCGCCACCGAAGCTTCGAAGATCAAAAACTGGTATTCGGTACAGCCTTAGTTGTAAAGCAACAGATTGTGGCACTATGCCCAAGACAAATTTGCCCTCGGGGACAATACAGTGTATTCTATATTCTATATTCAGTAGTAAATATTTGAGGCTTTTCACTGAACATAACATGGCTATGTGGGTACAAGAGTCAGACATTTTTTCTACTGTAAATGTGTTTTCAGCACACAATGATTTGTGTGTTGTTGCTAATTAGTATTCACAATATGAGCTTTGTCTTGCCCATGGTCTGAAACCCTATTCAAATGGGATTTTAGGTGAGGCTGTATGTCTTTAATATTGTATACGCAGCTTAGTAATTTTAATCTTGCATTAAATGCCAGAATATACTGGTTAAAATCAGTGTATCCAAACTAGAAAGTTCACGTTTTTCACAATAGGGATTTGGGCTTATCCCAGTTACTGAAAAAGCAATATGGTAAAGGTACTTTATTGTCACATACACGTAGCGAAATTCATTCTCTCGATTTAACCCGTCCCTCAAGGCCAATCACAGCACCCGGGGACCAACTCCAAATCTGAGCCAGTGCCTTGGAGGAAACCCACGCAAACATGGGGAGAACACGCAAACTCCACACAGAAAGGCCCCAGAACGACCTGGATTCAAACCCAGAACCTTCTTGTTGTGAGGCCACAGTGCCAACCATTGGGCCACCATGCTGCCTTTGATGGCATTTACAATGCATTTTACTGAGCATTTATGTCCACGTACAGACACTGACTGTGCCCTCTGTTGTTACATGTATATCTAGATTTATAAGAGACAAGCTACTATCTATACATTTTAGTAAAATAGGACTTTTGTATGGCATGACAATTTAGCCTCAGACCTAGGGGTATCTGGGCAGGTACAAGGCCACAGGCTGGATAGCACTGTGGGTTGGAAAGAAATGGAGATTTTATTAGAGAAATTATGTCTTTCTCAAGGACTGGATGTTTATTTCTCCCAGCCAAATATCTCTCTTTTTTTTTGTTGTTTGTTTCTTTTCAAAAAGTAATTAAATAACAATGTCAACAGATAGGCCTAGCACACACTAGGACACTGGAAACTGTAACTTTAGCCATTACATGGACTATATAATATATAAATGGTCTATAACATAGACTACATTGGATTACTTCTATGAACTACATTACAATTAGTGCTGTCAAACGATTAAAATATTTAATCGTGATTAATCGCATTAATGTCATAGTTAACTCGCAATTAATCGCAATAATCACTAATTTTTATCTATTTTAAATGTCCCTTGATTTCTTTTTGTCCCATTATTTTTTCTCATTTTAATGCTCTTATCAACATGATACGATACTTTTAAAACGGTGCATGGACCGAAAGATATATATATATATTTAAAAAAGGAGCACCTTGTTCATTTGTATTTGTCTGTTCTGTATGTTCAAAAATATAAAACAATAAAAAGTTGATCCAAAAAAAAAAGGAACACAAAACGGTGAAAACAACCACTGAATGGGAAAAGGGTATTTTACAATTACAGTGAATGCACCACGAGGCTGGCGAGGCGAGCAACATGACATCATGACTGTGTTTTTCAGACAACGGCAGCTACAGTCCGGTGTTGGAATCCTCTCCAGTGAAATACAGACACACTTTACACCGTTTAGCTGTAAACATTTTAACTGTGTTTAATCCAGCTGCTAGCTAACGGTAGGCTAACGTTACCTGCTGCTAAGTGTAGTGTTGACTGGCCTCCTGTACGGCGATGTTTCAGTTCTCTCTAACGTCCGTTTTCGGAGCATCAGAGAGAAGCGCAGGCATCTAAGTGGCACCTAAATAAGGCACCGAAATCCACATTGGAATTTGGTCCGGTAGATAATGGTCGTTAAGGCACCGGTGCCATATTAGCACCGGGTCTCGGACCCCATTCAAAACGGCGATTTTCGTTGAAAATCGACTAGTTTGCAGGTATGTACTACTCTTTGGCCGGTTTGCAAGCAAGTGCAAACAAGTGTGTGCAGCGTGCATGTTGTTTTGTTTCCGGTCTAGCTAGATCCGGTGTGGTGTTGTAGTTTTTCTAACGTTAATAGTTGTTGGAACAGCATGTGAAAAAACTACAAAGTTTGCTGGGCCAAAAAGAACGTTAATCTTGCGATAAAAAAATTGACGCCGTTAAAATTAGTTTGCGTTAACGCTGTTAATAACGCGTTTAACTGACAGCACTAATTACAATACAAAAAACCTTTTAATAGATTAAATACCAAGAATACTATATTAAGCACATCAACTGACGATAGAACATTGACAGGCTCTGGCTCACAAAATGTATACTGAACAGAGCACCGGCAATACAAACAAAATGATACAAAGTACAGAGAGACTTAATAGACGTTACATATTGCACTTAAACATACTGATGTTCAATCAACACGACACTGTTTACAGTCCGTACAGAAAGACGAGAGAACGGAGCCTTCACTGACGGTGACGGGCTAACTTCAACTAGCTTCTGCTCGCTAAAGCTGCAAGCAAATACATATAAACACCTCCTAATAATCTTTCCACACAGAACATGACAACATACATCAACCGTACTAGTGATATACTCTTTTAATACATATTAACAGAGATTGGAAAGGTTTAAAAATATACCTGTGGGTTGGAAAGAAGTGGAGATACAGAAATTATGTCTTTCTCAAGCACTGGATGCTTATTTCTCAGTGCTTGAGCTACCGTCTCCACGGCAAGCCACTAGGTGAAGCAGTGCAACAGCGCCATCTACCGGCATGAAGTGAAATACATGAAACTGTTATCTTAAATGTAATAACATAAAAAAATAGGAGGGGGTAACTGCTTTTTTTTAAACAAATATATAAGGGCATTTTATCTACCCATTACACAGACATGCAGCAACTATTAAATATCTGAAGTTTGTACTAGAAAACCATGTTCAACTTTTTCAGTATAATGACAAAAAGTGAGCTACTGTGATTTGACAGAAGCTCAACATCCAGGGCCTTCGATTTTTCTTGAACTGACGTATAGAGGATTATCTACTGGCTCGTGATGAGATTATAATTCAACTTCTTCGTAACTGTCCTCATTCAGAATTACTCACTCTTATTTCCTTTCGTTTTTAGCATTTACAGACTTAACACTAAATATCAGAGACGGATGGGTACAACTCATAAATCTTGTACGTCAAGCGCACATTTAATTTTCACACTTTTCACACAGACGGACGCAATCTCTGGTTCTTTTTCTTGTACACACACACACACATGCATATGCACGCAATCTAGTCTATGAACCACTATCAACAAGCAAAACACAAATGGTAGTTATCAAGATGAAGCATGCTGATAATAGGTTTACCTCCTCTGTTGACCTAATAGGGGAAATCAAAAGCAGAGGCTGAAACAGACTGCTGAATCAATATAAAGCACTTATCCTAATTGGGCACTACTATAGGGACAACAGTGTTAAAGCTGGTAAGGTGGTCAGCTCACTTTAATTCTCAAACAAGGAGTGATCGCTGTTAAAGAAATGCATCTATGCACACTCAAACATTGACACACACACTGTAGTAAACATTTTTTGAAGGGTTGTTGAACATGCATGGTTATGTGGTTCTGGGGTATTTATCTTATACTACAACACACATCACACAGTAATCAACAACGTGCTAACCCTAAATTAGTGTTAATACAACTGTCAGGTGTGATACAATAAATGCACTACTATCCATCTCAGCTTTGCAAATGGAACATGGCCCCTAGCCTCAAACATGTTATTGTATGTACAAGTGTCCATCTGCCGAATGCTGAGCATTTGACAGTTCATCAATAGTGATGCTATTAATAAGTTGGTTCTAGCACAACAGCCCAGGGACTGTGTTACAAAGGAAAGCATTGATCTTCTCTACAAGTCAATCCGTTGTGCAGCTTAAAAACACAGTTGCAATTAACAGACAAGGTACTTAATCAACTGCCACCTCAGCAGTCATTCCACAGTTATCACATAAAACAAAGTGCATTTAATGAGGTAACGCCCAAGTATAGACTGTCATTAGAACTAATTATGTGATACCTGCATTAAAAAATGAGATTTTCATTAGTAACGACTGAAGGAATAATTAGTTACTTGAGCTATTAGGTTCAGTCTGAACACATCTGAACATGCATTCTTTCAACTATTGGAGTGGATTGGATTGGCAATTCTTCACAATTTTTTTATCCGGTTTATCAGGTACTTACTGCACGTACTGTAGCTATAATGACGTTTTGTAGCTACAAGCCAGCCACAGTGGTCAGGTCCAGGGTTAGCATCTTTTTCTTGCCAGTCTGAAAGACCAACAGCGTAATGAGTCCCAGAGCTGTTAACTTGATGTCCTCAAACAACAAACGATACAAAAGTTTTGGCAATTGGAAGCTGCCCTTTTAACTGCTAATGTATGCATGATGTGACACAAGATGCTGTCCAGTAAAATCAACAAGCATTTTTAATGGCTGCAGGTCAGTTTGTCCGATAATGTTATTTAAGTCTCTTACAGTAATTCAAGGCTAATTAAGCTAGGAAAAGATGGCCTGTGCCCAGTTAATAACATTTGTTTGGGACATGGCTGGGATGGAACTCCAGCAGCTGAATGACTGGCATTTTTAATGGCCATATGAATTAATTTTATTTTCAGGTGAACTTGAGGTTAGATGCTTTGTTGAAGAGCATCTTCTAACTAATAGGAAGGGAAAAATTAATGTGAATAGCGAATAATTGTGCACATTTAGACATTCCATGTAGGATTGGGTCATGTTAAATCACAACCTTTAACATTTAAGTGACTGCTGCTTTCTTAAAGCTAGTGGATAACGTGAAGTGTGATAGTTATTCTTTTCGAAACTAACACTATACTGTACATTAATTGCACTGAGGAGAAAATGTATTCAGGCACCTGATGTAAAAAATGCATTGAGAATCCCTGCTACCTATGTGCTGATGACATGTCTCAGTAATACAAGCTAAGTTCATCCCCCCTGTTTTTATAGTGCCTCTCCATGCCGACTTATCTGATGACATCACTGAGTAATGCAATCCCTTGTTTTGACTGGGTGTAAGAATTGAATTCTCTTGTGATGCAATTCATAGCAATGGCTTATAAACCATTGAAAAATAAAATAATTACAAAACCCCCAAAATTATGTTAGTTGTACACTACTTTGTAGTATAAAACTATATTTATATTCACTTTGAAAGCAAATCGAAGCCATTTGGTATTTTCTCCCTCTCATTTTACACATTCAGTAGGAAAGTTCATAAACTGCACATTCTGGGTAACACAGGCAGATGTTTCATCTATGCAAGTTAAATGCAAGAAACATATTTTTTGTTTAGGTTACATTGTAATATCACACATAGAACAATTTCTAATTTGATTTTACTGTCATGCATTGTCTTTTGTTAAACAATTATATACTTACATAACATGTTGAGCCATTTGTACTTTATTACAGGAAAGGATTGTTTGTTTAGTCCAGTTGTGGAAAGCAGAATATAACCAATATTTATTTAATGAAAAATGTTCTACTGGTATTGTGGAAAAGGCCAGAAAGATCACTAGGACTTGACAGTCCTTAGGCTAAATCAAAATAGATTGAGGTTTTCATTTATCCCATCATGCACAACATAACTTGCCTAGCTATATTTTGCACTATCCACCCTTAACTACCTTAACTTCCCTTGGCAAATCTACAGCTCATGCATTTTTTCCATTTCAGTGTGTTTTGTTTGCGTCTGTGTTTATGTGTAGTGATGTATGCCTTGATACACTAATGGGTGACATTTAAGTCCACGTCCTGAGGTTTTCAAAGATAATATAAACCATAACCCCCAGACAATGTATGTAAGAATACAGACAATGACAATCGTCCTTGTCTCCATTTAACCCCCTACATGGTTCTTATGCATGACTGTACAGTATGTGTGTCACACACTGAATATGTTAAAGTAAGTGTTGAGGATAATTATTGTGTCAAGATTTTAACTTGAAATGACTGATAAAGGCATGCCAGGGAATGGGGTTGGGTTGTTAAATCTTAAATTTGGCTTTGGGCACTATGTGAACCAGCTAAATGTACCTGACTTCCATGGTGAAACCGCACCAAAGAGCCCATTTATTGTGACAGAATGGTCATGATTTATGTTTTCCTTTGGAGCCCTAAGGGAAATTGACTCTAATGGCATCTATATACAGGTGAATCACCTTTTTTTCACTGTGCTTGTGGATTCAGAAATAGTCCAACATATAATTTAAAATGCCAGTAAAATGTGAAGGATACTTGATGTTAGATTTGTTACCCAGAGAGACAAAGTTGGGACAATTATGCAAGGACAATATTGTTGACAGTCAGTAATTACAAGATAGACTATTAAACTCTAAGGGAATGTTTGCCAGTGAGGCAATTTGGCCACATGGAACAAGGACATGAATGGTTTAATTAAATGCTTTTTAAATTTACAACTTGACATGAATTTCAGAGACCCTTTCCCCTAGTCTTATATGCAGACATTTAATGTGTTTTTTTAGCTAGACAAAATATGCATGGTGACAAGTGGGGCAAATGTGTTTTCCAGCCATATCATTAAAGATTAGATAGATAAGATTTACCACCCTTTTACAGACCTCATTGGCTTTAACATAATTGTGCCTTCCTGCCTTATGATATAACTGTATGCAAGTTGACAACCATGATGACAGTATATTAATGCATTTCCCATAAGGGCAAACAGGGTCATGTAGTTAGACATAATCAAAATATACCTTGTAAAAACTGTTTTCATAGGACACAAATGGCAAGGACGATCCAAGAATGAACAAACAGAGTCACGTTTACTGTAGAAGAACCATGTGGTCTAACAGCTAATGAAATGACATTAAACTGAATTGTGAAATATGAGTTGATGTGAGGTTTCTATATGTTGCTTTAGCATTATAAATGCAAGGCATAGTGCAGGTTGTACAGCTTATTGAGATAATTTGCTGATATAGTATCCCTGTCAATATGCATACTGGGATGTGATAATAGGTATACCTTTATTAAATAAAGGTCACTGGAATTAATCATCCTGGTATTAGTTATTGAGAAATAGCCAAGTAAGTGATGAAAGAAAAGCCATTCATTGTACTTGAAAGCAGGATGGATGCAGTGATTGGGTTGATTAATTTACTTCTTAAACTGTCAAAGCAGAAACTCAGTGATGGGAAGAACCATTTCAAATATTCAAAGGGGCGAATGTTCTTGTGAATCACCTATTAATCATGAAGATTTTGGCTGAGCAGATGAATTGTGGTGTCGGTTTTCTATGCACACTGCCACAGAATCATTAGCTACAACAGTCGCTCAAGCCAGAACAGACATGGGGGCTAATCAGCATCTGTAATGGACATACTTCATAATTGTCAGTCTTTCCTGGTATGGTAAAGATACCTAAGCTGGTGAGGCTGAGAGCATACTATGAAATGCAGGGAGCTTTGATCGCATGAGCTGAGAAAGTGATGTGCCTATATACTCATTATTTTACCTCAAGACTTGTGTCTAAAGAATACAGAGGATTTTCAACATTTAATACCACAGTATTTTGAAAGTACAAATGTCATCCTATTCTTATAGTTACTGAAGCGAAGTGAGTTCCCTATAATTAAGGCAACTTTATAGGCACTGTTCCCAGGCGAGTCTATGTACAAGTACCTGTGTTAGATGTTTCATCTTTATTAGCCAGAGCATGGTAAGCCTAGCTCTTCGCGCACTAATCCCCAGCTAAAGAAACAGCTTTCAAGGAATTAACATCAAAAGTAAAGCTTTGCGTGCCGGCGGGGGAGCTTTCAACAGAGCCTGCCTCAACTATCTCCTAAGTATTTTCAGAGCCTCAGGGATGAAGTGGAAGTTAAGTTTAACTTGCTCTGTGTTCTTCTGCAAGTCTTTGACCTTGTTCTCAGGTCTCTTAATAATCCCTGATATGTTTGAATCCTTACGCCGTTGGGGGCGTTTCCATGGGGCACTGACAGTGGGTGAGGATTTTTCAAAGGGGCCCATCGCCCATTTTTTCCTTTAACCATAATTCCTGTGATCAGCAGGTTGGGGTACATGCAGTTGAGGTTTTGAATCAACACCTAACAGACATGAATTACCTACAGTATCACCTACTGTGCATAGCAAATCTGTGAATTTCTATATACGTTCATGCAGTATGTACTCAGTTCATTAGGTGAAAGCTTCCACACTGAAGTCCTTATTTCACTGTTAACTTTAGAATGGATCATAAATGACCGATAAGCTTACATTATGATGTTATGTCATTTTATTATTGATGTTGCAACGGTTATACAGAGAAATATTGATAAAGTAATTTTTTGGCTCCATATTCCATGCATTTAAGTAACATTCTGTTGATATTTTGCTTTATCCATGCTTCCCTTCAGATTTGCAGATGAACTGAACCAACAAGTGTATGGAGCATCTATAATGTTTATTTTTAATCTATATATTTGAGCCTGTAAAGCAACACATCACTGCCTCCTAAAGCCCCTTTCAAGAGATGATTCTTTGGCCAAGGATGATTGCTTTCACAATACTTGCTCTTGCTTATGTTCCCATAACTCATTTACTCTTTCATATACTGTGAAAGCTTGGCTTGAGCTAAGGGACAGTGATGACTGATTCATTGTCTTTCCAAAGTACAGTTGGAGAAAACGACATTGGCAGCTTTGCTTTGTAGCAGATAGCAAAAACAAACCGTATATCTCCTATCTTGTGAGGTCCACAATGAATTCTCCATGGTACAATAAATCGCTTGTCTACCTGATGTTAACATCCCATCAGGCAATCATCAGGCAATCTTCTTTCTCCTCTCTAAATCTATTTATGTGGCTTTCTTGAAAGAAGTGCTGTGGGATTTATTTTGTCACATGTCGCACAAGCTGTGGGATTCTGAAACACGCTGAACCTCAGGTCGCATCACAATGTCTCCATTATACACTTATGACAAGGTGAGATAGTTTGACTGGGACATTGCATTATGAAAATCTTTGATAACATTTGAAAGTCCTATGAAAGGTGTGCCAGAGCAAGAACAAGTAAAATGTTCACATTGCAACATGGTGTGTATTTTACCATTACCATAATATGTTGTGTGGGAAAATGTAATGCCGCCTAGTTATGTATTAATTCCTATTGTGTTTGAGTATCCCTAAATATCTCCACATGGGAGCTAAATTATGTGTTTTTTTAATGAGGTGCTTAAAAGAATTCACATACCTAGATTGCCACATATTTGAATGTACAAACTGAAATGAAATCACAAGAAAAAAACTAAACCAAACTCCCCCATTCTGAACTTGAGAAAAAGCAGCCCTGAGGGTTTCTATCAAATAGGTCTCCAGCTGGAGGAGATGCTCTAAAGCTCCCCCACCCCTGGCTTGTTTTGGAAGTACTTTAATAACTTGAAGTTTAGGTCAGTTTGACTCCTTGTGACCTGCATTTTTGAAGTTTTGTGCTTTTAGATAGGTGTTTTGAGATAAAACTGCATATTTATATTTTGTGCATGAGTATTTGAGTTTGTGTTTTGTACGACCAATATACAGCAAAAGCAACTACAAGCAACTCTGGTATGCTAAAAATGTTGGGTTGCAATTAGAAAATTCATTATTTTTTGGGCTATCACTTGTCATACTATGAAAATGGCCGAATTAGCTGCCCATAGGTTTTAGGGAAACAAGGATGTGGCGTTCAAGGGAATAAAGATAGCTCCGTTCCAGTTTTTATTGTGTCCTCATAAAACGGTAGGCAGGACACTTAGGGATGTGAAGGTGGGGTTACTGAGAATTATGTTCAAGTTTTTCCTTATCGGTATGATGTCATACACTTGAGTGCTGTACTGTGTAAAGAAAAAAACATTGTGTTAGGGTTGGAATGAAGTAATTATGAAGACAAGTTTTTATTTTCAGATCTTTACTTTTCAGTGATTTGGTCCTCCAGTAAGTTTGATTTGACACTTTTATTTTATAACCCCTCAGTTGGAACTGATACATCATCTATTGCCTGCATCTCAAAATTCTCTGTATGTCTTAAATCCTTCAGAGCCATGGCCAAAACAAATAATAGAAATTAGCCTCCAAGGTGAAAACAGTATTTATTGCAGATGCAGTAGATTTGTGCAGATGTCCATAACGATTGACCTAGATTTTAAGGTCTAAGAAATGAAAAGCAGTAGAACTGAGCTGAGTAATATTTGGGTTGACTTTGTTGAATGGTCTGATGAAAATCAATAAGATGGTGTTTGAGCTTGGAAAAAATAAAGCATACATTAAGAAATTGATACACTGTCCTTGTAACATGGACAATATGACACAATTCAGTTTTATTTTTTTACTTTTTCAAGGGCATGTTTTTGCTTTTAACCTTCATGTGCAGTATTTTGTGCAGAGCCTCAATATCCATGGTAACAAAAAACAAAACATGGGCTATGTTTTGAAGGTGAACTAGTTAAAAGCATTTTCAGATTGACTATGAAAATCTATGTATTTGACTGTGCTTTCAGTGATTGCTCTAGTGCCACTAATTGGGACACTAGGAATAGTTCTGCCTCAGTGTCTGTTTAGGTCTTACAAAGCAGATAAAAAGTAGCCATTGTGGAACAAAACATCACATTATTTCCCCCTGAACCATTTAATAAGCAGAGCAGAGACAAATGTTTTTAAATTCAGTTTTGATAAGCTGTAGGAGAGAAGGGCATACAGTATACTTGTCATTGAATTGTCTGTGGGTTTCATCAATATATATATTTTTTACTCCAGATAACATCAGCACCACCGTTGTCCGATGTCTTCATTGTAAGATCGTCATTATTTTGTAACCACTGTTTGGCTTCCTGCTCCCCTGGGGCAGCATTTCCCCTCCTTTCTGGAACGGTTTGTCAATACGATACAATATACAACGTATTATTTTCTTAGTGAAAGTATTAAGTCAGACATGGCTATTCATCGTAAAGTAGCTAGGTTTAGGGCTCAATGCAATACTCTGCTGTGTCTCTTTCTCTTCAGTTAAGGGTGTTGCCACTGTGTTAAAAGGGTTATTATAAAAATGTAAATGTGTATAGTTCAAACCTAGTTTGAATCATTTTATGGTAAATGGGTGCAAAGAAAAAGTGCTTATAGAATGAAGACCTAGAACAGAGGTGTATCGGCACTATCTCTGTACTTTTATCCCAGTCTCCCTCGTCTTTTTTAATGTTCATATGTGATTCCCTGTGTTTATTGCATTGTGAGAAGCTGCTCTGGAAGCAGATGGAAGTGTATCCTCACATTTACTGGTCGTAATGCTCTTGGGAATTCTAAATGAGACAGAGACTGCACTTGCACAGAACATGCATTTTGTCAGAAAAAGTTACCACTGACAGCTTCAATGGGGGCTTTCACACCTGCCTCATTTAGTGTGGTTGAATAGCACTAGAATTTATTTTCCCCCTTGGAGTGGTACTTTTGGGAAGGTGAGAACGCAGCAATCGCACTCGGATGCGGAAGTGGACCAAACAAGCCTACCGAGACCTGCTTGATAAGGTGGTTTCGGTACGCTTTCAGTCGAACTCTGGAGCGGTTTGTTTGTGGCGAGAACGTGATCTGACCTCGAACCGCACCAACTACTGTATGTGTACTCCACAAGTCTGAGCTAAACTGTAGCTCCTGTAGTCAGTTGGGCTTTGCAATCTGCGATGCGGCATAACATACAAACTGAAGCAGCTTGACTGTGGTCAAGCTCGTCGTCACTCCCATTTCCGTGGTTAAACCAGCCGCCGCTAAAGATGGAGACAGACACCGGCAGAGTAGAGCAATGTCTCAGTGACAATGTGTGATTATTTAAATGAAATGAGCTGGTTTTACCATGGAGTTGCAATAAATATTCACTATTCCAAAACACAGGACCTTCTTCTTGTATTTACTGTCTTGCTCCCGCCCCAGACACATCTGACCAATAAGCGGATTGAATGTTCTTACATGATTTGTAATGATGCATTTTTGTATGCTTGAATTTTTTCAGGTGTGAAACGAAACCGAACAAAGATGAAACCGCTACAAAATTACAAACTCATCAACTGATTTGGACCAAAGAAAATAATCTATAGGTGTAAAAATGCTCTGTAAGAGGGATAATGATTATAAATCCAATCATCACCCTGACCATTACGCCTTTACTTTTTACTGCACTGTACTGTGAATATTCTCCTTAAGTACTGAATTGTGCCATTAAATATAACTACTAATGCAGCGTAGTTGCAGATGAATGTAATACATAGAAGACTGGGTTAAAATAATTTGACAGAAGGGTTGTCTCAAATATATACATTAGGACACCATTTATTATTGATTGCATTTATGTTGCTTGCATAAATATACCCTTTACCTTATTCCTCTGTACACCTGTGATATTGTGTTTATTCATTATTGTTTTTATTAATTTATTTTTCAGTCACATCTGAGTATCATTGACCTGAAGCAGCTGTCTTTTTAAAACCACAGTGACTGATTGATTGGCTTTGATTTTGACATGCATTTTTAATGAAGAAAAACATCAATTACTTAATACATTATAATACAATAAAAGCAACTCCCATCTGTCTATAGATGCGTCTACTCCTTTGTAGGTCTGTCATGATAACACATTTTGCTGGACGATAAATTGTCCCCGAAATTATTGCGATAAACGATAATATTGTCGTTCATTCGGTTTGAATCCGAAGCGCTCCCACACTGCAGCTGTCGCGTTTGGCTTTGAAACCAATTCCATCTTTTTATTTATTTTTTTTATTCCTCCAACTCTCAACTAGCGTTTTCTATGGCTATACTCCTCACGCGGCTCTTTTGCTGCACTCTCTGGTAGGCTACGCCAGGAGTCCCGCCTCCCTACACAGAGACCATGCGGCTAACAAGTGACTGACACGAGGGTTCGCTCCTCGTTATGCTAAGGAACTGAGAGGGGTCACGATGCACCAGAGTGGTCATCCAGTCTCTTTGGTAGAGAGAGAGAGAGAGAGAGAGAGAGAGAGAGAGAAACGAACAAAACAAACAAGCATTATTATCGACCGGAAAAATTATCGAGCTCATTTTTATTTATCATGCGATTTATTGCATATCGTGACAGACCTACTCGTTTGTTGTTCTTACCTGCTGTCCAGAGATGTTTTGGTGATTTTAAAGCATGCTAACACCAAAATGTTTTATCCAGCAAAGTCCCTTGCTGAATATACTCTTGGAACAAAGCCTGGTAATCCATAACAGATGCTGCACTGCAGTCTTATCCCATTCAGTACATGAGTCATTGGGCTTTATTAAACCCAATCTGGGCTGAACACCATGCTGTGTGATTGACAGACATATTGCTGTGACCCTCTGGCCTTTGTTGTTTTCCAGAGGCACAGCAAGACTTGTATGCCGGGATTTTTGTTGTCTATAATTGCAGTGGGCTAGGGCTAGATGCTTGCTGGGTTCAGGTTAAAGTCCTTTGATTATGGATTTTGATTTCATTGATCAAATGAGTTCTCACCAGAGGGCCTTCTCCCTCATCCTAGTTGAACATTCATGGACAAGACAGGCTGACAATATGTGTTGGCATACAAAGTACATTTCAAAAACTGAAACCAGCAAATGTTTTATATCATTGCTGATAAATTACTTCAATGATTAGGGGATTTTCAGAATTGGTCGGAAATCGGGCGACTGATCAGGTTACTTATCATTTCCCTACTAATAAAAAGTAAAGCATATGTATATACAGTAAATGCTTTCTGCAGAGTGTGGTAGACAGTAGGAAGGTGTGTATGTGTATTTTTGTATGGGTTTTTTAACATTATATAAATCCATCCAACTTAAGCCATTGCAGCATTTGCTAAACCAGTGACTGACTTTACAACATGTGCCAAGACTTATCTCACTGTAAATTGAGCACATACAATTCGAACGTGCATTTTATCAGTTAGGGTTGGGCGATGTCCTCTAAATTGGCAGTTGACGATGTTTACAGTAAAACATCGTGATGGACGATGATATCGTCGTCGGGGCTGTGGGGGGGGGGGCTCATATCTCTTTACATAAATAGTTTTTTGGGCCAACAGTTAACATAGAAACGATTAGACATACATGTAAATGCCCTCTGTAAATGGTGCCCTGCTGGTAGGTTTTACAACTTTACCTACTTTCACTTAAGTACGGTGCAGTAAAGTCAATCAGATCTCTGTGATCTGCGTAACGACAGTACAGTGGGACGTTTGCCTTCAACAGAGCGACAGTAATAACCTAATATACCATCATTACTGAGTTTAAACTACATTCTCGGTTATGTTTGCACTGAATAATGTGTTCAATAAACAGAAATACAACTCTTGCAGCGCACATGAACAGATGCGCAATATTAGCTCACACATAAAATAGCACCCTCGTGAATTAGCCTACTGTTGCTAACGTACATTCATAAATCCTGCATAACATCGTCCCGTACCTACAGGACCTCAGACTTACTTATTGATGCACGCACACAGTAGTGTCGACAAACTTAGTCCAATGAGGGGAGAAAGGAAAGTGTGATAGCGTTCCACGTTAACGCTTTTTTCTCTCTCACTCGAGACTGCGTCCAACGTTACTAGAAGGTAGAGCAAGCTACAACTGACAGGGAGAGAGAGAGAGAGAGAGAATGTATCACTACAGCCAATCCAGTCTGCTCAAAGTGATGGTCTTTTTCACAAATAGGTTGCACGTAAAGGGGGAAAAAGTAGCTTCCACTTAAGGAGCCCTATGTCTTGTCTTTGTGTCTTTGCTATTTTAAGACCGACGCACTTGTCAATTTCCCGTCCAGCGCCCGCGACTAGGATTAGTGTGTTTGACAGGGTGAGGAATGTGGCATCACGATGGTGGCTCTCCATCGTGATGTCGGCCAGCCATCACGATGGACGATGATATCATCCATCGGCACAACCCTACACTGTAATAAATTTCATGTTAGTTTAACTTGGAAATACAAGTTCCCCTGCTGCCTTGAAAATCGAAGTTCACTCAACTTGAAGACGGCCTTTGTTTCAACTTAGAAATCAAAGTCAATGAGGTTGATGTAACTACAGTGTTCTAGTTTTGTTAAAGTTGTTCTTTTAGTTGATTTAACTTTGTATTACTTGGTTTAACTTCATACTTTAAGTTAAAACAAATCATTTATTTTCTTTAATAATGCAAGAAACCTTCCTTGCCTAGTATAACAGACATACCTTTCTGCTTTGTTTCAACTCACACTTTCAAGTTAAAACAACATAACCACATTTATAGCGGAGATACCGTGGGTGCATGGGTGGGGCCACCCAGGGCCCCGTGCAAAATAGTGGCCTCTCTGCTGATCTTGCGTCACTTGACATAAAATGGCCGCTAGTGAAGTGACACGCCGCAGATTAATGGCTGAAGGAAGCCCATTACTGCTCAAAGTCTAACACCGCAATACTCCACCTCATATCAAACGTAACAGTCACTTAACTCACGGTTACAAATGTAAACCAGCACAACAATGACAATTACCAGGCAGCAAACCACTACATTCTAAACACACGTTTAATAAACGGAATTCATAAAGTTACATTTGTATTTCGAACAGACTGCAAACTTTTCAACAAAACTCTTTTTACCGCCTTGCATCATGGGAATTGGCCAGCCAATGAACCAGTTGCAGTCCTGACTGCAATTGGTTGATAACTTAACTTACATACCTAAGTTCAATCAACACATACATTTTTTTAAATAGTCAACCCAACGAATAAATGCAAGTTTAACTTTCAAAAACTCATAAAGTTGAGTTCAAAATCGACAACTTGTATAAGCTCGTTCAGTTAAAAATAAGAAATAAGTGGACATAACTAAATGGGTCTGTAATATTTTACAGTGTAGTATCAGTGCATTCTGCCCTATAGTAGAGCAACAGAACATCAAGTCCAAAAGCATCTGTACTTTTTTCACACATGACTTCATCACAAAACTAATTATTGATTTTTTTGTTGAGGACCCTTTTCCCTTTTCCATAACAGTGCACTGCCTCTTAATTACTACATCCAAGAGTGGGAGGCAAATGCATATAATGATCTCTTCATCTTCACATCTGTCAGCTGGGGTTGTTTGATATGACTGCACTTGCAATGATTACGGCGTTATGAAGTCATAGTACAAAAACTATAATGCACATGTAGTTTATAATAAGACACTGCAGTGTTAGTTGCTGTCTCAATTTTATTGTTGGCTTTTTATTTGTTATTGAAAGAAGCACAAACCTGACACAGACCAAAGACTGCTTTTCTGTACACATGTTCCTACATTAATGGTACATGTTTATGGAGGATTAAGTTGTCCCCTTAAACCTGAAGAATTATCCTAATTAAGCCTAGGAGATACTGCTGTTAGTAGTTTTTACACGATAGCGTCAAGTGTTTACTGATTTCTCACCATACGGATATGGTAGAGATAAACATAGATGGTGAAAATGTGTAAACTCTAAACAAAACCTAAAAGCATAAAGCTCTTTCTCAGTCCGTGCAAAGTAGAATTCACTGTCAGTTGGTGATTTGGATGCATAACTAATTGCTCACTGTGCAGCAAGCCTGCATCTAAGCTGTTTTGATGTATCAGCTTGGTGCCTTGGCTCTTTCCTGGGGTTGATTATTATACAGTCCAGGCTCTTTAGTTATGAGGTCTTTCGTTCTCCTAAATACTTTGTGCTTTGTATCCCAGGTGAAATTACTTCTTTTCTTAAAAAAAGTGAAGCTGTGGTGCATTTACATCAGAGAGGCAAAACGCAAATTTTGGTGGTTAGTGAACCATTCCCAGGATGGTTTTGAGCACACCCCTGTCTTTGGGGTGTTCCATGTCTTTCATAGTTGAAATCTTGGCTTTATGCTTATCAGCTGTGTGGACACGTCAAAGTAGCTGACTATAAAGGAGATAATGCTCTTTTCCTAGGTGAAGTTTGAATTATTGCTATCAGGAATGTAGCATAGTACAACCTTTTTTTTCTTGTCATACTCCATTTTAACAGATGTATATCATCAACAATGGCTGTGACTTCAAACCTGTCATCAATTTTGTTGTGCTATGTATGGTGAATTAGGGCAAATAGCTGTATGAATCTGTAGCATCTTAACAAGCTGTTACATTTGGTCAGTTTGGATGATATTCTTCAGGCTTTATGGGTCCATGGGCCAGATGGTATCCATAAAATGGGAAACTACACATTCCTACCAGCTTTGACATGATGTCATAGTGGGTTGGTAAAGGGTAATGTGGCTTTTAGATTTTATTTTTATCTTTAGTTCTGAGACAGACTCTGAGCGTGCCTTTGCAAGTTTTCTCTGCTGCTACCATTGAATTAACTAATTTCTGGTTTCTGAGACTTTTGCAATCAATTGTGGCTTTACCATGTTTAGTAGATCATCTTTGCTGCATAATACAAGGGTTAACTCACATTGGTTGGAGCTGTGCTTCATTAGGGTTGAGATGACATGTGCACCAGGGAAAACTTACTGAAAAATGCTAATTTATTCATGATTCGCACAGCAAGTGTCACTGACAAAAATCCAGACCCCAGGAGTCAAAGAATACATTGGGTCAATTCTTCTGCATCTTTTTAATTAACTATAGAGACCAAAACAGTTTTTATTACCAGTGTGTAACACTTTTATTTCTGCTGTAAAGTTGGGAATTTTAATATAGGTTGATCTATAGGGAATGACTTCCTTCTCATCTTGTGCAATGAACACATCGCGAAAGAAAGGGAGAATCACTACGAAACTGCACTTTAAAATGTAACTTTTAATGGTGCCTTTTTTGTTTAGTTCAGTGTTAAATTTGTTCAGTAAAATAATGTTGAAATTAATTTCCTTTCAGTTGTTTTTAATTCATAAGTAATTGGTTGTATTTTAGCAGCATACTAAAAGCAGCAGAGAGGCAAAACTGAGTGCTTTATTATACATTGAAATATCGTTATCGCAATATTCAGCAACGTTATCGCTTATCTTCCTCATATCGTGCAGCCCTAGCATTTAGGCCCAGTACTGTTTAGGTCACTCGCAGTTTGGCAGTGCTCGGAGCACAATACCAACCCTCCCAATTTGCCAAATACTGACCTTTGGACAATGGCGAGTAGACTGAAAATCTGTGTAAGGTGGCAGGTTGTGGTGGAGGTTGGGTCAAACAACACAAGACTTTCACCAAGGAGTCCGGAGTTTGTGTCCCGTTGTTGTCCCACCTGCCACTTAAACGTTACGCCAAGGGGTCCCGACCCAGAGCAACAAAAAGTGACGCCAAGGGGTCCTGACCAAGCGCGTCGAAAAATGACGCCAAGGGGTACCCAGAGCGTTAAAAAGTGACGCCAAGGGGTCTTGACCAAGTATCCGTATTTGACCAGTTGGTAGTGAGAATGTGTTGCAACATACAATCAACCTAGTTACACGTTAAACGAAAGAAAATAGACTAAAAGTGTAAAAACACACTTCAGGTGGCAGTTTTGTGCATAATGCAGCCTATGTAGACAACTGTATTACTCAGAATAAAAATATATTTGTTCTATATATGTGCAAGACTGAAAACTTAACTGAAAAGTTAAACACCTCCGGTGTGAACAAGCCTTTTTAATATGCCAGTGTACAAGTAGCATTGATCGAAGACTGCTTACTGATTGCACGGAGGGTCTTCATATGGGTTACTGCCACTGCCAGCAGTTGTTTGTAGTTGCACCTAGTGCTGTTTTGGAAAGAGAGTGAAGACTATGTTTTAGATTCATCTCTGATCACTGAAACTGCAGGGGTACTATTTTACATAAATCTCACATGGTATACCTTTTAAGTGGACAGTTATAGTTTGGTTATATGAGCTGTCTCATTGTGTCTGTGGTCTAGGGAAATCGTGCTTAGTAACCACGGCCACCAACAGAGAAGATTTAGTTTGAGCTGCCACTCTACATTGCCCATGTTATGACTTAGTGGATGTAGTGGAGAAGACAATGAATTCTCCTGGAGAATGTTGAGAACAAACAAGAGTACAGGAGAGAGTATCTGAGTTGCATATATGTGAGAGACGCACACATCCCTCTCCATACTGTGGGATAAAGCAGGCCTAAAGAGCGGTGATTTATTGAGTGTGTGGAGGGGCCTGACAGGCACGGCTCTCATTAGACAGACAGAGTTTTAATTAGTGGGAGCACAGCAGTGATGCAGGTGTTTACATTTTGTGAAGAAAACTATGCCGAGAGCACAGGGGCTCACACAGCATGAGTGAGATGCTGTCACAACCTCAGAGGGCTTTAACCAAGCAACCCTTGTAAGTGTAGAAAAACACAGGCTACATATTTACTTCTATAAAAGAAAAAAAAAATATTTTGTGACTGCACATGAAAGGACTAATTTGTTTTGGTTTTACCCTTCAGTGACTGAGTAATTTTGCTCTTATATGCATAGGGAAATAAAATATCCTCTCTACTCTTAGCGTTGTAGAGACCGTCTCTTGTAGAGACAGTCATCAACTGTCTGTCTTGTTCAAGTTTTACATTTGTCTTCAAGATCAGAATTTTGCCTTGATTTACATTAATCATTTTTACTGGAAGAAAATTTACAAATTAAGTCATCCCAGGTGGTTTTGTTCAAACACAGAACCTTGGCTTTGCCATTTCCATAAACTATGATAATCAGATTTAACTGTGCCACATGTCTCAATATCTCTAAAATGTTGTAGATGTGAGCATGTGTACTATAAGCTAAGCTGAGCTGTAAACCAAACCTCCACTACAAAGGCTTAGAACTAGTTGTAAACTCCCAGAGGATAGTTCATGTGTATTGTACACAGACATGTATAAAGTACTAAAGACCCGTGCTTGAGTAAAAGTACAAGTGCTCTATCAAATAAGTGACTTGAGTAGAAGTTGAAGTGCTCTTAAGCACCACACTTAAGTAGAAATACTAAAGTATTCAACATTTTTGTACTTAAGTATCACAAGTAGTTTATTTTAAAATGTACTACTCAAGTACTGAAAGTAAAAGTACAAGTATTGTGTTATTGTGTTAGTTCTTAAAAAAAGTAGTCAAAAGTTTGAATATCATATTGTTTATATTATTTCAAATGTTTAGCCTAAAGGATACTCACAGTTAAGAAATATTAAATATATTATACTATATAAAAAATAACAAATTAACAAATACTGAAATAAAATGTACAATCACACTGTGCAAGTAAAATGAACATCCTCTCCAGCACAGTAATGATTAAATACCCCAAAAAAACGTATCACACCCTAGCTAGTAACGTGTGTGATGAACAGTGGAAAGTTAGTAAGCTAGCAAAATACAGATACACTAGCAGCTTCACATCACAGGGTCAAACGGTTAACATTCAGTACTCATTTCAGACTGAAACAACTCAGTAATAGCTTAACAATAGCTAAATAGAAAGAGTACAAACTTACATTGTCTCTGACTTCTGAACAGGCGACCGTAATGAAAAGAAACACGACGCGTTCTCGCGGATTTCTTACGTAACTTACGTAGCGTAAGTAACTAACGTAACTACACACACTGCAACCTACACAGTCTCCGTAGCGTGACAAATTCACAACAGTAACGAGTAACGATGCAACACATGAAAAAATTATCGGAGTAAAAGTATTAAACTCATCGAAAATATGGGTAACACTTTACTTGACAGTACCGACATAACCATGACATGACACTGTCATAACTATGATATGACACTGTCATGAATATGTCATAAACCTTATAAACAAGTCATAAACGTTTATGACTTCTGTCATTAAGGTCATTCGGTTTTTGTCATGACAAGTTGACATTGTTGGGCTTGTCTTGATTATAACAACTTGACATTAATCAAAGTGATATTACCAGAAGTTGTCTTGGTCATGACAACTTGACATTAAATTTGTCTTGATTATGACACTTTGACATTAATCAAAGTGTCATTACCAGAAGTTGTCTTGGTCATGACAAGTTGACATTAAATTAGTTTGGGATGTCTTTGTAATGACAACTTGACATTAACCAGGATGACATTACCAGAGGATGTCTTTGTCATGACAACTTGACATAAACAGAAATTCACCTCTTTTTGTATTCATGACATTTTGACCTAATGATTATTATAATTAGATGTGCAAAAAAAACACTTTTTCAGATAGATGTCTGACAGGAAATTTCACAAAACTGGGTCTCATGACACTGTTATGACAGTGTAACTAATAAATATTTTGACCTCAAGTAGTGGTACCAATTGTATTTGTCATTAAGATGTCATTGATAGGACTTGCTGTCATGACAACATTATGACAGTGTAACTAATACATATTTTGACCTCAAGTAAAGTGGTACCAATTGTATTTGTCATTAAGATATCATGGATAAGACTTGCTGTCATGACAACATTATGACAGTGTAACTAATACATATTTTGACCTCAAGTAAAGTGGTACCAATTGTATTTGTCATTAAGATATCATGGATAATACTTGCTGTCATGACAACATTATGACAGTGTAACGAAAACATTCTTTGACTTCAAGTAAAGTGGTAACATTTTTATTTGTCATTAAGATATCATAGATAAGACTTGCTGTCATTACCACATTATGACAGTGTAACAAATACATTCTTTGACCTCAAGTAAAGTGGTAACATTTTTATTTGTCATTAAGATATCATAGATAAGACTTGCTGTCATTACCATATTATGACAGTGTAACAAATACATTCTTTGACCTCAAGTAAAGTGGTAACATTTTTATTTGTCATTAAGATATCATGGATAAGACTTGTTGTCATGACAACATTATGACAGTGTAACTAACATATTTTGACCTCAAGTAAAGTGGTATTAATATACACAGAAATATGGCATACATACAGATAAACTAACTGAAAAAATAAAGTGTGCACACAAAAGAAACCCTTCTTTCGCGTTTAATGAGCTCAATTGTTTTTTGATCACAAGAGTTCAGAGATGTTCAACATTGGGCCCATATGAGTTTGGTTTCCGTTTTTTTTTCGTACCATGAAGAAAATCAAAGGGAAAACCATCGTTAAGAGTCTCGATCCACTGGGAATCTTTAAACCCCTGAAGTCTCTGGGATGTTTAGAATCGATGTAATTCAATATCCCTCTGTGGGCGCCCTCCCTCCCCTCGCCTTTTAACCTCCTCCACCTGTAGATAAGGCCAAATAATTTTCTCACAATTACTATTCAGTAATAAAATCAATTGCTTAGGCTGCAATGAAAATAAAATGAGGTCATATTTCAGTTAACCCCTATTGAAATATCTAAACCTCAATTCAGTTTGTACAACCGTTCTTACATTTCTTCTCTTAGGTATCAAACGTATATAAATCCCTCTCATATACAAATTTTTTTTTTTTTTTTTTTTTATAAATTTTTTTTACCTTTTTCAAACAATGCATTTCTAATTCAAGTTGTATGGAACCTTAGTAACATTAACACTATCCTAAATATAATTGCATAAATTGCATGTAAACATCTCTCAAATTGTATTATTTTCCCATAACTTAAGCTACACTGTTGTAATCTAGAGGCATTAAGACTTGCGAGCTTATTTATCTCTCCCTGTAACTGTAGAAAGAATGCACAAAAAATTAGCCTCTTTAAGTTAGCTACTTCACCATAAACTCCAGTTAAACAGTTAAACTCACAATTTGTACTAACATTCATTCAACAAAATACCCACAGCTAGCAATAGTGTTGAAAAGCAACATTATACTTTCCATAACCAATAGATATAATCATTAGCCTTTTCACAGGCAATATGCAGTAGCTAGTCTGCTAGCCTTTTGTGGCTAATTACCCTATTAGCATATGAATACAGCACCTTAGCTAACCCGTTAGCTTAATGCTATTAGCACCGATTAGCATGGATGCTAGCAAACTCTAGTGTTAAGGAGTGACTCACCATTTTACTGCCTATAACTCCGTGACGATAGCTGATTCAGGCACAGCTCTCTTTCGCTCTATTTACAACAAGGTATAGCCAGTATTAGACAGTATTTAGTATGTAGAATTGATTTATTTCACTAACTGGCGTTCTTTTTTATATTACTGAGTGAATAATGGCAGCATCCTACATTCTGATGCAGGCGCCAAAAGGGATGTGAGGAGACGTAAATCTGATTGGTCAGCTCACGGACCCAAGTTCACCCATTGGCTTATTTACAAGCCCATCAAAATGTTTGGTAAAGAGGAGGATGCTGTCGTTATTCACTCAGTAAGATAGTAAGAACACCAGTTAGTGAAATAAATCAATTCTACATACTAAATACTATCTAATACTGGCTATACCTTGTTGTAAATAGAGTGAAAGAGAGCTGTGCCTGAATCGACTATCGTCACAGAGTTATAGGCAGCAAAATGGTGAGTCACTCCTTAACACTAGAGTTTGCTAGCATCCATGCTAATCGGTGCTAATAGCATTAAGCTAACTGGTTAGCTAAGGTGCTGTATTCATATACTAATAGGGTAATTAGCCACAGAAGGCTAGCAGACCTACTGCATATTGCCTGTAAAAAGGCTAATGATTATATCTATTGGTTATGGAAAATATAATGTTGCTTTTCAACACTATTGCTAGCTGTGGGTGTTTTGTTGAATGAATGTTAGTACATATTGTGAGTTTAACTGTTTAACTGGAGTTTATGGTGAAGTAGCTAACTTAAAGAGGCTAATTTTTAGTGCATTCTTTCTACAGTTACAGGGAGAGATAAATAAGCACGCAAGTCTTAATGCCTCTAGATTACAACACTGTAGCTTAAGTTATGGGAAAATAATACAATTTGAGAGATGTTTACATGCAATTTATGCAATTATATTTAGGATAGTGTTAATGTTACTAAGGTTCCATACAACTTGAATAAGAAATGCATTGTTTGTATAAAGGTTGCCTATTAATATAAATGTGCTTTTGGTACATGAAAAGGATTTATATACGTTTGATACCTAAGAAGAAATGTAAGAACGGTTGTACAAACTGAATAGAGGTTTAGATATTTCAATAGGGGTTAACTGAAATATGACCTCATTTTATTTTCATTGTAGCCTAAGCATTTGATTTTATTACTGAATAGTAATTGAGAGAAATTTTTTGGCCTTATCTACATGTGGAGGAGGTGAAAAGGCTACGCAGGGGAGGCCCAGTCCACAGAGGGATATTGAATTACATCGATTCTTCACATCCCAGAGACTTCCAGGGTTTAGAGATTCCCAGTTCAGGATCGAGACTCTGAACCTAGGTGGATTTCCCTTGATTCATTCTTCATGGTGGAAGGACAAACGGAAACCAAACTCATATGGGACCCAATGTTGAACATCTCTGAACTCTTGTCATCAAAGAACAATTGAGCTCATAGAACTGAAAAGGGTTTCTTTTGTGTGCACACTTTATTTTTTTCAGTTAGTTTATCTGTATGTATGCCATATTTCTGTGTATATTAATACCACTTTACTTGAGGTCAAAAATATATTTGTTACACTGTCATAATGTGGTAATGACAGCAAGTCTTATCTATGATATCTTAATGACAAACACAAATGTTACCACTTTACTTGAGGTCAAAGAATGTTTTCGTTACACTGTCATAATGTTGTCATGACAACAAGTCTTATCCATGATATCTTAATGACAAATACAATTGGTACCACTTTACCTGAGGTCAAAATATGTATTAGTTACACTGTCATAATGTTGTCATGACAGCAAGTCTTATCTATGATATCTTAATGACAAATACAATTTGTACCACTTTACTTGAGGTCAAAATATGTATTAGTTACACTGTCATAATGTTGTCATGACAGCAAGTCTTATCTATGATATCTTAATGACAAATACAATTGGTACCACTTTACTTGAGGTCAAAGAATGTTTTCGTTACACTGTCATAATGTTGTCATGACAGCAAGTCTTATCCATGATATCTTAATGACAAATACAATTGGTACCACTTTAATTGAGGTCAAAATATGTATTAGTTACACTGTCATAATGTTGGCATGACAGCAAGTCTTATCTATGATATTTTAATGACAAATACAATTGGTACCACTTTACTTGAGGTCAAAGAATGTATTTATTACACTGTCATAATGTGGTAATGACAGCAAGTCTTATCTATGATATTTTAATCATAAAACAGTCATAACAGTGTCATGAGACCCAGTTTTGTGAAATTTCCTGTCAGACATCTATCTGAAAAAGTGCTAGAATTGGTCTCTAATCTTGCACATCTAATTATAATAATCATTATGTCAAAATGTCATGAATACAAAAAGAGGTGAATTTCTGTTTATGTCAAGTTGTCATTACAAAGACATCCCAAACTAATTTAATGTCAACTTGTCATGACCAAGACAACTTCTGGTAATGACACTTTGATTAATGTCAAAGTGTCATAATCAAGACAAATTTAATGTCAAGTTGTCATGACCAAGACAACTTCTGGTAATATCACTTTGATTAATGTCAAGTTGTCATAATCAAGACAAGCCCAACAATGTCAACTTGTCATGACAAAAACCGAATGACACTTAATGACAGAAGTCATAAACGTTTATGACTTGTTTATAAGGTTTATGACACATTCATGACAGTGTCATGTCATAGTTATGACAGTGTCATGTCATGGTTATGTCGGTACTGTCAAGTAAAGTGTTACCAAAATATGTACTCAAGTAAAAGTGGAAGAAGGAGAAAAAATAGAGTACAGATACAGCCTTTTAGTACTTAAGTACAGTAGTGAAGTAGTTCTACTTCGTTACTATACATCTCTGACTGTAGCCTACAACCAAAAGAGATTAGGATTATATCTATGTCTGTTTTTTTTTTTTGACTGTGCTTGTTTTAGTCAGTACTAATAGTTTGTCAGAAACAATGTTAAATACTTTATTACTTGGAAAAAGAAGTTATACTATTGTAATTGTTTTGTGTAATTGGTCAGTATCTTACAAAGCAGTTGGTAGAGAAAGACATCGGCTGCATGTTATTCTGGGAATATAAAACTTTCCTAACCGATTATTATTGAAAACCCATTTAACTTTGGATATATGTTTTGCCTATACTATATCACAGGAGTATGTGAATAGTCCACCAGGGGACCTACTTATTTGCTGGAACAACTAGGTTTGTAAATCATAGTCTGAAAAAAAAACATGTAACACACCAAGAATGAAAGCAGACATGACTAGAGCTGCAAAGAACTCTCAACTATTCTATTAATTGCCAACTATTTTGAAAAATGGATTAATCGGTTTGAGTTATTTTTTAATGAAAAAAAAGTGAAAGTTCTCTGATTCCAGCTTCTTAAATGTGAATAGTTTCTAGTTTAGACCGTAAACTGAATTTCTTTAAGTTGTGGACAAATCCCTATTTTCTGACATTTTATAGACCAATCGATTAATAGAAAAAATAATCAACAATGCAAATAATCGTTAGTTGCAGCCCTACACATGACTTATTATTTATTACTTATTATAATTAAATCTAAATTATATGGTTGAGGAATGCATTTTGACTGTGTGCAGTCTATGACAGTGGAAGCAAAAAAAGATAAAGGTGTAAAATCAAACCTAAAAATGTTCTACAGGAAGTGATTCATACCAAAGCCTCTTTAATGTAAATTGTCTCTTGCATAAGAAGTTGTGAGGAATATGTCCGCTTGCTTTCTGTCTACCATTATATCCCTCTTCATTAGTACATGCCTCATTGGATAATGTCACTCTGAGGCTGTATAGCAACTGACATGTTTGATGTTAAGATTAATGACTGACTGGGTGCAGGGAACTGAACTATATTGATCTCTGGTTAGATGTGATACCTAGTATCCATGGCAGCAGCCCAAAATGCTGTGAAGTCGCATATTAATCTTAAAGGGTTGGAAGCTACATTTGTCATCAGTAGTCACTCCCTAATCCCACACAGCCCTTGTTAAACACCAAGACCCAGTCCCCTTTCCTGCATGGTTAAAGACGATCTTTATTGAAGTAAGCAGCTTTCATTCTGTCTCCTGGACGTCAAATATCAAAGCATCTGCATGTCAAACAAGTCCTTTTTTTCGTTTAGAAAGTACAATAGTCGTGTGTGTGTGTGTGTGTGTGTGTGTGTGTGTGTGTGTGTGTGTGTGTGTGTGTGTGTGTGTGTGTGTGTGTGTGTGTGTGTGTGTGTGTGTGTGTCGATTTGTACACATTATGCACTGACTGCATTTGGTCGGATTGAAAAAAAAAAGAATTTTTCTACAAAAATAATAAAGAATTGGATATAATAAGGCGTAATGTTATGAGGGAAGAAAGCAGGTCAGGACAATGTCTGCTCATTGCCAGTGAGCCTTTGTGGTCAGTATTAGCTGCATTACACAATGCTAAAACAAAGAGCAGCTCCTAATGGGCATTAGGGCTTAATAATGACTACGTTATTACTTGGTTACTGTATTATTCATGACTTTCTCATTACACCAGCAGTGCTTTACAGTGAGTATCACATTTCTGTCGATGCCTGTGCTTAGTTGTAAGTATGCTGCCAGTGAGGATGAATCGGAGACAGCTGGTGGAACAACTGTTTACCCTAAACTGTATATTTCCTAGGTGTGATAACTACAGCCCATGAGAATATGAAATGTGGGATGGTACACAGGAGTTTTAGAACCACAGACACAGTATCTGCAATGCGGAGAGAAAGGAGAGTACATCTGTGGACGTGCCTGAAGCTTATACCTGTGTTTTTGAAGGAAAAAGCGTTCACATTTAAAACCTTAAGAGTCTATAAAATTATCTTATAGATACCACACATCATTATATTTTGACTTAAGGCTTGTCATGAAAAAGTGACAAGTCTATGTCTTTGTTTAATTACCTAGGATATGAACAGGCTTTATTTATCCTTATAACAATATGCCCTATGCCATCCTACTGCAGGAGAAAAACAAGAAATATACAATTATGCCTGTGTATTTGTTTAATTTAGTGCAAAAGCACTGATGATACCATCTCCCAGCTCCTGGCTAAGAGAAGTGTGTGGGGTAATAAACAGTTTCTGTGTCTCTGGGGATGTCTCTCTCGGTTTGAGTGCCTAAGAAGAGAATTATCTTGTTCACGTGGATGTCTGTAACCCAATTAGAGTGATGACAAAAAGGAGGGAGATCAGATGGCATTACACAGGTTAGAATGAAACTGGATTTATGCCATTTTGACTTTACATATATTTTCCATTTTTATCTACATTGGGGATTTTGTACAAGTCATCACTTTTTTGTTTAGAATAAAAGGTAAAGAGGAAGAGTGTATGAATTACAATTCAGTGACGTAATGGGTACTATATGCCAGGTATGCAGGCGGTAAAATAATAGATAAAGCAGAGAATGACATTTGTGTTAAAAAAAATTATCTTGTTTGGTCAAAGTACTTCTGTTTAGCTGGATTTGCCAGTGTGTTATATACTTTTTTATCACATGGTTTAGTTTTCATATGTTCAGATATTTTATTCACTTACAATAACCACATCATGCATAGCAATTTCTCAAATGAAAGACAAGAATATGCAGTTTTCTAAAAAAAAAAAAACATCTTTTGTAGTTAGTTTGTTTCCATTTAAGCCTGGTTGATTGTTGTACTGATTGCCTCTGCTGTACTTAATCTGTGTGCTGCTTTGCACCAACTACCATTTTTGAAGTTGATTACAATCATGCTTGTTTGCTTCTGTTTTCTGTGTTCTAAAGCCATCTTTGTAGCGTAATTCTCAGCAAGTGCAAGAACACAGACACGGCTCCAATAATGCTGGTAAAATACACCAGCCATGATTTTGATCCTCTTATTACTTATTATAGTCAGTAGATATGAGCGTTTTTTGTTTGTGTGCCTGTTGGTCTGGGGCACTTTAACAAGAAATTACATTGGGGGTTCAGGAGGACTGTGATTTCTCAACCTTTGTGTTTTCTTTGGCAGCATTTTGTACAGGATAATACTTGACAGTGTGGTTCATTGAGATGGGACTTGACCAGCTATAAATTATAGTTTTGCATGACTTTTTTTTGAGTAGTGTAGCTTATATGTTACGTATCAGGAATTTCTTAACAATGGATGAATGGATTGCTCAAGGTAGAAATAAAGAAGATAGTCTTTCACCATTGTTCATATTCATATGTTCATATCATATTGTTAAAATATAAGATACTGGGATTTTATTGAGAACAGACCCATACAGCTTTATTTTTGAGTGAAGAGAAAAGCAAATGCATGCACACACAATCATACATACCCTTCAGGGACAAACAAGTGGAGCTATCAGATTCTAACATAAAATTCCCTAAACACCTTCTAAGCATCCAGTAAGCATTAAAATACAGCTAAATATTGTACAATGATGTGCTCATTTGCAAATCCCACATGTGATTAATAGAAAAAAACAAGTTGTATTAAGCTATTTTTTTTAACCCTATAGGGCTGCCGACGAATATTCTAAATTTGAATAAAAAATCACACATTCAAAATATGAAAATTAGAATTTGATTGTAAAAAAAACAAAAACAGAACAGCACTACCGTGGCTGTCTGTCTCACGTTTTCTAGGCCGTTGCTCCCTTAACGCTCAGCTCCCTGTCTATGTAATGCCTGATTAAGCAATTCACAGTGAGTGAGTTGTCGTGTTGAAGGCGTTTCTATCATGTGGCTTGTGATACTAGAAGTCAACAACCAATCGGGTGAAGCAAGACCCCACAAATAAAGCCACGAAATGTCTAACTGGAGAGATGACGAGAAGACTATTCGGGAACTTCCGACTGTAAGGACGGACGCCCAAAATTGTCTGACACATTCAAGGAATGGCACGAGACTTGGTTGTTTATGACCAAATTACAAACCGTGTGTGTGTGTGTGTGTGTGTGTGTGTGTGTGTGTGTGTGTGTGTGTGTGTGTGTGTGTGTGTGTGTGTGTGTGTGTGTGTGTGTGTGTGTGTGTGTGTGTGTGTGTGTGTGTGTGTGTGTGTGTGTGTGTGTGTGTGTGTGTGTGTGTGTGTGTGTGTGTGAGAGAGAGATCTTCAATGTTTAAATTAAGTTTTACAATATATAGCAAATTATTTTATTAGTTTATTTTGTAATGTCTATTAATGTAGATCTTTTAAAATACATATTTATGTTGAAATAACAGACCTATACAAGTAGTTATGTCTCCCGTTGTATTGACTTGCTCTCTTATGGACACAATGTGCAAAAGTATATTCAAACCTTTTTTTTTTTTTTTTTGAGGAAATATTTGAACATCATTTTGGCCAGTTTTGAAAGATCTACAACCTTACCTTTTAATTTGATCTAGGTAAAGGCTATCAAAATGAACCCCATAATATGGAGTTCATTTTGACGGCACTCACTTTTTTGACGTGCAATTAGGGCATGCAGGTTCACTGTGGAAAACATCACACCTCCCCGATAGCCTCTGTGAGTAATCCCACTAGCGGCGTTAGCACTGTTGACCGTGTTAGCACAGTTAGCCACGTTAGCTGCCTCCCCGGCTCTATCATCTCCGCATGTCCTCACATGGCCTGTAACTTCAAAGATGTAGTAGGTCTTAGCGAGCTCATAGACCTAACTGTTATCAGTGTTGACTGGGGCATGTGAAGGCATCGCGCAAGTTAGAGCTGCCAATCTACCGACGACACACAGTCCACGCCTGCCTGCAGTTACATTTTAATGCCAAAGCTGCCACTCGAAACAACCTAACTCAAATCTTATGGACAACATCTTTAAGTTGTGTAAGTATACAGTAAAGTGTGCTGGAAGATGTAGATGGATCCAATCCATGTCTGCCTACATTATGCTAGGTACAAATATGAAGACATTGTGGTATGACAGATGTAATCATTCACTTACTAAATTCAGACAATCTTAACAAGTGTAGTGTGTGTGTGTGTGTGTGTGTGTGTGTGTGTGTGTGTGTGTGTGTGTGTGTGTGTGTGTGTGTAGCATTACCTCCAGCACTGAAAACACATTATGAATTACCCAATGCAAAATATTAGAATACAAATATAAATAATTAACAATGAGGTTGCAGCTAAGGGTATTGTGATGCCAAGTAGTATATTGACTTGAAGTGATATTTAAATGTGGTGCAACAAAGTTAATGCTGAATAGTGTCACATCATAGAGTAAGTTCTGATATTCACAGTTTATGCAGGTAAGAATTTAAAGATAGTATGGCAAAAATCTGTAAAACAGTAAAGCTAAAAACATAATGGTAAAATTCTTCTTCAGGTATTAGACAGAGTTGGACGGAACTCAGGGAAGCAAGGGACTAAGGTGGTTTACGGGTGAGTTTTAGGAAGTGTGACATCTCATGGGAACAAACTGTTGAGGTGATGTGTGACCTCAGTCCCAGAGGGAAGTCTTCAGTACAGATAGTATCTAGGGTGGACAGGAATGGTGACAGCGCTTCCTGACCCTTTTCTCACTCTAGCATTATTTCTTCCTGTTCGTTGATCGAGGGTAACAGAAAGGAAGTGTTCAGCTCAGCAGTCGAGGCAACACATTGGAGATACTCAGCATAGGAGAAACCAGAGCTATAAGCCTGTAATTACTGTGCCACAAAAATGAACCAGGGCTTCTTGTCAGATGCTTTGCTTTGTCAGTTGTAGAGAAAATCCTCTATTGACTTTCTTGAATAAGTATAAGATTCTAAACAGCAGACACCGTTTTTCTGATCCCTCAATTTAAATTTACTACATGGGTAGCATTTATTGTCATGTGAACACTGGTTTGTTCTCAACCCTCTTAACGTTGCTAAATTTTTGCTCTCCCCTAATTATATTACATTTTTACTAGCCATTATTTCAGATCCTCAACCTTTTACTTAAGCCACGTTGTATCAAAATCATATTTGTCTCCATCCCCTGTTCCCAATCTCTCTACATCTCATACCATTTTGTTTTTGTCATTATTTTTAGCAAGTTCCACCATTTATTGAGCACATGCAATATTTCTTCCAAATCCATTGCTTCTCCTCTTTCGTCTATCCTTCTGAGCCAAATGACTTCTGCGGCTCCTAACTCTCATGCCTCTTTCAGATCACTGCCAACCATTCCTCCCTATTGGCAGCTGGACAAATTTTGGGTCATTAAATCCCGTTTGAGCATTTTAACCATGTCCTGCTTCCCCACACCTCTCAAATGAACTCATGTTTTTAAACCTAGCCCACTTCACAGTTGTCCCAAGCACTGCACCCACACCAACACACAGGTCCTATCAGTCCATGTTTTAGCTTTAATTGTTTGATATGCTACTAATGCGTGTCTTTGTGGCAATTTTGAGAACTGTTTGTTTGGTAACAAGGCATGAAGAGAAGTATGTTGTGCGAAGTTTGCTTGATTGACTTGATTGACATATTGCAGTTTTCTTGTTCTACCTCTGCCATATCCTGCCTTCTCTTTTTCAACTCTGGGTCCAAGATGAGTGTACTATATCTAGGCTTTAAAACATCCCACCAGAGACCTTTGGGTGGCATCAGATGAGGCTACAACATTTTGTGGTAGCCTCATCGATCATCCACCTACCTTCATTTGCATCCCTCTGTATAGTGGGCCCTCTCCCTCTGGGCCATAGTGGTACTATGGGGCCAATGAAAGATAGGAAACGCAGTATATAAATAACAGTTTTCAATTGTGGTTATTTGAGATAATGTTTCAGTTCATACTTTGCCTGACAAAGTAATTTCTTTGTCACAGCTGTCTGGTGTGACCGAGCCTGAACTTATTGCACAGTATCCATGGTGCTCAATGCCATTACTGTATGATCTTTGCTTTCACATTGTGCATTTAATTTCTTAGCCTGCAAACTGGTCACAACAGAACATTCAGCTTTGCTTGATTGGTACACTTCAATAATATACTGTACCATTCCTTTTTTTTTTTTTTTTTTAACTATTCAGTTTATAGCTAAAGCGGTTTCAGTACTGATACAGTTGTATGACACAGCAGTATACGGTCCTATACATGTTATAACAACCTTTGTCTTTTTGCAAGTAAGTTAAGATCTGAACACATTAAAGTACAGTGTATGAGTGACAAAGAAGCAACAATAGAAAAAAGTGCAAGAGAGAGACCAACTGACTTTATTATTTAAAATATTCTTAGTATATTGAGACCCCTTCTTTGTGGCTGCCTCAATCCACCTTTCTCCTCTTGTGCAGAGCCTTGCTTTGGGCTGATTATATCAATATATGCACCAAACTGGCAATCAGTAGCTGCTTGTTGACACCACAGTCAGTGCCTGCCAAGGGGATCCCAGTTTCTAGGGGATGTGTAGATCATGGCATTTTAAGCTTCTAAAGCAAGTATCTTTTTGTATACTAACTACTGTACCAGCTTATGAATATTCATTGCCAGATTCTAAACAGGAAATTCCTTATTTTTCTCATTCTTACATATAGCTGAATAGGTAATTATAATAAGCATCATATAAACCTGAAGCTTTTAAAATACACCACACATAAAACACTGTTTCAATGCCTGATGGCAAACTTTTGAATTAGTAAGCTACCAATTGACTGCTGAGACATTGTAAAGCTATTAATCATATACTGTTATATCTGGCATGGTGTATAATGCACAGTGCGACATACTTAATCTATATGGATTACTAATAAGTAAATAAATGTATTTTTTACATTCAAAGCTTCTATTGAGTTTTTTGAATGAAGCTCTGAATGTCTGTCATCATATTTTAAGATGTCATTACCCTTGAACAAAAATTGGATGAGCAACAAGCATATGATCTTTTTTGTAACGACTTAAGTAATTTACTATATGCCTAATAGTGTTAGAGCCAAAAATAGATTTTTTTGTTATTGTGGTTATATAAATGTAATATATGGTGCTGTTAGATTGCTCCTAGACCACCCCTTTAATACAGGGGCGTGCCTCCCTTAGTGTGCGGTAAGCTGGAGAGCAAACCGTTTTATGACCGCAGTGAAAATGTTGTTTTTGAAACTCTCAAATAAATCATACATTATTACAGAAAAGTGCAATGACTAATGAAAAAGCGCTGCCTACAGTCTTTGTCTGTGTGCCAAAGGCCATATATTTCTCCCCCCGATGGCGGTATGTGTTATAGGTTCGGACTTTTGGTAAAATATAGAGCCTCCGACACCTCACAAAACTTTAGAGTGCTAGGGATAAGAGTAGGCGGACGGCAGGGCAGGCATCCGATCTGTGCAGAACAGACATTACCGACAGTATGATAATAACATCCAAAACACAAGATTCATTCTGTGGTTTCTGTGACATGAGGAATACTTTAAAAATACTAAACAAAAACGGCCAAAATTCTCAGAGCTACCTATAGGGCCGTAGCCTCACCTAGTGGAAAAGTCACACCATTCCACCACTGTTTGGGTCAGACAAGTCGGAAAAGAGCATAGGCAGCCACTGAAATCTAATTCTACAAATAGTATAATACTAATAATATTAGTGTAACCTATGGGTTAAACAGAATGAATAAATTTGCACAATTAAGAGAAAAGCATTCAAATGTTGATTTAGAACGTGAATGTCAATGTTATGAGAACGGTTTCAAACTATTTTGTACAACCCTAGTTACTACAGAACAAAACCTATACTGGGAAGACTGAAGTTGGATATTTTGAATAGAATTGGCAGCCTTTCAATATAAAGTACAATATTGCCTTTGCAGTACCTAAGCTATTTAGTCATCTGCATGAGTCATCCATTCTGTGCCATCATGTACTAGCAGGGAGATTAAGTGGTGGGAAAGACATCATTTCCTGAGACATTTCTTTCATTTCTTTACAGGCTGCAAATATCCCAAAAAAGGAAAACAAGCTTTCACATTATTCACAGTGGAAAATGTGTTCTCCTTATCTTTATCCTTATCATTTCCATAGATGTTCGACATAGATATTTAAGTTCGCATTAGAGCTAATTTCATGCAATCATTCATTTTGCAGAGCTGGCATTTCACTGACTACCACTACTGCTGTCTAAACTCCATGCAATCTCTTGATCAAGAAAAACATTACTCTGAGAAAACAATTCATCATCTCTCCAAAACCCAACCCACAACAGTTATTATTGCATGATTATTGCAGAAAATGTTATCATTCAATAATTCTCCGGGAAGTTTTGAAAGGACAATTGAGCCCTATTTTGTTGGCCAGTGTGGTATTTTTGGTGTGTGTGCACAGGTAGGAGGTGAGGCTCAAACAGGTGGGAGGTTCTTTAAAATCAGGCAGCACAAGGCGAGTTGTTGGCGTGTTGGTGGAAAATGGATCTTAGACCTTGCCGTGAGAATAGTAGTTTCAGAACCGCATCCGTGTCTGGCGCAGTCTGATGGTTTTATCAACAAAAGCAAATTAAATGCTTTAAAGTGATGGTTCGGAGTAATTCACCCTAGGGTCCTTTGCACCATGACCTCGAGCCAAACACCCCCCCAGAATCTTTTTTCACCTGGGTATAACATTGGAGGTGAGTTACAGCGGGTTAGCCGCTGAATAGCTTAGCCAGGCTGCACACGTTTGTATCTCTTAAATGACGCCACTAATACGTCCGAAATGATACAAGGGTCTACACTGTGTATATATAGGTTATGCACTCATAAAACGATCGGATTGGAAAGTTTGTAAGTACACCAGAAGTTTATGTAAATAACACTTGCCTGCTCTCTTCTGCTCTCTGCTGTTGTTGTTGCTGCTGTGAGACGAAAGTGCTTAGGGACATCTACAAATTAAAAACAACCGAAAAGATGCAACAAAAATATGTTTTAATTTAACTTATTTTTAAAGTAAGTGCTGTAATATAACTAGCAGGAGACAAGTAATAATTGAGGTAAGTTTGGAGACATTACCTTATTTAATCATTAAATTAATACATATTTTTGTTGTATCTCTTTTCGGGTGTAGTAATTTATAGACGGCCCTAAGCACTCGTCTAACTGCAGGTAGCGCAGCAGCAACAGAGAGCAGAAGAGAGCAAGCAAGTGATCATAAACTTCTGGTGTACTTACAAACTTTCCAATCCATCGTTTTATGAGAGCATAACCTATATATACTAGTGTAGACCTTTGGTATCATTTTGGGCATTATTAGTGGGGTCATTTAAGAGATACAAACGTGGGTCCATTAGCCCCGCGCTAAGCTACTCAGCGGCTAACGCTACTCTACGCTAACTCGCCCAGTGTTAGACCCAGGTGAAAAAAGCTTCTGGGGGGGTGTTTGGCTCGAGGTCATGGTGCAAAGGACCCTAGGGTAAATTACTCCGAACCATCACTTTAAGCAAATGCGCAGCAATAACTAACTTCTAACTAGTAGATGTCTTTAAATCAGCATCACAATTTATTTTTTTATGTGGTTAAAGGAGAAATGTCGGTAAATCAGTATGCATTGATCTAGCTGCTTTATACTGTATGAAAAGCTTTTCTTTCACTTCATTAAAGACCTACAGCCAACTGAAGACAACAGACAAGTTAGTAAGTCTGAACATAGCGTTTTAAATCACGGGGTCATACAAACGGCTTCATCAACCTTTTTTTATTAGTTAATTTTATCATCATTGTACAAATAAAATAAAGTCTACTTTTAGCTGCAGATTTGAGGTGTTGTGTGCTTCAGTTGTGCCACTCTGCACCATCGACACAACAGTATGACTTCCTGAATAAGCGTCTTTCCATTTGTTGATCTGTGCCAATGCATCACTGATTGGTACAGCCTTCGAGACCAGTGATGTGACTGAGAGTGTATTTATTAATTACCACACCCTCCCCTTTCAGCCAACACTTTTGCATTTTGCGATACTGCATTAACATTAAACAAAATAACAGGTGCATTTGGAGACGCCCACACAGTCTGTGTGCCCAAGGTTTGCCACTTGCACTTGTCAAGTGTCTTGTGATTGCCCGTTGTGTTTTCTGCTTTTAATGAGCAGGAGACTGGAGACTAAAAGCACATTTAAACAGGATGGCAATATGCCAAGTATAGACTCAGTAATCCAATGCTTGCAACATCACAGCATGTTTATTGGTATAATGCTACTTTTAGAGAGGTTAAAAGGGGTGAGAAAGTGTCTTCGTAAGAGGAACAGTTCTGCAGTGAAGCTAACTCAGGTCACAGTTCAGACCTGTTGTGCACTGTAAATTGAACATGGGTCTTGCAGCATCAAACCCAGCCCTAGCCCTATGGTACTGTGTATGAAAACTTGGCTGGTAGCTGTACTTTACTCCTCTGCAATACCTTTAAGGATTGAACAATAGTTACTAACTTTGCACCACTTTTTAGCTTCTCTATCCTCTCTAGAAAATACAAAAGTACCTTTTCTATTTCTTCTTAATAATATATATTTATATTACTAGGGGTGGGAAAAAATATTGATACAATTTATGGTTGTCCTTCGTTCGAGACGAGAATCGGTACGCTGGGATCAAAAATCTATATTTTAATTAATAAAATAAGGTGCTCTAAATAGATATACCTGCTCCTAGTATCACTACTTCATAGCTCCTCGAGGTGGCGCTCAACACATGAATTAGGGAAACTTGAACATAAGTTCACTAGCTGAAGAGGTTTTTAACGGGATGGCAGACAGCAGTTTGAGGAAACTAACAGATGCCCTGGACACGTTTAAGTCCAATATCTGGACCTAAAGTTGCTCTATAGTTCTGTAATTTTAATTTACAGACTGTCAAAACTTGTGCTGCAGAATTGTGCTGTTTTCTAACAGTTTGGACTTGTGTTGTATTCATATTCAGACCGATATCATTATGCATCATTATAGGATTGTCTAGCGATATTTGGCTTATCACAGAATTGCTGTATTGTGATATTATAGGTATCGTGAGCCATGTATCTTGAATTGTATTTTAAGGTAACCTGTGATTCCCACCCCTGTTTATTACTTCTAACTTTTAATTTAAATTTTATTAAGACTCGTATTCTGTGGGAGTTAGGGCTGGGCGTTGTTAAAAATCTTTCAATCCGGTGCCAGTTTCGATACCTCAGTTTCGATGCCGGTTCCTAACGATACTTTTTTCGACACCATATGTTTTAAAATCCATTTCAACATCAACAAAAATACATTAAACACAAAGCTTTTATTTTCCACCTTAATTGTGAATCAAAACGGTTATCAAAATTAAAACAATTCTGGTAAAACTGGTCACTCAGAGTAACATTAATAAAAGTGCTTTGCTTTGCAAGCTCAGCCTGTCAGTCAGTCATCAGGGCAGAGAAACCACCGTTGTGGCTTCTCGTCTAGTAAGAGGAAGTGTAATGTCAACAGCACAGCGGCCGCTTTCGGCTCGCCATTAATATCACATGGCAGCAAACGCTGTCTGCGTGAAGTTTTAAAAAACTGTAACTGCACTTGAAACCAACCGTGACTCTCTGTGATTTCAACAAAACTGCAGACAGTTTACTCCGTCCGCACCTCTCTGTGTGTGTGTGTGTGTGTGTGTGTGTGTGTGTGTGTCTTGGTCGGAGCTCCGCTCTGTGTCAATATGCAGAGAGGACAGATAAGCTTGCGCTTACGCGCTCAGACACTTTTGGAACCGAAATTTGGCACCGAAAGATAAATACTTTTTCGATACTCATAGGATTGGAGTATTTTTCGATACCATAAAATTATCGACGTTCAGTAGGCTACCCAGCCCTAGTGGGAGTTAGCTTAGCGGGCCAAAGAGCCATTGAGTCACAGAGAGATTCCTGGATATTGTGTTTGGGCTTCTGGAGAGGAAAACATTTGGTAAATTTGAGACTGGACACATTTCTATTTGAAACAACAAGCAGTGTCAGGGCCCATGCTGCATAGCACATAACAAATATGGGAGAGAGCAAAGGAACATCTGTCAACAGTGGAGGAATCATGGAAAGGTCACACTTGAGTCCTTTCCTCCACCAGTCACTCTTTCTTCTTCAATGACCTGGAAAAAGCATGCACCTGGAAAAAACAAACAGCTAAAATTAGGGTATTTCCAATCTATCTACAGATAGAACAGCAACTCAGAAGGTGGTAAGGAGTCATCACCTTGCTCATTGACATTTCAACTGAGATATTGGGCGGCAGAGGGGCTTCAATCCAGGGCCTCCGGCTGCTGGTCCATCTTTCTAATGACTGAACCCTCCCTTACCTGGTTTCCTGGTTGATGGTTGTGCTTGAGGCATTTGTAATAAGACCAACAAGTTTGAATCATTTGCACAAGCCCTGGTTTCATGGTGTTTAACTGTGCTCAAACTCATGTTGTTAACAAGGTTAACAACATGTCAGGGTGGAGGTTTCGGTTACATCCATTATATAATTGTAAGTAACAGCCGTCAATCTACAAGTTAATTTAAATAGTAGGCTAAAAATGCCTATTGGGTTGACCATAGAAATTACCTACATATTCACATACAGTAACTGGGTCGTTTTCTTACAGAGGAAAAGCATTTGTTATTTTTCTAAAATGATCATTAACCCTTCAGGGTTAGTGCATCTGTTAAAAGTTTTATTTTTATTTTGTGTTTGTGATTTTGGATGTGATAGCAGGATCCAATCCTCTGTTTTGATATATGGTAATGGGGTTAACCTTTTGTTTGGCTTTAGGTCATGGAGATTATGTTGACAAAATTAGAAAGTTAAACAACATAACATCTTGAGCGTGTTCTTGGATCTAAGTGCTCCAAACATAGTCCACACAATAACTCCTTCCTCTGTCAAGGGCAGCATCATCCTGGTATACATAATCTGTTTATTGCCTAATGTGACCCATTTTAACGGAATAACTGAAGTGTCTTATGGGAGGTAATTGCATAGGGCATACTGTCTATTAATAATTCATTTGAATCTTTTTTCAAATGTAATGTTTTGCACAAGCTTGTTAGTATATACAGTAGGTCATTTAGAGTTCGACCAGCAGCCTGAAATAAAAAAAAAAGCCATGGATGACTGATTACTTATGGCATTGTAACACCTCCCATGAATAGCTTGTGGGATTTATTTTGTCACTGTTCTTAACAGGGGCTTAAAAAATCCTTTTTTTTTCAGTACAAATCGGGTAGTGTTGGTATTATGTCTTTACAATTGCAGGTATTCTGAAAATATAGCTTTGAAAGCAGTGTCAATTTTTTTTATATGGAAGACATTTAATAAACACAATGTTAGCGTTTTTCCTCATTTAAAAAATCCCGACTTTGACTATTGAGAAAAGTGTGATTGTTCATGTGATCTAAAGTTTTTTTAAAGTTGTACTGTTGGATACCTGCTCAATGTATGTCTGTACCAGATGTCAAGACCAATCGGAACAAATGTGACATTTTTCCTTAGTGTACTAAATATAGTCTTTGGGCACAAATGGGCTGAGACAGTTGTAACATTGTGATGAAAGCAATAAGAGCTCCTGCTATTTTTGTTAGCTCTTTAAGGGAACTGCTGTTTTAGAAAATGCCACCTGCTTGATAAAACAAAATAACATACCCTAACACCCTATATGATCATTTTCATAATTTGATTTTATTACATTTTGGGTTAAGTGAGTTTCAAGAACCATATGCAAAGCTATGTTGTGATATATGATATAGGCATATGTACTGATCTCAATCCTGTGCTTCAATCCTGTAATCACTGCAACAACATTGCAACTAGGAATCAGCTCATATCCGATCAGCTACTTGAGAATAGTCCAGCAATATACAAGAGATCTAAACTAGTTTTCATCAACAATTCATGGGCAGGATGTCTGTGAAGCCTGTTTCTTTTAGTTTGTGCCATTTCTATCTCTCTCTCTGGATAATTACGGTGGTACTGACTCTTTGTGTTCTGTGGTTTGTTGGGTCTGAATTTTGATAAATAAGCTGTATCCCTTTCTGCCCACAGTAAGGATTTTGTGCCAGTACCGATACAGTTTCTAACTGAGGGAGTTTACATTAGCAGTTCCACATGGTTTCAAACAGTGCTGGAGAACTGAGGGCTCAAGACAGAATAAAGGCTTATTTACGGGATAGTTCCGGTGCAGATGTGGTTTAATGTACCTAAACAACGATCAATCATCACCAAAATCCTCTTCTATATGATGATTAATCGTTGTTTGTACATTAAACCACGTTAAGATTTTTCACGTTAAGTTTTTCCTTTCAATACCCTTAATGGAGCAGCAACGCTTAGTGTCAGATAACGTCCATAATATTTGGACTTTGGGTTAGATTTTTTTGACAGTTTTAAGTGGTTATGATGAGCAATATAGGAGAGGATTTTGGTGATGATTGATCGTTGTTTAGGTACAGTAAACCACGTTAAGCTTTTTCACGTTAAGCGTTTTAGAATGTCCCCTAGATATGCCGCCTTCCAGGTGTTTAAAATTATCTCAAAATTACGAGATCTTTTCTCGTAATGACGAGATCAGGATCTCGTAATTATGAGATCTTTTCTTAAAATTACGAAATCAGGATCTCGTAATTATGAGATACTTTCTCGTAATTACGAGATAAGGTGTGTACATTTTTTTTTTTTCTATGGTGAATGCAATACGCTTCCGTCGACATCTGCAAATAAAACCGTCTTCAATATAGACTACTTGGTTGTTAAATGTGGCTACCATAGCTGCTAACGGTAGCTTGTTAATAAGCAAATGTTTTTTCTATGGTGAATGCAATACGCTTCCGGTAGATGTCCCTCACTTTCCGCTTTCTTTGAGTTAACTTTAAACTCCAGTAGGATCGAGGAAGATTAACCGGAACCTCTGACCAATGTTACAGGCTGTTCTCAATGTTACTCAGCCTACATGGGGCGCACACTCTACTGGGCAAGCTAGAGGTCTCCCCAAAAGGTTTTAAGGCCAATTTGGATCATACAACTAGACAGGCCTGCTTGGTTAGTTAGGGGAATGATTGTAAAGATTTGCAAAGAATATGTTGACAGCATTTACTCTCAAACTGGGATGTGTTGGGACCTATTGGCGGGGTTTTGCGGATAAAATACACACGGCGATACACTGGTAAGAGCAAATTATGTTTAACCATGTATCCAGCTAATTTAAATAGCTCATGTTATGTATTGTATGAACAGTTAACTTCATTTAATATTTATTAATGTTTTCTTTTGCGGGGTGAACATTTTCCACCTTAACATGTTCCTTCCCGAGACTATTTTGAAGAGCCACGCTCGCTGCGTCTGTAGCTTAGCGCCGCCCAAGATGATTGTGATTGGTTTAAAGAAATGCCAATAAACCAGAGCACGTTTTTCTCCTACCCAGAAATGTTGTGTGAAAGGGCCAGAATCTTCTCCGCAGTGCTGTGGAGATAGATTTGGCAATGCGAGATCAACAACTTAGCAGTATTACACAGCTTTCTTTTTTTTAAATGTATTATTATTATTAGTGAAGGCCATGTAACATCAGTGACATACAAGGTAAATGACACATACAATACATAAACATATGTATAGACAGTGACAGACAATAACATACAGCATACAACAGTTACGATGATGTGGTAAGAAGAGTGTGTATGTAAATATTATGTGTAAGTGTATACATTTTGGGGTTGTTTTTGAGGGTAGATATGTACAGTATGTTAGTTTCTGTATCTTGGGGCATACAGTCATTTAACAGGCTGTAGGGGGAGGAGCTACAAAACTGCAGACAGTTTACTCTGTCCGCACCTCTCTCTATATGTGTGTGTGTGTGTGTGTGATCTGTAATGAAAGAGCCTAAAGGCCATTAACTCAAGAAGTATCAAGAAATGCCATATTTGCGAGTGCTGACGTTGTTTCAGGTAAATATTACCCACTCGGCAGTTTTAGGAGTAAATGCAATGCTGGCATTTCTAGTGTTAAAAACTAGTCTTAGTATATTTTCTTTATAAACACGAAAGGTGGTCAGAAAACTGAAATAGTTTGAGTTTAAGGTCGAAAGCTCATTTCATTGTTACAACTGCTTGCTCTAAAGTGCTCCCATCTTGCAGCTATGAGCTGTCAAGTTCAAAAGGAATTCAGCACAAGAGCTCCATCTTTTTCACCTTAGCCTTGTGGTCAGCTCCTTCTGCAGATGAACTGCGTGACATGCAGCCAGCAGTATTGTTTTGGTACAGCAGGGTACCAGGCTGTGCTGCCCAGGGGAGATGTCTTTATCATCCCAGGAACTGAAGGCTGGTTGGCCTGTGTCGGTGCTTCCAGCTCAAGTAAAATGGAAAGATGAGAAATGTAACACGAAAGTTTGTCTGTGGTATATGCAGTGTTTATTTCAGGCAAGAACAAAACAAACAACAAAAGCTAGCACATAAGCCACAATACTTCTGGACAGGACTATTTTAACTGTCAGTGCGTCTGCAATGCTTGAATGTTGATGGACATTATATAGTATATAAGTATATAAGAAGAGTAAATAAATACTGTGCATTTAAATGGACTGTTTTTATATAGTGCTTTTCTAGTCTTAACGACTACTCAAAGCGCTTTTACATAGCACAGGAACCATTCACTCACTGTGGCCAAGGCTGTCGTACAAGGTGCCACCTGCTCATTAGATAAACATTCATACACCTTTACACTCCGATGTGCAGCATCGGGGGCTCGAACCAACAACCTTCCAAATGGTGGGCGACCGCTCTACCACTGAGCCACAGCTGCCCCTAATTTAATGTAATAAAAAAAAAAAAAACTCACATACCTTGTGAGGGTCCTTGCTAAACTCCAGGTGCCCTCAAAGCCTACAATCACCCCTTCCACTAAGTGATTGTGTGTTTTATTGAGACATATAATACATGGGCTGTGTGTGGAAGTGGCTGTCTCGCTGTGTGTCTTTGCCAGAGAGCTGGCAAAAGCCACTTCAATGGATTTTTAGCAGGTTGACTGCTAGTTATCCTCCACTGTGTGCAGTCGTTTGCTTATGAATTTCCTCTATTACTGAAAATAGGTCTGTAACAAGAAATTGCATCAAATATGATTCTTTAAATGGCATTACACTATTACCGGTTTGACATTTTATGTCATTGAAATGTCACGTGCCATTCAATTAGTATGTACTTTTTTAATGAAATCGTCCTCTCACACTGAATTAATAAAGGCAGACCTATCAACAAATTAGACTGGAGCAAATTAGTGGCCATTTTATCACACAGTTTAGGCACACTACTTGATAAATTGGCCAGAGGCATAGGCCAAACATTCGACCTAATCTTGCATAGCCTTGCCTAAGGCTACTTAAAATTCAATTTAACATCCCTGTTTATTGGGACTTTAAATATGGATGTTTTAAAGGCAAGTCCAATTTATTTGAGACATTTTGTAGGAGTTTATATGGGTCTTGATTTAATTAGAATTTGCACTTTGCCCAAGCTCAAGACTTTTAATTTTGCATTTCTTCAGGGCAGGGCTACAGTACAGGAGATCAAAGAATGTGTCCTCTTGGCCTGTCTTTTCAAAGTTTGTTGAAAATACTGCAGTTGAAATATAACCCTGTTGCATTTGCTTCCTTTTGACATTAGGAAAATCTCTCGGAGTGATCTCCCCTTTTTAGTCCATTAGGCCATATGTGAGTTTTCTATCATGTGATTCAACTGTACATAACTCATGCTTTAGTGTAAAGTGTGAGGAGGCATTATATATTATTTTTTTCATTTACTTGACTCTTTCTCTTAATACTTTAATGCTAATACCAGTGTTTTGTGACAACTCTAGAGGAGAGAAATGACTGGCCTTTCTATATTACGACAGGTGTCTAAAGCCAATTTGTTGCCCGTCACATATTTTATTGAAAGGATGCCCATGGGAACCTCTTATCTGATGGACGCTTTCCAACAGCTTTGTGCAGACTAAACGGCTTGGAAAAGTCAACCATTTACCTCAGCCCAGAGGTTTGGGATGGTTCTTTGTTTGTGAGAGCTCAAAGGCTTAGAAAGGCCAAATGCTTATCATAGACCAAAAGACCTTTAAGGCTTTAAGGCCACCTGCTCACAAAATATATTCTGTTTTGTGACTCTGCTGCTGGTGATTAATGCTGCCGTGAGCTGACAAGAAAGGCATTTACTCAATCTTTAACTTATTCTGCAGGCATCATATTACCTGCCCCATGTGACTTTTTAAGGTACTTTTTATTTAAGCTTTTTATTAAACTCCTATTTAAGAAGAAAATTCAAAACAGTTGCTTGTTAGTGTTGTGTTTCAATGTTTGTTTTTCCACGAAAGATACTGTAGCTTCACTTGCTCAAATATGTTTTGTTATATTTAAATTTATTAAATGTTACTGTTTTCTTAAAATGTCCTTGTTGCAATTAGTATTCTATAGCGAGCCGTCCGAGAAGAAAGCAAAGGCTTTTATGACATGATCATATTACATCTCCATAAAACATTGCTTATCTGCATCCCCTGCTTGATTTCAAGGTTGCTTGCTGGCATGTGTGGTATTTTTCCTTGATCAAAGAGATATCCAGACTGCCCTCCAACCTGGTTGTCATGGGAACAGGTGTCACATGACCTGAAGTGAGACAAACTTTGGATGAGAGAGGATTGGCTCTCTGGAGGGCGTCAGTCCCCCTCTCGATTCATCTGACATGGTTGCCTAGGAAACAAGGCTGTGAGACAGGAAGCTGAGAAGAGATGTAAGCTCTTGTTTGTTTGGATAACAGCAAAAAAGCTGCCTGGACTCCAGGCATCTAGGGGATATGCTGTTAGCTTGAAGATGTTAGGCATACAGTGAACTAACTGTCTGTCTGTCTGTCTGTCTGTCTGTCGAACAAAAACAAATCCTAGGATCATGGCAGTGAACTTGAACTACTTGGTTTCTGCCTTTTTTTTTTCAAATTATTTAAAATCAAACAACAAGGTTAATGGGCCAATAAGAGGTTGTTTGATGCTCCCAGCAGCCCTACATGACTGATGCTCACATTTGATTTGGATGGAATGAGTCTGACAGTCTCTCAATACCAGTGACAGCCCATATACTGATGGAGGCGGTAATCAGTTTGCCTTGGGATGTTTTACAGGTCCCACTAGCTGTCTGTCATCTCGAACTCCAGTCACTGTTGAGGCCCATGTGTTTATTTCATGCTGGTGTGATGTTGGTGCTTGTGGGTGAGATCATATGAGTAATCACTCAGATTGGTTCTGCATGGTAGTACTCAAAATAATGTTTTTTTCTTTTTTTGCTGTGCTCTCTTCAAATGAGACTTTTCTAGATGAAATAGCTTTTATGTCAGCTCTGCATGCCATTAAGAATCCCTCCTCCTTTTTCCTACAGCATAAAGCCTGCTTGCTGATACTGTTTATGGGGCAATAGGCGACTTACCTGCCAACTATACATTCCACCATTTATTTTGTTGGAGGATCATGACAACAATAAACAGAAGATCACTTGCTTTTCTCACCTTATTCTTTCCCCTCCTTTAATCAAGAAATCTGAGGCCTGCTCAGCAGTGAGCCATCAAAAGAATGATCTACTATTGTGCGATACCAATGTGCTGCTGTGTGCAAGCACAAGTTCAATACTCAGCGACCCAGTTATTTTAATTGCTTACCCACAAACACAAAGAGGGAAAAAAAGATAAATAGCACAGCGTTGTTCCTGCACCCGCATCTTATGCCATAAATTAAGATGGTCTCCCCATTAACTAGCATGTGATCAAGGCATTCTTTCACAAAAAATCATGAAAGAGAATATATCAACAGCCTAATTTCCAGAACTACGTTCTATGTAAAAACAAAAAGGGCAGAATCCAAGGAATAATTCAAACACTTTCTGACCTAATAATGAAAGAAAGGAAAGCTATCCAGGATTTTCAGTTACTCTGTTACTCTGAACTTCATGTGCTGCTACTTTCTGAAACATTATTTTTCATGACAGTTTTGTAATCATTGCGTTTTTTTTAAATTAATTCACTGCACAACATTTGAATGAAGTGGCAGTGAATTATGGCTGAAGAGGCTGATTTGTGAGCGCTGTTGTTTAATTGTCAGCTTTACAAAACTGTGGCACATCCTGCTCTTGCAGCTAGATACACTGTAGTTTGTAGCCTGTCTTACTTGTAAACAAGAAAACCATAAACAGGTTGCCACATAAATTTCTGATGCAGCAAAACCAAGCAGTAGTGCCTACCAGCAGCTAATCATGTGCTAGCGTTGCTTCGTGCACCACAGCTAGCAATCAGCCCACTCAATTTAGCTTTTGGACAGAGGCATTGCAATATGGCTTTAGTAGCTCTGCCCCACTTCTTCAATCAGTCACTAGGCAATTTAAGATTTGACCTGGGGCCTTCTCCATAGCGCTCTATTTTTGTTGAGCACCAGGCTTTGAGATGATTGACATATTATCTGAGAGATGCTTAACAAAATAGAGTATAACTTTTTCATTGAAAAGCTCTGCAAAACAACATTTCCCAGTTGTTATAGTAAGGTTGAAATGCTGATTTAATTCATTAGAGAATGTAGCCTGAAACTGAAGAATGTGTTGTGGCACAAGGCACAGCTGATAAGTAATTCTCTTTTTGTAAGAAAGTCCTACTTTAATTTTGTTTGTTGGAAGTCTTAATAGGCAGCGCAAGCAACAGTATTCCAAATGCCATCATTCAATATTTAATGCATTCATGTATATTTTTGGCAGAGTTGGGGTTTGTGTTGCTTCTTCTGCACTGACTGTTGGGAATGAATATTTGTAGGTATAGTGATGACCTGAATAAACTGGTTAAAGATCATGCAAATATTTAATTTAACAATTGGATGTGGTTTTAAATGACCAAATGTACTGTATCAGGAAAGAGACATCAGAAGACGTGAGTAATCACAGGATCTGAGACAACACCAGTACTGAAAATATACCGACTCAACACATACGCCTATATTATTATAACTCTAACCCTATATTAAACCTGCAGTCCTCAGAGACTAGTCTGCTCTCTATTCCCCACACCAGAATCTGTACCTTTGGAGACAGAGCCTTGTAGCCCCATCCCTCTGGAACACCCTCCCTGCAGATATTCAAAATGCTACATCTCAAACTCCTGAAACACCACTTGTTTACCACAGCCTACAACCTCCCTTTATTTACTACCTTTTATACTTCGTATAGCCGCTGTAATTCTGTAAAGTGTCCTTGGGTTTCATGAAAGGCTCTATATAAATAAAAAGTTATTATATTATGTAGTCGCATACTTATACTGGTCCTACTGTACTTTATTGTGACAAATATCACAAGTGAGCCAACAAATTGAGAAAAATCTAATGTAGTGAAACAAAATAAAGTTATCATGACATCAGTTGGTTTTAAGGTGACAATTTAGTGTGATATAGATTTTAGTTTATTAACGTGGTCTGGTTGTAACTTATGTAACAGACGTGTTCTTTCTAGAAGATGAATCTTAACACATAAATGTATTCTATGAATTGTAATACCTTTGTTGGTCCCCTGACATTTCATCTAGCACCATCATCAGGTCACATTTGAATTGTGTCTAATACTTTAGTTTATGACTTAATAATCGCAAAACCAATGTACTAATGCACTTTGTGGTTAGTGCTAAAAGGAAATGTTAGCATGCCAACATGCTAAACTAAGGCTGCTTTTGCATGTAAACTCAAGACTAGGTTCTTTATTATCATTTCATATTTATTTATTATCATGTGCGCAACAATAACAGAAGTAGTCGTTGGCAATGAGAATCTTAGGCCTCTGATGTGCTTGCCTGTTTATTTAAGTTTGGTTTGTTGTGGTTAGTCCCTGATCCAAACAACCGGACCTGGGGGCCCCCTGAAAAGGTGGGTGACTCTACTTTCAAGCAACCATTTGTGGTGTTAAATCCCAACCCCATGTTTTTGCAATATATATGATTTTAGCACAAATGTAATAGCTGAGCTACTATTAAAATTCATCTGCTTATTGTGAACTGTTTAGGAAGCGATCTTATAATAAGCTATTTATATTTTTGAAGATAATTTGGTAACCATGGTAACATTTAATCGCATCAACATGTGAGTGAAGGGATTTTCCCTGATCAATCAGAAAGTGGAAAAACAGTTATAACTGGGTGGTATCCTACTACGTGTCCTGTGATCCCACAGTAATTCCCCCATTAATATTTCGGTACAAGACACCAGATTCTGATTCTATTTTTATCCGTTTGTCATTATTTATAATATGTTCAAGTCACAGTCTAATATTACTCATGATGCTTATAATCAGTGACCACTTTTACCACAGAAGACAAATATAAACATAAGTATTGGTAGAGTGATGCGTTACCTGATCAGTCAGTCGGTCAGTCACCGCAGTTTGATTTGTTTCGTTTGTTGAAATAGGGTTATTCACCGTCTCCTCTATATTTATATAGGTGGGCAAACGCATTTTTGTCTCAGTGCATGCATTGTCTTAGTCCGGCGGCGGCGCCGCTAGCTTAGCTTAGTGTAATTAATGGAATCCTTTGTTGCCGTTAGCATGTCGTGAGTAAAAGTGACCCCAACAAAACCTAATTATTTCTTGTGGCCTGCATATTCACAACAAGTAAAAATAGCAATGCAGATTAAAACTAGATAATTTCCTAGGTAGATATTGACTTGTGACTATATTGGGTGGAAGTAGGCTACAGCCGAAGCTCTGCTACTCGGGCACAGAGATATCTGCAGCCCGCGGGGCTCTGTGGATGACACAAAGTCACTGTTTCTAGGTTGCTGGACAACCAAATGCTGCTGCTCTGACTGACCTCCGCGGGGCTCGGCGGGCCGCTGCCCATCCAGTAACCCAGAAACAGTGACGTTGCGCCGGCCGCAGAGCCCCGCGGGCTGCCTGCTGGGGAGCCCCACCGAGCCCCGCGGATCTTAAAAGTGGCATTTCCGTCCTAATTATGCTTTTAAACGAAAGTTTGACTCTGGTATATTCACAAAAAGACCCTAGGTTTCATTTTGGCGAAAGTTACGCTTTAAGTAGTGAGTAAGTGTGAGGATCTCAACTGCTTGAATGGCAAAAACTGATTTGTAAGCTGGACCTGCTGCCCACAGTGTCGATTGGTGGAATGAGATTACAAGACATTACATGTCCTTGTGTAAAAAGTACACGCCAAGCATCCCACTAACCAAAATGTTACTATTCACTGTGTTTTGTGAATAATGTGTATTGAGTCTATTGATTTGTGGATACTATGGGTTCATGAGCCAAGCCAGCAGAGGATTCGAGGGTGTCTCATTTCTATGAGGATAGCCATTTAAAGTGATGGTTCGGAGTAATTCACCCTAGGGTCCTTTGCACCATGACCTCGAGCCAAACACCCCCCCCAGAAGCTTTTTTCACCTGGGTCTAACATTGGGAGAGTTAGCGTAGAGTAGCGTTATCAGCTGAATAGCTTAGCGCAGGGGCTAATGGACTCACGTTTGTATCTCGTAAGTTACCCCACTAATAATGCCCGAAATGATACCAAACGTCTACAAGTAGTACAAATAGGTTATGCTCTCATAAAACGATGGATTGGAAAGTTTGTAAGTACACCAGAAGTTTATGTAAATAACACTTGCCTGCTGGCTTCTGCTCTATGCTGTTGTTACTGCTGTAAAACGAGTGCTTAGGGCCGTCTACAAATTACAACACCGAAAAGAGATGCAACAAAAATATTTTTTAATTTAACTTTTTTTTTTAAAGTAAGTGCTGTAGTATAACTAGCAGGAGACAAGTAATAATTGAGGTAAGTTTGGAGACATTACCTTATTTAATCATTAAATTAATAAGTATTTTTGTTGTATCTCTTTTCGGTGTAGTAATTTGTAGACGTCCCTAAGCACTCGTCTAACTGCAGGTAGCAGCAGCAGCAACAGCAACAGAGAGCTGAAGAGAGCAGGCAAGTGTTCATAAACCTCTGGTGTACTTACAAACTTTCCAATCCATCGTTTTATGAGAGCATAACCTATTTGTACTACTTGTAGACGTTTGGTATCATATCGGGCATTATTAGTGGGGTAACTTACAAGATACAAACGTGGGTCCATTAGCCCCTGTGCTAAGCTATTCAGCTGATAACGCTACTCTAGCTAACTCTCCCAATGTTCGACCCAGGTGAAAAAAGCTTCTGGGGGGGTGTTTGGCTCGAGGTCATGGTGCAAAGGACCCTAGGGTGTATTACTTCGAACCATCACTTTAAGCTAAAATATTTAATACGTTGCATTAATATTGTAGACTGTTTAAAGCATTTCAATTATCGTCCTATGTCATGGTATCCTGTTTATGGAGTTTAAACAAATTACATTAAAGAAATTAATTGAGAAAGATAAAGAAAATATAAAATACATGTATATTAAAATTTGCATTGCTGCAATTTTAAACTGAAATGCTTCTGTAATGGGAAAGGAAGACAGCTATGGGAATGTTACATTGAACATTGAAATGGTTATGTATTACACACTGCATAGTTATGACCTAATGGAACAGCAGTCAGAAATGGTGCTTGTGTGACCTAACTGAAATTGGTAAGCTGACTAAACAATAAAGTGAAAGGTACCTAAATACAAAATATATGCATTTCAAGGGTAATGAGTAATGGTTTTCTTCTTTGTATGTTCTCTGTCATTTGTTTGATCTGGTCAGATCAGTCCAGTTTTTCTGTGCAAGTTACAATGGAAGAACTAAAAGTGCAGAGATAACAGAAATCTACCATTCCAAACTTTATCAGACATAATTGACATTTGCAACCTTTATCATGCTTCCCCCAGGACTTGTGTGAATGAGTCGGCATCTGGATTGTGGCCTGTGACATTTAGACAACAGTTAGAGCAATTTCAGTAGCCATTTATGCACTGGTAGTTGCTATAAATCCTTGTGTTTATTTGAAAAGATTTCCAAGAATAATGTCAGTGTGTGGAATTGAAAGCACCTAATTCAATATAACTCAGAAAATCTGTGAATCATTTATAATAAAAAAAAAAAATAATAATTGCCTTGCCAGATAAATCACTAATTGTAACGATTTAAACCTTGTCTTATAAATCCCATTGCTTATAGTGCTGATCATGTGATCATGATTATTGATTATCAAAGGTGGCCTGTTGAGACATTTGGCAAACAGCTGCTTGTTGGTATAAAGATTTGATGAGCAGTTGCACTGCCAGCTGCACAGACTGTTTACTGTTATATCCATTTTCACTGAAACGAAATCCAGAAAATGAATTCAATCAAACATTATGTCACCTGAATGCTTGCTTAAGTTCCAAAATTGTTACATTTGGGTATCTATTACTGCACATTTAGGGAGTGAAATTGATATAGTAGCTATACTTCAGGCTGTGCTGACATGCGTTTGATGGGACTGTAGAATCAATTTCACCAGTGCATGCCATAGTAATAATAACTTCATCAAGATCATGGTAATTATAGCTGCCGGCTCTTCATTGATCTCTGGGCAAAAATGGTGATCCCCTTTCAGCTGCAGAATAAAAGCTAAACCTTTAACCTGAACTTGAATCAATACAACTGCAGGAACCCCCCTTCATTGTGAATGACCACCACGGTTGAACAGTCATTAGGCATATACATTCTATCAGTGCGTCATTCGATAAAAAGCTACAGTTGCTTTGTGATGAGCTGATTGTTCTTAATATTAATTAAGTTCAGAAAACCAAGAAAATCTGCGTGTGGATGAATAATTCATGTTTGTTTTTTAACCAGCCTTGTGAAACTGGCATTCACTAAATATTGTATAACTGTGTGTCTTTGATAATAGGGTTTGCATTAGAAGTAATATGCTTTTCTTCATTCCACAGGGCAGATTCTTGCCTGGGCTAGTTATTGTGCAAAAATTGATTTCACTAAAACCCTGTGTGCCAGAAGACATTAGTCAGTGTTGTCTGGGAGCCAATGCTGTACATAAGAAAGGGGCCCCACGTGTTGCCGTCGGAGGGTGAGGGATATTTTTTAATCTCATATATGCAACCTTGGTAAATCTGATTATTCCCATAATGAAGAAAAATTGCTGAACAAAGAGATCAATACGATTTTAAGTACACAATCATCTGAAATGATGAGAAATCTACATTCGGAATTTGAATTAGGACCTCTGTTGAGTGGGGTTTAAAGCATCCAAATGAGATTTCCTGGTACTAAATGGCAAGAACATGAACCTTTAACAATTAGTGTTTAAGATATCCCCTGCTCACTGAAGCTTTAAGGCAAAGTGTGATTCACATATAATTTACCAAAGCGTGTGTAATTTCAGTGAGAGCTGAAAGAATTGCTTTACTAAGTGTTGAAACAAAGCAGGGAATTATTATTATGTGCATGCATCCAAACTTGTAGTCTCTGCAAAATAAAAGTGTCCTGTATAATTGTGGCATAATAATTGTGAGTAATTGTGGCAATACGCTGAGGTTAATACAATGGCATAGCTACTAATCAGCACTAGTGTATTCAATGGAAATATCTTTAATTACAGGTAGAATGTATGACTTTCACTAAACCAAAGTGTTTATATTGTGTCTTTTTCTCATAGGTCAGTGTCGTTTTTTTTTCCTGTTGTGATCATTGAGCAGTAATAATAAGTATTTTAAATACTCAGGGAAATGGTTTGATTTCAATTTGACATTTGTAGGTTTCATGATATTTTTAGATGCTCTGATACAAACAACATAGCAAAGCATTGATCATTGCATTTGTCACAGACATAGAGTGGGAGAGAAGAGACTGACAGAAACAAATTTCTGTCAAAACTTGGCTTCATAATATGTCACGCTCAAATTCACAATTACAAGCGCATTGACATAAAACTGCTTCATTTTCCCCATTTATTATTTCAAAGCTGAGATTAATCACATGGAGGGAAATAATGACTAAACCTAATCACAGACTGCTGCTTTTTGCTCAGCAATAATTACAGTCAGACTGGCCAGCTATATGATTTATGACAGAACATGATGGATATTAATGGATTTTGTAATTGGTGCATATGTTTATGAAAATGGCTGTCTGGTTTTGACAATATGAAAAGATATCAGGTAAAGCAAGACTTGACCAAAGACGGACCAACTAAAGACAGCACAGAGACTGTTGTACTTCCATAGGATCGAGTTAAACGTATCTGGTAAACATAATCGTCAGCGGAATTTAAATATGGTGGACTCTGACAAGTTGGTTATACTGCAAACAACATTGAGTGGTCAGCTGCAAAAAAAAAAAGCTGCACTTGCAGTTCCAGGCAGAAAAAAATACTAAACAAACAATAAATTATTATTATTTACTTTACTTACTTATTTAAGTTGGCTGCCAACATAAATTATATATGAGGACAAGCTGATTTATGTCCCATGTCCTTATTTATGTCCATCTTGTTCTGCCCTTATTAATTCTTCCCCTAATTCTAAGATGTCCTACAGGCACATGAAGCCAATATAATGCTAGTCATCTCAACACATGTTATGCAATAGATGACAAATACAGTCTGCCCATGTGCTGGGATCAACACACGGTATGGGATGGATGCAGCTCCAAAGTGGATTGCAGATTAGAAACAACAGCATATCTTGGCTGGGTGGAAGGATATTAAATTACAGGAAAATATACCAGATGCTACAAAAATCATATATACATGTATTTTAAGTATTTCAGCTTGCAGCAGTTTCTTCCATTTACTTTTCAAGCTAAAACTGTTATTCCATTGGACACTCAACAGGTGGAGCAGCAACCCCTGAAGACAACCCAAATGATGTCCTAATACATTGCTGCCATGGCCCATGCCCCAAACCACTGAAGTAACTGGATGATTTATTGCCAATTGATTGTCAGGTTGTCCAGGCTTGTGGCACACTTTTTGTAATCAGATCCAATGCCCTTTAATAAGCGAGGAACAGTACACATTGGAATTTAGTAATGTAGGTCTAGTTTGAAACCAATTATGAACTTCCTGGCCTGCTATCTGTCGAGTACGCCACTTGAAACTACTGCAATGTATACCCAGAGGTGGAAAAAGTACTAAAATATTGTACTCAAGTAAAAGTACCAATACTTTGATGAAATATTACTCAAGTAATAGTGAAATTACCTATCTGAAAAATTACTCAAGTAAAAGTAATAAGTAGTTAATTTAAAATGTACTTTAAGTAAAAGTTACTTATTTACATAAAAAAAACGTAAAACGGGGCAGAGAGGATCTCTCCCATGTAGTGAAAATAGGACAAGGGGTCATAAATCCAAAACTATTTTGTTTTTAATTAAATAAAAATCTATACGAATGTATAAACATCTATACAAATGTATAAACATGTAATAACAACATAACACATGTCACACATGACCTTTAACACACTATATATATATATATATATATATGTATAATCTGCAATTTTAGTTCAGACCATCCCATAAAATGCTTTCAAACAATCAATAGAAAGTGAAAGTACCATACATTGTTAGTTCTGAGGGCCATCCTGCTTTTCTTCACAAACAAACAGTTATAATGCAAATCAAGGCCAAATCACGTGTTTTGACTCCATAAATGGGTTAGACCCTAATGTTCACAGCCCAGACTAGCAGCTAGCTTCTACACACCTAAGTAGCCTGTATGAGCTAATTAGATGTATGTGAATTGATTTAGCCAGTCTCCTACATAAGTTGTCCTACGGCAGGGGTGGACATTTCATTTTCCCAAGGGGCCACATGAGAAACAGGGACTGTTGTGGAGGGCCGGACCAATTGGCTAAACTCAATTCTGCTTAATATTAATTTTATGTCAGGCGGCACATTCTCAAACGCCTCTTTTTTCTCTGGGCATATTAGCGCAGCAGAGTCCACCAAACACTCTTTAATAAGCTCAACCTTCAAAAAAAAAGGCTTACTGTTTCTGGCGATTTTGTGGGATATCACAAAGCTGGGTTTGACTGCTGCGTCCCTGGATGCATTGTTGCTTTTCCAGCTTAACTAGCAAAGCTTCAGATGTCCGTGCCCGCTCTGCATCAGTCAAGTTGTTGTATGTAGATGTACATTTTAAAATACCGATTTTAAAAACTACTTGAAAAATACAAAATGCACAATAAAACTACTCAATACAGTAACGTGAGTAAATGTATTTCGTTACTTTCCACTTCTGTGCATACACACATAACACTAGATTTATTCTGATTGTGTGAGAGTGATAGATAGTTAATGAGTCATAAAGGGTGAGTGGCCTAGAAAGAGTTAATTTGTTGTGAGCTGTGCGATTTTGTAACAGGCAGAGGAGACAGACAATGTCCGACTGAGATAGAGTTAGTGAGAAGAAAAGGCTTGATAAGAGGTAAAGGTAGGCAGAGGTTGAGGAGCAGTCAGGCTGTTCATACTGGCAAAATGGATCGAGTGAGAGGTGCTAGATTCAAAACTATCCTGTATTCCTGAGGTGTAAACAGGCAAGGAAATATTTTTTGAAATAAAGAAAAGAGTGTACACCCTTAGGATAAAGGACAAGATTTGTCAAATGGACAGTATTTCTCTGGCATGTTTTTACCCCCAATATTATAATATATTCAACTATAATACCAAATAAAGACTTGTAAGTGCAAGCACAATTGAAATGAGTCAAAGTTGTCAAACATTTCATGGCAGCTGTTTTGGACGTTTTGTACAAGGCCCACAGTGTAATAGCAGGCCATTATCATTTGCTTGGTATGGGAGCTGACATTCATACGTGGGTGAGTTGGTATCTTCAATGT